>NC_058085.1:250420753-250739753 GCF_014858855.1 Bufo gargarizans | reverse complement strand
AACAATCAATCCGTTACATCAGGCAATGTTTGGTCTGAGCCTGTCACTTCTAACCCATCCAATATTGCCTCCAATGTAATGGATTGTAATCCAAATGTTTCTATTTCTAATTCTATTAAAAAATCTTCCGATCTCTTTGTTCCGGAACTAGAAAATAGTTCTGGAATTAGACAATCAGTAGTTAATAAGGATAAAAAATCTGATTCTGATGAGAAAAAGAAACCGGTACAAAAATTTTTTCTTATTTGGATTCAGGCTTTTTGTATCTATTCCGTAGTTTTAGGGGAAAAACACCCATCTTTATGTACCGGTCTCTTTTATCACATAGATTCCATATTAGAGGCATATAGGAACTTTGGAGGTATGGGCTGGTGCTCTTGTGACGAATCTTTTCGTCAAAAGATTGCAGTCTATCCGAATTTAAACTGGGGTAACAAAGACGTAGGACTTTGGTTGAGCCTTATGCTCCCTAATAAAAATTATCTTTTTCGTCAACAATCAAGTCCCAGTAATCTCAAAAAAGGTATTTGTTTCGCCTTTAACGAGGCTTTCTGCAGATGGCAATCCAACTGCAGATATCGCCACGAATGTTCCTTCTGTTCAGGCCCTCACCCAGTTATCAAATGTTTTAAGAAGCAAGGAATTCATTTCCCAAATTCCATCAGAGACTTTCATGCAAATAAGCCAGGTGACACCTCTGTATTTGCGAAGATTACTGCAGTGGGTAAAACTTTATCCAAACACACAGATGGCTAATTTACTGCTTAAAAGTTTTTCTGAAGGTTTTTACGTACCTCAATTTGAAGGTCCGGGTTGTGTTATTGCGGAAAACGCATATTCTGTTAAGAAAAATTTAGACATTGTTAAAAAAAAAAAAAAAAAAAAAAAAAAAAAAAATTAAAAATTTGTCGGAGATGTCCGCAGGTAGAATAGCTGGTCCTTTTGATTCTCCTCCCTTTATTAATTTTCGTGTTTCTCCTTTAGCTATTGTCCCTAAGAAAGAGTGCAATTCTTATCGTCTCATTCATAATTTATCTTTTCCAAAATTTTCTTCCCTAAACGATGAAATTGATAAGAATAAAGCTAGTGTAAAATATTCTTCCTTTGATCAAGCTCTGGATTTTCTTCAGAAAGCTGGTAGACACTCTCTTTTAGCTAAAGCAGATATAAAATCTGCATTCAGATTATTACCAATACATCCTACAGGTTATAATTCTCTTGGGTTTAAAATTTTGGATAAGTTATTTTATGACATGGCCTTACCCATGGGTTTTACTCTTTCATGCTTCTATTTCGAAGCTTTTTCCACTTTTTTACATTGGTTAGTAAAAATTCATTCATATTCTGGATTTATCTTACATTACCTAGATGATTTTTTATTCATAGGTCGTATGGATACTCCAGAATGTTTGAATCTTCTTAATAAATTTATAGCAGTAGCTGATTATTTTAACATACCGTTGGCTGTGGAAAAAACTAAAAAAAAAAAAAAAAAAAAACTAAAAAAAAAAAAAAAAAAAAAAAGTTCTTCCTACTACTACCTTGAATTTTTTTTTTTGGTATTTGCATCAATACGGATACTATGGAATTCAGTATTCCTATGGTTAAAATTTCTGAAACCACTCATCTATTATCTTCTATGGTAAGCAAGGAAAAAACTACTCTGAAACAATTACAGTCATTACTTGGATCCCTAAATTTTATCACTAGAGTTATTCCCATGGGTAGGGTATTTTCTAAAAGACTTTACGCAGCAACAGCAGGTAAGTCCTCTCATTATTCTCACATTAGATTAACAAGGGAATTAAAAAGTGATATTAACATATGGTTACATTTTATGAAAGACTTCAATGGACATACAATTTGGCAGGAAGAATTTATAGACTCCGACTCTCTATCTTTTTACACTGATGCTTCGGGTGCCATTGGTTATGAGCATTCTTCAACAATAACTGGTCTGCTGAAAAATGGCCTCAATCTTGGCTAGAAAACAAATATTATTCAAAAAATTTAGTTTTTCTTGAACTCTTCCCTGTTTTGGTTTCTTTATTAATCTGGCAAGAGGATTTTAAAAACAGGCGCATTTTATTATGTTCAGACAACATGGGTGTGGTTTTTGCCATAAATTGTTTGTCATCCAAGTCTCCTCTTGTATCTTCTTTATTACGTAAATTGGTTTTACATTGTCTTAATATAACATTTGGTTAAAAGCAAAATTTATTCCAGGTAAAAGTAACATTATTGCTGATGCTTTATCTTGTCAGCAGCTTTCGAAATTTTCACAATGGCACCCCAAGCATCTTTGAAAGGTATACCTTGTCCAGATCAGTTATGGAGTCTTACAGAAGAATAAATAACGAATTATTAATGTATTCGTTAGCTAAAATACATGGGCAGCCTATTCTGCTGCATGGTTCGATTGGAAGGAGTTTTGCGGATTGGGTCGATTATCAGCCACGGAATTTAATCTGGAGAATTTCAACGCTTTCATAATTTATTTATGGAAAAAGGGTTTAGCAGCTGAATCTATCTCAAAAAGATTATCTGCTATTTCTTTCTTTTTTTAAATTGAATGGTCATAATTCAATATTAAATAATTTCAGAATTAAGCAATTAATTAAAGGTATCAAAAAATCTTCGATTCCGAGGGATAAAACCAATCCATTGTCCGTTCCCCAATTGGCTGGAATTTTAAATCTATTATCCTAAAGTTTGTTCTTCGGCTTACGAAGAGTGTTTGTTTTCTGCAGCTTTTTCTTTAACTTTTTTTGCCGCCCTTCGAATTGGAGAGATTGCAGCAGAAAATAAGTATTCCGATCCTCCTCTGGTCATTTCTGACTTATTAATTGTTAATGAACAAGTCCAATTGTTCATAAAAAAATCTAAGACCGATCAAATGGGAAAAGGTATTTGGCTTACTCTTAATAAATTCTCTTATAAAGGTATATGCCCATATGAACTTATGTCAAAGTGGTTAAGTATGAGAGAGAAATCTTTTTCAGCTTTATTCACTCATGTGGATGGCTCATATTTAACGAAATACCAATTTAATTTTGTTTTACATAAATGTTTACAAAATTTAGGTCATTCTAATCAAAAAATTTCAGCGCATTCTTTTCGAATAGGTGCAGCAACATTTGCGGCAAAAATAGGTTTGGATTCTTCCATTATAAAACGCATTGGAAGATGGAATTCCAACTGTTACAAGCGTTATATTAGACCTAATCTACTTGTTCATTAATTGCAGGAACCAAACGGAATATTTGGATAATTGGTGACGAATTAATTAGATGTGTAATGGACCGTTCCAATATCAGAAAATCCACAAAAAATTTAGGTTTTTCGGAGGAATTTTGTATCCAGTGGAAAGCATTTCCTAACCTCCGGATCTCAAATGTTCTTTTTGAAGTTGACTATTTGTTCTCGAAAGGTTACATTCCTGAATTAGTAATTTTACATGTTGGGTCTTTTGACATAGGTAAGATAAAAACTCATTTGTTGATCTACGAACTTCAGGAATTGATTTGCAAGATAAGACAAATTATTACTGAATTCTGTTCTTATACTCTCGGATATTATTCCTAAATTCTCTTGGTCCAGTCCTGAATTGTCATTTTTGGACAAAATAAGAAAAAGAGTCAATAATAAAATGGAGAAGTTTATGCAAAGTATTGGTCAATTCTCTTACAGACATGTAGAGCTTGAAGGTTTTTTAAAAGGAATGTATTGTCCTGGTTCGGATCAACTTTCAGAAATTGGTTGTGATATCTTCATTTCTGACCTTCAAAATATGATTGAGAAATATGCTACTTAATTGATTGCGATGCTTTGTTGGCCACTTCGTTTCCGATTTGGCGCTTTGGGGGTTAAGTCACTCTCTGAGTGGACTGACGGTTAATTATTATTTTGATTAATTTGATTGGTTGATGATTAATTGGTTTTCTGTTGGTTATACATCAATAATTTATTGGTAAACGTAATAAGCATCGCGGCCATTTAAGTACCATAAATTTAAATAAATTTCAATTGATTTACTTTGATTACGTGTGATTGTCTTTTTTCTAAAGTAATGGTTGCCTATGACATCATGGAGCGAACCACTGTGCATAACTTGTGGGGAGCCATGATGTCATGGCAACCTACAAGTGATGGCTTTAAACTTATTATTTCTTACCTGTTTATATGAGTTTGGATTAATCCCTGGGTCTGTTGATCTCGGGGTCTTCTTGACAGCTGATTGGACGGCTTCTCAACGGTCTTTCTGAGCCTATAAAAGAAGAAACCCTCATTACTGGCACATTCACGTAAGTTTTTCCAACAGACACCCTCCCTCCCTCCCTAATTTTATTTGATTAGTCGCTTGCTTATTGACGGGGGTTAAGTCACTCTCTGAGTGGACTGACGGTTAATTATTATTTTGATTAATTTGATTGGTTGATGATTAATTGGTTTTCTGTTGGTTATACATCAATAATTTATTGGTAAACGTAATAAGCATCGCGGCCATTTAAGTACCATAAATTTAAATAAATTTCAATTGATTTACTTGGATTACGTGTGATTGTCTTTTTTCTAAAGTAATGGTTGCCTATGACATCATAAGCATTCTGTATTCAGAATGCTATTATTTTCCCTTATAACCATGTTATAAGGGAAAATAATACAGTGAATAGACTGTCACCTAGAACCCATGCGTGAAAATCGCACCGCATCCGCACTTGCTTGCGGATGCATGCGATTTTCACGCAACCCCATTCATTTCTATAGGGCCTGCGTTACGTGAAAAACGCACAAAGAGGAGCATGCTGCGATTTTCATGCAACGCACAAGTGATGCGTGAAAATCACCGCTCGTGTGCACAGCCCCATAGAAATGAATGGGTCAGGATTCAGTGCGGGTGCAATGCGTTCACCGCACGCATCGCACCCGCACGGAAAACTCGCCCGTGTGAAAGGGGCCTTACCCTGGGTTCACACCTGAGCGTTTTACAGCGCGTTCAAACGCGCTGTAAAACGCTTAAGACATGAGAACCAATGCTTCCCTATGGGAAGGGTTCACACCTGGGCGTTTTACAGCGCGTACGAACGCGCTGTAAAACGCCCGACGCTCAGACAAGTACTTGAGCTTCTTTGGGGCGTTTTGACGCGCGTTTGTGGCCATAGGACACTGCAGTCAATGACACAAACGCGCGTTTACTATTACAAAAAACGCGCGACAAAAACGCGCGTAAAACGCGCGTTTGAGGAACGCTCAGGTGTGAACCCAGGGTTAGAGTAGCGACTAGACTGGGGATTTCTATAGAATATTTAGGGGCTGTGACTGAGGGACTACTGGTTGCAAATATTTACTATCCCCTTATTTTTTTCCTTATTTACTAGGTCGGTTGTTTCGAGCGTCAGATTTCAGGTATTCGCTTAGTTTAGGACGGGAAGTGATGCGATCAATATATGCATTAATGAGGGGATATGATGAAAAGCATGCTGGGAATACTTCAAGGTGTGACTGCATGAGGTCCAGGAAGTTGTAATCCGCATAGGAGATCTGTAGGGATAAGAAGAACAAGTCAATAAACCAACAGTCAGGCAGCCAATGCCCACACTTTCATGTAAAGGGTTACTATCATTTCAAAACCTCTTTGAGGTATCATAGTTACTTCTGTCGATCATTGGAAAGAAGGGGAAAGCTAAGTGTTAGGTTTCTTCGGCTGCCTTTAAGTTGCTCTGGTAGAGCTGGGTTTATCGGTGTAAGGGGCATTTCTATGAGCTCCTACTCTACTCATCTCCCCTAGGAGCAGGGCCATAGTATGCCATATAGATCATGCAGCTACTATGGGGAGGCCTGGGCTCAGTTTTTGGTTACTGTGCTCCACATAAAGCATCTTACACTTCATCTGGAGGATTCTTGGAGTCTTCTTACAAGTTGTATTTCCTGGGTGAATTTAGGTGGAACTCAGTTCCCAAGAAAGCATGTCCTTAATAAAACTGGTGCACACTTTACCCATGTGGCTATACCAATGCCAGTCCCATTCCCTTTCTTACTGTAACAAAAAACCTGTGAAGTACTCACCTCCATAGAGGAACTGCAGTTTTAGCAAAAAAGTCAGAAAAATTGGTCCAAGGGTATATAAAAGGGTGTGGAGAGAGAAACCTGGGCCTATAATGATGACGAATGAAGAGGCACGATACTTAGTTGTGAGCCTCTACTCTTTAGATCCTCATATTGTTGGGTATAATATATATATATATATATATATATATATATATTATTATTTTTTTTACAGATACTAGCTAGAGATGAGCAAATCGAAGTTGACGAAGTGTAATTCAATCAGAATTTCAGGAAAAATTTGATTTGCACCGAATCCAAATTTCCTCACGCTTTGTGGTAACGAATCACATTTTTTGCTAAAGTGGCTGCTGCACGAGTGAGCACATGGAGCAAGGAACTCTGGGAAGGCTGGGACGGGGAGGGGGGGGGGGGGGGAGAAGGGGGGTCACCCATAATGCAATGCATGCAGCCAATCAGCAGCCAGCCCTGTGATGTCACAGCCCTATAAATAGCCTCAGCCACCTTGGATTCTGACAGTTTCCAGTGTACTTAGTGCAGGGAGAGACGTCAGCAGGCGCTAGGGACAGTGCTAGAAAAAAAACTATTTACAAGTTCAGGGTAAGATTATTCAAGGTGTAGGGAAAGCATAGGGAGGAATCATTCCACATCATTTATGTCGAACAGGGTTCAGTAGGGGAGGTTACTGCCTGGGTAAGAGGAACAATCCTATTACACCTTGCTGCACTGACGGCGGATCTAAATTGTCATTATACAGCTCTGTAATTCCAGCAAAACGTTCTTGTTATAGGGGTGCAAGCACTGTTTGATACAGACATTAACAGGGTTTATTACAAGGAAATATTTCTACGTCTTATTTGCCCTGTGCGGTGCAAATAAGACATAGAAATATTTCCTTGTAATAATTTTTTGCCTTGTATTAGTGGGGAAAAAAGTGCTTATTAGCCGTTGCGTGGTGAAGTGCGAAAATGACAGCCCTTTTTGCCGTGTATTGGTGGCAAAAGAACAATATATTTGCCGTTCAGCGGTGCAGTTATCTGTTCTGAAGCCTTTTGTGGCGTGTATTAGTGGCAAAAGTGAAATATATTTGCCGTTCAGCCGTATTTATCTGATCTAACAGTATGTCAGACAAATAAGTGCCAGGCTCTGCACAGGGGAGTGGCAGAGGCCTAAATGTTTCTGGAGCAGGCACAGGTGGCAGCAGAGAAGGGGGCATGGCAGCAGGAGTCGCAGTGAGTGGCTTGAGCTCCCGGTGTCATCTAGCAATAGTGTCTTGACCAGCAACCCAGCGGTTCTTGAATGGTTGACTGTCATCTCTGTTTTGGATCCACATGCTCAACCGACAGGATCCATTTTTTGGGGTGTTATTGTTCTGACAGATCAGAGGAAGGGCAAAATAATCAGTGATGTCAACACAAGCTTACTGCTGACACCCTCTCCACTCTGTGGGGGGGGGGGGGGGGCTCTACTTGTATAAGTGTTTAATAGGTCCTGTAGACATCTATGTGGAATCCGCTGACAAAACCGTAAAAGGACTGCGCTTCTTCTTGGCGCCAACATCGACCTGTAGGCTGAGTTGACACTTAAGTTATTTGGTCAGTTTTGGCCCTGTAACTGCCCACATATTCTAAGAGCGACGCCTGTCATGTGCATGTCATACTGACTCACAGTATTGTTTTACTACCACAGCAGACTCCCTATGCGTGTTACTGCAAGGCACAGTGTTCTACACCACTATAAAGCCTCCGTGCAGCCAGGAAATAGCCGTTTTAAACGCGATTTGCCGCAAACAAATTCAGATCGAACAGTTGTTTTTTTTTAAATGGCGAACCGGCCGAATCTAATGTTTTACAAATTCGCTCATCTCTAATACTAGCCCAAAGAACCTGTTTGAGACTTTCTGACAAACCCTCCAAGCAAGTGCCAATTACCTTATCTCCAACCAGATATTTGGTTCCATTAGAATTCCGGGAAAGAATCCTCTCGAATGCTGCCAATTGGTTGGGAAGCTCATTTTCATACTTCTCTTTACCCGTCTCCTGTGAAATAAAATTATTCTTAAGCAAAATGATAGATATTTTTCCATCTTAGTCTATATCTGTCTATGTGAAGCTATACACAGGGGTAAATGTACAACTGCATCCTCTAAAGCATGATTTAAAGTAAACCTGCCACACTGCACAGGAGCAGATCGATATACTGTATTGTCTTGTTGAAAAAGATTCCATATACAATAATTTTTATTTTATCCACTTAAAGACCAGACCCTCACCTCCTCCCCCCAGGGGCAGGGCTAGAAGCTGTGGTGTGGTTTGCAGTAGCTCTATTATTAGGCTGGGTTCACATCAGGTTTTTCCCATCCGTTTAATGTATACAAAAAACATACATTAAACGAAAGCCTCAGACTGATGCCATACAGTGGCATCCGTTCACCATAGAGTTCCATTGTAAAAAAAATAAATTTATACCAGACTTTTTTTTCTAACGTGATGTGAACCCAGCCTTCGCTTGCCCTCCCCTCTTTTTTTTTACACGTTGTGTCCTCCATGTGGAGCCATGCGGTCATCATCCCAGCAGCTGCATGATTAGCATGCTGCTGCTGTCTCTGCAAAGATGTTTTAAAGCATCCATACAAAGCCACCCAGATTTATGTAGCCAATGTCTTGTTGGAAAGCAGTTAGGCTCCGTTCACACGTCCATAGTGTGTTGCAGACCCACAATACACCCAGCCGGCACCCCCATAGAACTGCCTATTCTTGTCCGCAATTGCGGACAAGAATAGGGCATGTTCTATTTTTTTCCAGAGCCGCGGACCGGAATTTCGGGGCCACTCTCTGGAAATGCGGACAGCACACTGTGTGCTTTCTGCATCCATTCCTGCCCCATAGAGAATCAATGGGTCTGCACCAGTTCTGGATAATTGCGGAACAGGTGCGGACACATTCTACGGACGTGTGAATGGACCCTTAATCAATGAAACCTACCTGGCAGTAGAGATCGACCGATTATCAGCGTTACCGATATTATCAGCCGATATTCATGATTTTTAAAGTCATCGGCATCTAACCTTTCCGATAACGCGTCCAGCGAGCTATCACAGAACATGAGAATGCTGCTATCAGCACGCTCATGTTCCCTCAGCAGCACAGGGGAGAAGTAGTCACTCTCTCTCCCCCTCCCCCCTGTGCCACGCTGCCAATGTGGAGAGACGGGAGGAGGAGGGGCAGGCGCACTGCCCCTCCAATGAAAATCAACGTCTAATAGAAATACAGGAGGCGGTGCCCAGCCTATATGACAGGAAGCTGCGATCAGCGGCAGTTAACCCCTCATGTGCTGCACTCGAGGGGTTATCTGCTGCCGCTGAACGCAGCTCCTTTTCATAGGCAGGGTGCCGGCTATTTGATTCTGTGCCGACACACCCGCCTCCTGTATTAAACATTAAGTATCATTGGTGGCGCAGTGCACCCCCCAGTATGAAAGTCATTGGTGGCAGTGGCTACAGGGTACCCCCCCTCTTCATTGGTGGCAGTGGCAGCTTCTAATCGGAGCCCCAGCAGTGTAATCCTGTCACTCCGATCGGTTACCATGGCAGCCAGGACGCTACAGAAGCCCTGGCTGCTATGGTAATCTCTCTGCTGCTGTGTGTACTATGCACAAGGCAGCAGGGAGAGTGTGAAGTCCTATTCACCCTAATAGAGCTCTATCAGGGTGAATAGGACAAAGGTTTAAAAGATCCCAAGTTATAGCCCCTAAGGGGGAAATAGTTATTAAATAAAAGTAAAAACACCAAAAATATTAAAGGGGTTCTGTAGTTGGTTTAAACTGATGATCTATCCTCTGGATAGATCAGCATCTGATCGGCGGGGTCCGACACCCGGGACCCCCACCGATCAGCTGTTTGAGAAGGCAGCGGCGCTCCAGGAGCGCCGTGGCCTTCTCACAGTTTCCCGCAGGCCCAGTGACGTCACGACTGGTATCAACTTACCTGGGCGTGGCTAAGCTCCATTCAAGTGAATTTGATACTAGTCGTGACGTCACTGGGCTTGCGGTAAACAGTGAGATGGCCGCGGCGCTACTGCCAGCGCCGCTGCCTTCTTAAACAGCTAATCGGCGGGGGTGCCGGGTGTAGGACCCCCGCTGATCAGATGCTGATGATCTATCCAGAGGATAGATCATCAGTTTAAAAAAACTGCAGAACCCCTTTAAGTATAAATCACCCCCTTTTCCAATTTTACATATAAAATATACATATATATATATATATATATATATATATATATATAACAATAAATAAAACAAACCCATCACATATTGCCACGTCCGAAAAGTCCAAATTATTAATATATATATATATTGGGCCTGAGCCCTTATACGGAATCTGTTCCCACAAACCTACATATCACTCTTCTCAGCTTCACCTGCTCTACACCATGATGCCTCCAGACAAAATATTCAACAAGTTCCCTTCAATTCCGTTACTTCATTTTGTGGTGACTTAGGCTACTTTCACACTAGCATTAATATTTTCCAGTATTGAGATCCGTCATAGGGTCTCAATACCGGAAGAAAAAAATAAATAAATCTGTTTTGTACCCATCCATTGTCTATGAGGACAAGACGTAACTGAACAGAACGGAATGCTCCAAAATGCATGCGGTCTGCTTTCCATCTTGGGATGAGGAGCAAGATGGATTCATCATGACTCACAATAAAAGTTTTCTCTGAAACAATAGAAAACAGATCCGTCCCCCATTAACTTTCAGTTAAGTTTATGACGAATCCGTCTGGGGTATGTTAAAGATAATACAACCGGATCTGTTCATAACAGATGCAGATGGTTGTAATAGCAGTACCGGAAGCGTTTTTACTGAACCCTGCCGGATCCAGCAAAAACGCTAGTGTGGAAGTAGCCTTAAATGTTTAAGACGAATTCATAATCAATAATTACGCAATATAATGTAAATTTCACATATTTACCGTTCAGTAGTTATAAAAGTAGTTTCTTCCTCTGCTACCCACGGTGCTTCCTCATAAATTACCATGGCATCAACCTGTAGTTCTTAGCCTTTGTTCGGTGAAGCATGCTCAGTGTGTTGCTATCGGTTCTCTAGCCAAATGTCTTGTGAAGAGAGTGTTAGTGTGCTGCTGATTATGTAACGCACCAGAGTGGCATTACTACCTTTGCGCCTCGCTACTATCTCTAATGTGCTAACCTAATGTCATCCTGTAGAGAGGGTGGAGTTCTAGTTAGAGAGGGAGGTGGAGTTACCCCCTGCAAGGGGGAAGTGAGCAGGAGCACGTCAACAGGGACGACCCTTGCCTAGACCAGCTAGAGCACCTTCAGCTCTGCTGGATCTAGAGGACACAGCTGGAAGCCTCAGAAGCTAGGAGGAGAAAGCTTTCCCTGGACAAATCTAGAGACAGACCAGACTACAATGTTAAGTACAGCATAAAAAAGAAGCCGACTTCTATAGCCAGCCTGTCAGCACGGTAGAGCCAGAGAGCAACAGATGTAGCAGAGAGGAGTTTGCCTGCCACAGTTAATGCCAACGCCTGCTGGGAATCAAGATAAATCCTGTAAATTGTTTGGAGGAACGTTTATTGAAAGTAAATCTATCAACTTCATCATAGCGTATAGAGGTAGGAGCACCGTGACACGTGCACAACACCTAAAGGGATGTTATAGGCCACACTACACTTGGGTACCACCCACAGTATCACTAAAAGGGGCCTTGTGCCCTTTTTGCCTCACTGCAACTGGAGTCATGGAAAAACATGTACTTTAAGGGACCCCTCGCCGTGTGGCAGACAACTGCATTTACAGTCCAGTCACGTCCCCTCTATTTAGTAAACATCACTCACATCAGGAAAGCTAGGGATTGCAGTCTTTGAAGTTTTGTGAGGGAAGATCAGGCGCCATGACACTTTTGTTTCAGGCTCGCACAGGAGCTAGACAAATGGATTGCAAAGTAAATTGAAGCTCTGGTTATAGGTATAGGTTCTGGTTGGGTCCCAGCTTGCAGCTTTAACCTCTTGGGGACACATGACGTACCGGTACGTCATGATGCCCTGGTACTTAAGGACACATGACATACCGGTACATCATGTGTATTTACGATCACCGCCGGCGGGCGGTGATCGGAACTGGGTGCCTGCTGAAATCAGGCACAATGGGGGGGGTTATCGGTGATCACACCAAACTGCAGGTCAATTCAGACCTGCGGTTTGCTGCATTTCTGGGTTATTCGGGTCTCTGGTGACCCGATAACCCGGAACAGGATGGTGATCAGTGGTGTGATAAGTTTTCCGGCCCACCAGATAAGTCCACCTGAGCCCCCTACCAGTGAACTTGCATGGTGTACCCCAGAGGATTTTGAGCCCGCGATTCCTGATTTTGTTGGCCAACCAGGAATCCAGATTCCCACAGTGGGCTTCACTGAATATGACTTAGTCTTTTTTTCAGTGACCACTTTGTGAATCTGATGGTGCAGCAAACAAATTTGTACGCCCAACAGTTCATTGCTCAACACCCGGGCTCCTTTTTGGCTAGGGCCGGTGGCTGGAGTCCGGTCAGTGCAGCAGAGATTAGGAGTGTCAGGCTGTACTGAAGTGAGGACATCCTCTACCAGACCCCACTTTACAGTACGGCCATTACACGATCCCGTTTTGAGGCCATTCGGAAATGCCTTCCTTATGCAGATAATGCAGCATGTCGTTCCCCCCCCCCCCAAGGTGATCCTGCCTATGACCACCTGTACAAAATCAGGCTGGTCATCAATCACTTTGGGGCCAGATTTTTGGAGTCCTGTGTACCTGGAAGGGAGGTCGCGGTTGAGGAGTCTCTCATTGCTTTCAAGGGGAGACTCCTTTTCCGCCAGTATGTTCCCTCTAAGCAGGCGAGGTATGGCATGAAGCTGTACAAACTTTGAGAGAGTACCTCAGGGTACACTTACAAGTTTCGTGTGTACGAGGGGAGAGATTCCTGTATTCAACCCCCAGAATGTCCCTCCACTCTGGGTGTTAGCGGGAAACTTGTGTGAGACCTTATGCACCCACTGCTAGATAAGGGTTACCACCTGTAGGTGGATAACTTTTATACTAGTATCCCCTAGTTCCAGTCCCTCGCCGCCAGATCCACGTCCGCTAGTGGGACTGTGCGGAAAAATCAACACTGCCTCCCTACCCACCCCCTCTAGGTACCTATCCCCTGGGGTGAGACCCTTGCCCTTACCAGTGGAAACCTGTTGCTGGTCAGATATAAGGACAAGAGGGATTTCCTTGTACTGTCCACAATTCACAGTAACGGCATCACCCCTGTCCCTGTGTGAGGTACCGCAGCAACGGTCCTCAAGCCCGATCGTATCATTGACTACAATCGGTATATGGGAGGAGTTGATCTCTCTTATCAAGTCCTTAAGCCATATAAAGCCATGCGCAAAACCCGGGCATGGTACAAAAAAGTTGCGGTCTACTTGGTACAGGCTGCCTTGTACAACTCTTGTGCTGTTCCGGAGCGCTGGCAACACAGGGAAATTCCTGCAGTTCTATGAGGCAGTCCAAGTCAAGGCCCTGATCTTTTCTGACCGGGAAAGAGCAGGCTGGAGTACCTCGGGAACTGGAGGCACCCGGATCGTCCCTGGCCAACACTTTCCAGGTGTGGTCCCCCATACTGGAAAGAAGAGACGGACCCAAAAAAGGTGCAGAGTGTCACAAGAGGGGGATACGGAAGGACACCACCACTCAGTGTGACACGTGCCCCGATCATCTGGGCCTCTGCATTATTGATTGCTTCAGGGAGTACCACACTTCCATGGAGTACTACATTTAAAATCTTCTTCCCCAATTTCAATTCTATTTAGCCACTGACTCGGGCGGGGGGGGGGGGAATTCTCAAAAATGTTATTTAGTAAAACTAAACTAAAATTAAAAAGTAGACATATTGGGTATCGCCGCGTCCGTAACAATCTGATCTATAAAAATACCCCATGGACTAACCCCTCAGATGAACACAGTCAAAAAAATTAAATAAAAACGGTGCCAAAACAGCTATTCAGATCAAAATCTGCCTTCCAGAAACCATATGGCGTTCCTTTCCTTCTGCGCCCTGGGGCGTTTCTATAAACTACAGAATCAGGGCAATAAATATTGAGTTTTGTTTGGCTGTTAACCCTTGCTTTGTTGCTGGAAAAAAAATTGATTAAAATGGAAAATTTGCCCCAAACAAATAGAAATTCTGAAATTTCATCTCCATTTGCCAATAACTCTTGTGGAACACCTAAAGGGTTAGGGTCCATTCACACGTCCTGTTTTTTTTCATCCTGAAAAACGGTCCGTTTTTTGCGGATCCGTTGTTCCTGAAAATGTTTCCGTATGTCATCCGTTTTTTGCGGATCCGCAAAAAACGGAAACATGTATACATTTCAATAATCAAATAAAGTTGTTTGGATTTCTTTGAAAAAAAAAAAAAAAAAAAAAAAATTGCTATGTGTTTCCAGGAACGGATTCCGCAAAAAACGGAAGACATACGGAATGACATCCGAATGTCTTCCGTTTTTTGCGGAACCATTGACTTTGCATTATACCAGGATCCGATTTTTCAGGACAAGAATAGGACATGTTTTATATTTAAACGGACATGCGGAACGGAACAACGGAAACGGACAGCACACATTGTGCTGTCCGATTTTTTCCAGGACCCATTGAAAATGAATGGGTCCAGATCTGGTCCTGATCTGTTCCTGAAAAAACGGAACAGATCAGGAAAGAAAAAACGGACGTGTGAATGGACCCTTAACAAAGTTTGTAAAATCAGTGTTGAATACCTTGAGGGGTGTAGTTTCCAAAATGGGGTAATTTTTGGTTGGTTTCTATTATGCAAGCCTCACACAGTGACTTCAGACCTGAACTGGTCCTTAAAAAGTGGGTTTTGGAAAATTTCAAGATTTGCTTCTAAACTTCTAAGCCTTGTAACGTCCCCAAAAAATTAAATGGCATTCCCAAAATGATCCAAACATGAAGTAGACATATGGGGAACGTAAATTAATAACTATTTTTGGAGGTATTACTATGTATTATAGAAGTAGAGAAATTGAAACTTGGAAATTTGCAAATTTTTTCAAAATTTTGTATTTTTTTTAAGAAATAAAAATAATTTTTTTTTTACTTCATTTTACCAGTGTCATAAAGTACATTATGTGACGAAAAAAAAAACTATCTCAGAATGGCCTGGATAAGTAAAAACGTTTTAAAGTTATTCACACAAAGTGACACTGGTCAGATTTGCAAAAAATGGCCTGGTCCTTAAAGGTGAAAATGAGACTGGTCCATAAGGGGTTAATGAAGTTTTTCAAAATTTAAGTTACTCATTACTCCTTTTGCTCGTTCATCGGGTGATTGGCGGCACATTTAGACTGGCAGATTGCAGAGAATGAGTGTTCACAGAAATGTTCATTCCGGATAATCTGCCCGATTATGAAGCAGTGTAAATACACCTTTATACTTTTTTTTTTTTTTACTGTCTAATACATCTCCACTTAAGATTTTTGTTAAGATTCTGGTTTAAAAAAAAAAAACACAGAAAAAAGATAATAATGCACTTAGTAAAGTAGATGCAAGCACTATATATGGACAAAGTCCTCACTCTGATATGATAATATCTGAGACACTTAGTCAATATATTTTGATCAAAACACATCTAAGCCCGCCTACCGAACGCCAAGGTGGTCTCAGGTCAGACGGGTCCTACGCTAAACCTACCTAAGCCGTTGGGCTTTTATGTTCAGGAGCGCAGACGCCGCACATATGGTGTGCTGCTCCTAGTCACCTCCATGTGCATCAAGCAACCATTGGGAGGAGGAGCAAGCACAGCCATATGTACCACCTAATTAAGGCGCTCTATTGGATAGGGGAGGGGGGCAAAAGTGCAGAGGAATGCTACTCCCAAGATAATAGGTGCGCATTCACACTTGAAGGTGCCACTCCCTCAAGTAAATACTACATAGACAAAAAAATAAAAAATCACAGAAAAAACTAAGATAAAAACATCCTGCACAATATGAGACAAATGTGCGGATGTCCCTGGCCATATTATTGAAGAAAACCACAGAAATAAGATAATAATGCACTTAGTAAAGTAGATGCAAGCATTATATATGGACAAAGTCCTCACTGTAATATGATAATATCTGAGACACTTAGCCAATATATTTTGATCAGATTCTGGTTACCTAAGAAGTCATATAAGGTATGATTTGTGTCAATGAACTAGGGCCTAGGAGGGTAACAGTTTTATATATTAATGGGCTGTGTACACAGCATTTTGAGCAGACAGACTTTGTTGAGGATTCCGAGCCAAAAAAAGAAAAAGTCACTGGGCAGCCATGCAAAATTCACCTCCCATTTTATTTTATTTTTTATCAAATCTTTTTTATTAACAAGGAAAATGTTACAAATATATATTCGGACTGTCACATCTTATCAGACAATAAAAGATATTTGGTACAGTTCACTGTCTTCTGTCAGGTTATTTTATACACACCCTTAGGCCCCTTTCACACGGGCGAGAATTCCGCGCGGGTGCAATGCGTGAGGTGAACACATTGCACCCGCACTGAATCCGGACCCATTCACTTCAATGGGGCTGTGCACATGAGCGGTGATTTTCGCAGCATGCACTATATTGTGCGTTTTTCACGCAACGCAGGCCCGATAGAAGTGAATGGGGCTGCGTGAAAATCGCAAGCATCCGCAAGCAAGTGCAGATGCGGTGCGATTTTCACACATGGTTTCTAGGTGACGAATGGGACCCGATCATTATTTTCCCTTATAACATGTTATAAGGGAAAATAATAGCACTCTGTGTTAAGAATGCTAAGTAAATTAGGGATGGAGGGGTTAAAAAAAATTATATATATATTAAACTCACCTCATCCACTTATTCGCGCAGCCCGGCTTGTCTTCTTTGAGGACCTGGGAGAAAAGGATGGACCATGTGATGAGTGCAGTGACGTCACCAAAAGGTCCTTTTCTCTCAGGTCCTCAAAGAAGAAGAAAGAAGAGAAGCCGGGCTGCCCGAACAAGTGGATGAGGTGAGTAATATTTTTTTTTTTTTTTTTAACCCCTCCATCCCTAAATTAAATTCTGCTTTAAGAATGCTATTATTTTCTCTCATCACCATGTGATAAGGGAAAATATTAAAATCTACAGAATACCCAACCCAAACTTGAGTGAAGAAGTCCGGGTTTCGGTACCACATTGCACTCGTACGCAACGCAATCGCATACAAAACTCACCCCACTAGTAGGAAAAAAAAACAAAAAACATTTTCCCATGACGCACCCGCATCCTATCCAGCCCTCACATGCAACGCCCGTGTGAAAGAGGCCTTACTCACTCCGGCAATAGCTCACTCCTACTATATCCATAGTCTATCAAATATTTTATCAAAAACTTTTGTTGGCAACCTCTGTTGAGGAATAGTTTTTTTCAGACAACAGCATATTATGAACTTTTATCCAGAATTCCTCCAGTGATTGAGGCTCCTCCTGTATCCAGTGCTAGGCAATCAAGTTTCCTGGCAACATATAACAACCTTCCCACCGCTACCTTTCTATAATAATCTGTCCCGATTTTAGAAACCTAACCGAATATACAAATTTGGGGATCTCTATTCACTCTCACTGAGAATACTCAATGTATGTTCTCCAATACGCCTTTCCAGTAGTCGTCCAGGTTCTGGCATTGCCACATCATGTGTAGCAAGTCAGCTGGCTCCAGTAAGCATCTCGGACATTTTGCATCAGGTCTAACTCCAATTTTATGTAAAAATATTGGCGTTTTGTATACTCTGAATGATAAAAAGCTGGGACAGTTTTCCTTGTTCACTCAAGAACATCAGTGGGACTGCTTCTAAAATATCTTCCCATTGATCCTGTGATCTCTCTCCCATCTCTTCATTCGTGTCAACGGATGAGACTAAAACAGGTGTCCAGTAGTAATGGGTATAGTGCAGATATCAAGGCTCTTCACCCCCAGTGAGCATTAATTTTTGGGCCGTCTCTAACGTTATATTTGTGCCTTTTTTTATTGTAGTATCATACGCAAATATCACCTATCCTAAGGATCCCCTTATTCTTCCATTCCTGTATTTCTGGGAGAAATGGAAACTCCGGTAACAGGGGATTTCTCCATAACGGAGCTAATTCACTGATACCCAGGACACCTCTCAGCTGCTTAACCTTGGTCCACACTTTTGTCAGAAGTCCTATTAAAGCAGGCATCCTCAAACTGCGACCCTCCAGCTGTTGCAAAACTACAACTCCCAGCATGCCCGAACAGCCTACAGGTATCAGCCTACAGCAGGGCATTGTGGGAGTTGTAGTTTTACAACAGCTGGAGGGCTGCAGTTTGAGGATGCCTGTATTAAAAGGAATATTTCCTTCCAGACTATGGATCCCCGCTCCTTCCAGTATCCACATACGATCTCTCTCTCCTGGTCTGCCAAACCGGTCTATAAGAGACATAGTGGCCGATAAAGAGGATGCCGTATCTCCCAAGAATAAGAGTGTTGTCTGCATATAACGCTATTTTATTATGTACCTGTCCATATTGAAAGCCCTTAAAAATAAATAAATAAATAAAATAAAAATGGGGAAATTTACGTACTGCTGCCACTAGAGGTTCAATGGCTATAGCAAATAGCAGGGGCAAGAGCAGACATCCCTGTCTAGTTCCCCTAGCCAACTGAATATAGTCAGACACTCCCCCATTAGCCCTAATTCGCGGCTTCGGGTTTGAATACAGGACCTGAACCTATTTGATAAATCTCTGTCCAAATCCCATATAACCCAAAGAAACCCCCATTCAACACTGTCAAATGCCTTAGCAGCGTCGAGAGATAGAGCTATTCTATCTCCACAATTATCCACCTGGCCTGAACTTGTAAACTGGTATATACTCTTCTTATATTGATAGCCGTAGATTTCTGGGGCATAAAACCAGTCTCATCTGGATGGATTATGTCAAGAATCACTCTGGATAGACGCTTCGACAAGACCTTTGCAAAAAGCTTAACATCTGACGTTAAGAGGGATATCGGTCTATACGAGTCTGGAGTTTGCGGATCTTAGCCATATCTTTTAAAGCTTCCTCTAATTCCTCCATAGTAATAGGTTCTTCTAATTGATCCCGATCACCTGCCGATAGTGTACGCAGCCCCCTCCCCGAAGTAGATGTACTAGATGTATAAAGGGAGGAGTAGAAATCCTTAAATATACCCAGGACATCCCCTGTCCCCACAAATGATTTCCCCTGATGGTCTACCAGCTCCGTTATGCATGATGAACCCTGCTGGGCCCTAGAGATGACAGCAAGAATATGACCCCCTCTGTCTCCTTCCGCAAAAAAGCGTTTATAAAAAAGGTACGTTTCAGTTCTGCTGCCTGTAACAAATTACATCTCAATTGCTCCTATGCCTCCCTCAATTTCCTACTGATATCCTGTGATGTGGATGTCCAAAGGCCTCCTCCGCCTCATCTTTGTCAGCCTTGACATCCACTTCTTTCGATCTAATTTTGTAGGCACTAATCGCCTTAAATCAAAAGCCCCTTTAAATATGCTTTCAAAGTATCCCATACAGTGGGGACGCCGTTCAGCATTAAAAGTGAAGTATTCTGTAATGGATGCAGTCATGCCCATTAGGTCACCCAAGATCTGTAGCCATACTGCGTTATACTGCGTTACACTTCCATAACTTTGGCCCCGACCTGACCCCCCCAGGTTCAGTTCCACTTTCAGAATTGAGTGGTCTGACAACGCCCTAGGCTGATATTCAGAGGAGTGGATGAGAAACACTGCATCGTTCACTAATGCCAAGTCTATTCGTGATAGGGTATGATATGTGGAGGAAAACTGCATACCCCACCCACAACCGCTGTAGCCAATGTATTGTGTTCTTAGTTAAAGGCGTCTCTTGTAAGTAGCAAATAGCCGGCTGAAACCGAGACAAGTAGTTAAAAATACTATGTCGCTTAGTCGTGTCGGCCATGCCCCTCACATTCCAGCTGAGTATCTTAATCATACGTGTCATATTTTCCAAATCAGAATATAGAAGTGATCCCCTCCCATTAACATCACCCACATTGCCATTTTAAAATGCCATAGAATCCCCAAGTCATCCGCTTTAGCAAATAGGGCAGCCATATCTCTTGCCGTCGAATTAGCCGCCATCTTGAGAGGCCTAACGTCATCTTCTATTCCTGACACTTTTTTTTTTCAAGCTCTGAGGTTATCGCAGTGATTTTATGCATATTGTGTCTTATCAGGGATATATCCTCTCTCAGACTGCCTACTTAGAGGTTGAGGGCTTTAAGAGTAGAATTGCAACTGGCTACAGCCATCATTATATCTTTGAGAGTAGGTTCTCCATCAGTGGGGTTAGAAGGGGTTTCAATCTCTTGAGCCTGGTCAGTGTAGTGTAGTGACCCGACGGCAATTTTCTCTTTCCCCCTCCTCATCCGTTAGTCTCTCCTCCTGATATGAGGAGGACATTGGTCCCAAAGTAAAGGGGCTGAAACAGTCTCTTGTCCCCTCCGCTCCCCTTGCGAATTTACTGAGGCGTGCTGCTGCGCTCCTACTCACTGCTTCATGCTGCCCCTCCTCCTCTATGCCGGTGCCATGTTGGACTCTGTCAGCTTCATCCAGGCGCTTGTTACTTTTCCCCTTCCTCTGTATTCTGGTGCTCATGTGTGCGCTGAAGGCAACTCGTTATTATTAACGAACAAAAAATCCCGCAGGAGGTTACCACGCTAATTTTTGATAAACAGAAAATATTTAAATGGTCTCTTGGACCTGAAGCGTGTGTCTGTAACCTCTCTGATGATATAACTTGAACTAAATCTTATAATAATTCTTTATTGAAATCCTTAGATTACACAAATGTATGATATACACTTAGGGACAAACATTTAAAACTATCAGGTCTGGGTAGATTCCAAGGTGAATGAATCTGCTGCTGATGCGTGTTTCACATGTGCATTCATGTCCTCCCCGGGGACCGCACTCTGATACTTTAATAGTTAATTATATGTCTGAATCTACCCTGAAGGCAACTCTTCTCCACTCCTGGTAACTCACCAAGTGATTCTCGTCCACCGGGTGGCCGCGGACAGACTGATGTGCCAGGATACTTGCACGAGCGTGTCAATGTGCATCTCACACCATGCTCCGGAAGGCCACGCCCCCATCTCCTATTGTTTTCAATGGGAGGCTGCAGTTTAAGGCCACAAACATGCCATGGAAGATTACGACAATAAACGTGACTGCAAGAATAGCAGAGTGGCCTTCCATTGAAATGGATCCCACTCGGTGGCTTTTCACTGCCAAAGCCTCACAAGATTCTTTCTGCACAAAATGCAGTGGACAGGTTCTCCAGGAATAAGAAAATACAATTACTGAAAATACTGAACCCTCTCTGCCTAACTTGTCAGAGATTGTAATCCTGCAGTTGAATCTCTATAGGAATGGAGTTCATGAGGAGACCTGAAGGACAGAGAGGGTGGACAGGACAGACTGAGGTAACGTTGCGCTGTGGTAATCTAGCCAAATGCATACAAGAGCTGCTGCTCATTACCAAATCCCCACCCTCCTCTCTGTACTTCATGTCTCCGTTCCTACAGAGATTTAGCTGAAGATTTTATCATCTGTATTCAGGATCATAATCCCTGACAAGTAGAGAAGAGAATGAGGCAGCTCTTTACCTCAGTGTTGTGAAGTAACTTGTCCTTCTGTGTAACTAGGATATGTTTTGTGTGTACTAGTTGTATGGGGGCCACTTTATTTCTCCTAATGATTGGTCCCTAGGCAAAATGAGCTATTATAACTAATGAAAAGTATTTCTACTATTTCTAGACATGGGCAATGCCTTTAGTTAGAACAAAATTGAAAGAAAAACTCAAATTCTATACTTACAAACTCATAGAAGAACATACGGCTGAACTTCAGTCTTAGGTCCTCCACACCATCATTCACCATGTCAATGAGTGCACTCTCTTCGTTACTGCTCCCAGAAATACCTAGTAGGAAAAGATATGTAGATAATGGTGTAAATGTAAGGGCAAATAAATATCATACATTAATTCTTTATTTATTTTTTTGCATAAACTCAAACCCCCCCCCAAAAAATGTGAGTTTTTCTTTAAAAGGATGCTAGATCTACATTCTACACAAACTTAAGAATAAACAATTTCTTTTATAGAAATGTAAAAAACACCTACCATATTTACGTCCAAGATATCTCAGAATGCTATTGCTTTGATACAGAACAAAATCTCCATCTTTAAACTGTGGCAGCTGACCAAAAACCTGTAAAAGATCCCAAAGATTGATAAAAAGGATAACAATGACTGATTGTGACATATGTCCCATATTCTTAACATACTGTATTATGGGGTTCAATGAATAACCAGCATGCAGTAAAATCCATAGCTCCCTCCAGTGGTGACCTCCAGCAGCCAGAATGTTACACTGGATTTAATCTTATGTCTAAGGCCCCAAGCACACGACCATAGTTTTGGTCAACTTCCAATCCACATATTTTGCAAATCACATGCATTCTTTTCTACAGTTCCGGAAAAATGCGGACAGTACATGTATGTCCTCCATGTTCAGTCTGCATCTGTGTAGCTGTTCCACAAATCATAGAACATGTCCTATTTTTGTCTGCTTTGGGGACAATAATAGGCAGTTCTCATGAAGGGAGAGAGAGAATTGGCCTATATCAGTATTTTAGAGATCTGTATTAGAGTTCTGCAGGCTATTTATATATATTTAGAAACAGATCAGTACAAAAGTTTGGATCTGTGTCAGAATAAAACCCATCACTAAATGATCATATAGCAAAGAGACCCATACAGCAGAAAAGACCAGCAAATGATCACTGCTATCAAAACTGCCTCACCAACAGGGCCACAAGGAAGGCCTAGATGCAATAATGGTCCAAGCCTGACCCCAGGGACGTACACTTGCTTTTCAGGATGTTTGGTGGGCTCTAGTCTCATCTCGCCTGTTGGGTTCGACATAGTCAGACTGGACTATATAGGAAGTACTGGAAAGCATGTTGTAAGAGTTGGAGAGAATCCCTTCTGGACGTGAGATCGTTGCTACTTGTAGGAGTCCCAAGAACTGTGGAACAGTGTGCTTCATTATTATGTGCCAAGTATATATATCTTTCACCTCACAGGGGTTTGAGGGGAAATAGTTAAGAGTATTTTGCTGTGACAGTTGGCCTTGTTCTGTTTAATGTAAGCCATGGTGCTTCTTAGGTGTATAGGGACCAACCAACATGATGCTGGTGAATTCCTAGCCCCAGCGTCATGAATGGTAGTGAGCAACACGAGTACTGGTCGGCTAAGGCATGAGAATGTATGGGTGTCAGCACTCCCCATTCATCAAGCTGATCTCATGGCAAGAATTTAGGTGGCATCTTTTCAGCTGGCACCATGCATCTGTAACAGGTAAGGACCATGTATATACCTTTACTCATATTTGCCACTCCTAAAAGAAACCCAACCATGACCGACTTGGCTGCGGACTCTTCCTAACATACTGTACAGTATCAACAAAGCAACTCACCGCCTGTTTCTTAAGGTCAATTTTTCCTGAAAACCAGTCTGCCAATGGCACCTCATCCTCTGTCCATGAAGATCCTTGATCACCAAGAAGCAGACGTATGGGCTCGGCTCTAGCTACAAGTCAACATTTTCTATTTGTCAGTAAAGCAGAGAAGTAAACATGACTACTAAACAGGTTATCTAGGGTTAAAGAAAGGGTCTGCTCATTTTAAGGAGGGAGAAAGAGCAGATCCTTTTCCTTAAGTCTCAGCAATTTATTTAGCAATCATAAGGCTGCATTCACATGGAACATGCTTGATATTGAATGTCTATGAACTGAAATGCAATGTTAGTGAATGGGTGCCCTATTCATACATATGATGGCCAAGGCAGTTTATAGACTACTTTCTAGATGTGACATTTCTTCTCTGCTTATTTCTATCATGTAAAAACTGTATATATGCTTCCATCAGGTCAGCAAAAACCATGGCCACCAATATCCCTGTGTAACTAAGGGTAGAAGACAGTTTGTAGATAATGGGATTAGCTATAAAGGGTGCAGTGTTAGAAGTTTCACACTGGCCCTGGTACCTCCGTTTGACGTATACGTTACCAAAAAAAAAAAAAAAAAAAAAAAAACACACACATTCTTGTGTCCTGCACAGTCCGGTAAAAAAATGTAAATACGTTTTTTTTTTTTTAACCACCTCCGGACCGCCTAACGCAGATTCGCGTTTCGGAGGCGGCAGCCCTGCGCAGAGTCACGCATATATGAGTCATCTCACGCGAGCCGAGTTTTCTTGTGAACGCGCGCACACAGGCGCGCGCGTTCACAGGATCGGAAGGTAAGCGAGTGGATCTCCAGCCTGCCAGCGGCGATCGTTTGCTGGCAGGCTGGAGATACGATTTTTTTTTAACCCCTAACAGGTATATTAGACGCTGTTTTGATAACAGCGTCTAATATACCTGCTACCTGGTCCTCTGGTGGTCCCTTTTGTTTGGATCGACCACCAGAGGACACAGGTAGCTGTGTAAAGTAGCACCAAACACCACTACACTACACCCCCCCCCTGTCACTTATTAACCCCTGATCACCCCATATAGACTCCCTGATCACCCCCCTGTCATTGATCACCCACCTGTAAGGCTCCATTCAGATGTCCGTATGATTTTTACGGATCCACAGATACATGGTCGGATTCGCAAAACACATACGGACGTCTGAATGGAGCCTTACAGGGGGGGGGTGATCAATGACAAGGGGATGATCACCCATATAGACTCCCTGATCACCCCCTGTCATTGATCACCCCCCTGTCAGGCTCCATTCAGACGTCCGTACGATTTTTACGGATCCACGGATACATGGATCGGATCCGCAAAACACATACGGACGTCTGAATGGAGCCTTACAGGGGGGGGGTGATCAATGACAAGGGGATGATCACCCATATAGACTCCCTGATCACCCCCCTGTAAGGCTCCATTCAGACGTCCGTATGATTTTTACGGATCCACGGATACATGGATCGGATCCGCAAAACGCATACGGACGTCTGAATGGAGCCTTACAGGGGGGTGATCAATGACAGGGGGGGTGATCAGGGAGTCTATATGGGTGATCACCCCCCTGTAAGGCTCCATTCAGACGTCCGTATGCGTTTTGCAGATCCGATCCATGTATCCGTGGATCTGTAAAAATCATACGGACATCTGAATGGAGCCTGACAGGGGGGTGGTCAATGACAGGGGGGTGATCAGGGAGTCTATATGGGTGATCACCCCCCTGTCATTGATCACCCCCCTGTAAGGCTCCATTCAGACATTTTTTTGGCCCAAGTTAGCGGAAATTTTTTATTTTTATTTTATAATCTCACATGAACTCACCATATCCCTCACGGAATCTAAATGCGTAAAATTTTTTAGACATTTATATTCCAGACTTCTTCTCACGCTTTAGGGCCCCTAAAATGCCAGGGCAGTATAAATACCCCACATGTGACCCCATTTCGGAAAGAAGACACCCCAAGGTATTCCGTGAGGGGCATATTGAGTCCATGAAAGATTGAAATTTTTGTCCCAAGTTAGCAGAAAGGGAGACTTTGTGAGAAAATACTAAAAAAAACAATATCCGCTAACTTGTGCAAAAAAAAAATAAAAAATTCTATGAACTCGCCATGCCCCTCATTGAATACCTTGGGGTGTCTTCTTTCCAAAATGGGGTCACATTTATACTGCCCTGGCATTTTAGGGGCCCGAAAGCATGAGAAGAAGTCTGGGATCCAAATGTCTAAAAATGCCCTCCTAAAAGGAATTTGGGCCGCTTTGCGCATCTAGGCTGCAAAAAAGTGTCACACATGTGGTATCGCCGTACTCAGGAGAAGTTGGGCAATGTGTTTTGGGGTGTCATTTTACATATACCCATGCTGGGTGAGATAAATATCTTGGTCAAATGCCAACTTTGCATTAAAAAAAAAAAAGGGAGAAGTTGTCTTTTGCCAAGATATTTCTCTCACCCAGCATGGGTATATGTAAAATGACACCCCAAAACACATTCCCCAACTTCTCCTGAGTAGGGTGATACCAGATGTGTGACACTTTTTTGCAGCCTAGGTGGGCAAAGGGGCACACATTCCAAAGAGCACCTTTCGGATTTCACCGGTCATTTTTTTTACTGATTTTGATTGCAAACTACTTCTCACGCATATGGGCCCCTAAAATGCCAGGGCAGTATAACTACCCCACAAGTGACCCCATTTTGGAAAGAAGACACCCCAGGGTGTTCCGTGAGGGGCATGGCGAGTTCCTAGAATTTTATATTTTTTGTCACAAGTTAGTGGAATATGAGACTTTGTAAGAAAAAGAAAAAAAAAAGAAAAAAAATCATAATTTTCCGCTAACTTGTGACAAAAAATAAAAAGTTCTATGAACTCATTATGCCCATCAGTGAATACCTTAGGGTGTCTACTTTCCGAAATGGGGTCATTTGTGGGGTGTTTGTACTGTCTGGGCATTGTAGAACCTCAGGAAACATGACAGGTGCTCAGAAAGTCAGAGCTGTTTCAAAAAGTGGAAATTCACATTTTTGTACCATAGTTTGTAAACGCTATAACTTTTACCCAAACCATTTTTTTTTTACCCAAACATTTTTTTTTATCAAAGACATGTAGAACAATAAATTTAGCGAAAAATTTATATATGGATGTCGTTTTTTTTGCAAAATTTAACAACTGAAAAATGTCATTTTTTTGCAAAAAAAATCGTTACATTTCGATTAATTACAAAAAAAGTTAAAATGTCAGCAGCAATGAAATACCACCAAATGAAAGCTCTATTAGTGAGAAGAAAAGGAGGTAAAATTAATTTGGGTGGTAAGTTGCATGACCGAGCAATAAACGGTGAAAGTAGTGTAGTGCAGAAGTGTAAAAAGTGGCCTGGTCATTAAGGGGGTTTCAGCTAGGGGGGTTGAAGTGGTTAAAATGGCACATATTTTAACAATGGAACTCTATAGCGAACGGATGCCACTGTATGACATCAGTATCATGCATCCGTTTCACATTCGCGTTTGGTGCGGATCCGTCATGGATCTGCACAAACGCTTCCGTTCAGATAATACAACCATCTGCATCCGTTCAGAACGGATCCGTTTGTATTAACTTCAACATAGCCAAAACAGAACCGTCTTGAACATCATTGAAAGTCAATGGGGAATGGATCAGTTTTCTATTGTGCCATATTGTGTTAGTGAAAACAAATCTGTCCCCATCAACTTACATTGTATCAGGACGGATCCGTTTGCCTCCGCATCGTCAGGCGGACACCAAAACGCTGTCTGCCTCCATAGTGGAATGGAGGCGGAACGGAGGAAAACTGATGCATTCTGAGCGGATCCGTTATCCATTCAGAATGCATTAGGGCAAAACTGATCCGTTTTGGACCGCTTGTGAAAGCCCATGGCGGATCTCACGAACGGAAACCAAAACGCCAGTGTGAAAGTAGCCTAACGTATAGGGTTCTAGATGGGAAGAACGTGATGTGAACCCAGCCTAAGAATATAATATTTTTTTTTTTTAAAGACTGCAAGTAATAAAAATTTGAACATCCAGAGAGAAGGAATAGACAGATTCTGCACATTATATATGGTATAATATGGATCACATACTTACCCCTTAGTGGGAAATAGGTTATAACGTATCCACTCACTACAAAAGAAAAAAGAAAATGTTAAAAGGGAACCTGTCACCTAGAAAATGCATATTAAACCGCCAGCAGTACCTTATTGCAGCCTGTAGCACGATTATAAAGGTGTCATTGGACATCCTATCAATCAAATACTAAGGGGTGGGCAAGGGGGCGCTTGATTTCAGGCGAGAAAGCCGATGCCCCCTTGACTTCAAGACTATCGTTTACATAGCGCACCCAGTTGAATAAAAGTCTTTTTTTCTGACTTTTGGCGCATTGTACAGAAAAGACACAGACACCATTAGAATCATGCTACAGGCTGCAATAAGGTACTGCTGGGGGTTTAATATACATTTTCTAGGTGACAGGTTCCCTTTAAGGACTTCTTTTCAATAGGCGTATACCAGAAAGGCTAAGCAGATACTTTTGAAGGCCCCAGAGAGAGGGAGTCCAATCCTGGTTGTCTGAACCTTGTGCTGAGATCCCCTTTCCATAAGTCACACAACACAAAAGTGTGGGTGTACCAGCCAGCCCAGGAGGAAGGAGCGGAGCGGAGCGGAGCAGAGGATGGGAGTGGTAGTGGCTCTGACTGCAATACTTATTCACAGTGGAAGTCCTCAAACCGATGCTCTTTAGAGCCAGAGCTGTGAAAGGAGGGCAAACCTTTTCTTCCCTCAGGGTACACCCTGATGTTGGGGTTTGGGATTTGAGCAAGGATGGGGGCTGTAGTACTATGTCCGTCTGTCTCTCTCTGCAGAATCTTGAGCTGGCACTATTAATCTTGCAATGGTGGCTGTAAATCCCAGCTAAGGGATACAGGATTAAGATACGGTGGGCCAGACTGTGTCTGAGTGTGAAGGGTGTAGCAATGTTCCTCTCACTGCAGTAAAGTCTTGTTAGGCTACTTTCACACTTGCGTTTGATCGGATCCGTTCTGAACGGATCCGATAATATTAATGCAGACGGAGGCTCCGTTCAGTACGGATCCGTCTGCATTAATAACTTAGAAAAATTTCTAAGTGCGAAAGTAGCCTGAGCGGATCCGTTCAGACTTTCAATGTAAAGTCAATGGGGGACGGATCCGCTTGAAGATTGAGCCATATGGTGTCATCTTCAAGCGGATCCGTTCCCATTGACTTACATTGTAAGTCTGGACGGATCCGCACGCCTCCGCACGGCCAGGCGGACAGCTGAACGTGCGGAGGCGAGCGGAGCGAAGGCTGAACGCCGCCAGACTGATGCAGTCTGAGCGGATCCGCATCCATTCAGACTGCATCAGGGCTGGACGGAAGCGTTCTGCTCCGCTCGTGAGCTCCTTCAAACGGAGCTCACGAGCGGACAGCAGAACGCTAGTGTGAAAGTAGCCTTAAAAGGGTTTTCCGAGATTGTGTGTGAAATGCAGAAACCGACATGCCGCAGATTACAAAATCCGCACAGCAGGTCAATGTCCACGCGGAAGAAAAAAAAGTGTACACAAGATTTGTGAAATTTCATTCACTTTGCAGGTGCTGTACAGATCTGTGGTTTTTCAGCACAAAACTAGAGTGGAAAAACTGTGTAATCCGCAGGAAGCTTTCAGGTGAGCACCTTACTGTAGAGCAAAGAACAGCAACCTTCAGCACTCCAGCTGTGGTGAAACTACAACTCCCAGCATGAACACCTCCTTGGCTGTTCTCATAACTCCCAAAAGGAGTGAATGGAGCATTATGGAGTCGTAGTTTCACAACAGCTGGCGTGCCGGAGGTTGCTGATCCCTGCTGTAGAGGGTGGCACGTCTGCAGAATGTTGTGACATCATGGGTGCAAAAGTTCAACACAGCAGGAGACAAGAAGGGCACCTCAGAAGTCTAAGACAGGAGCCCTGGAGGTCTCTTCTTCCCATCTCCAGCATGAGTGAGATGCGGGTATGGGGAAAACTGCTGCTATCATTGGGATATACAGTGGAAAGTCTAGCTGCCAGTGGGAGAAGGGGGGCGAATGCTGCTATTGAGGAGGCATGGGAATGCAGAGTCCGGAGAATGGAGGAGGAGGAGGAGGAGGAGGAGGAGGAGGAGGAGGAGGAGTGCTGGGGGTGTGGGAGAGATAGAAAGGGGAAGAATGCTGCTGCAAGTGGGGAAAGGGTGGGTAAGGGGGGAATGCTGCTGTCATTGGGGGAAGGGATGAGAAGTGCCACAGCCGCTACTCTTACCGCCGAAACAAATCAACCTGCATTTACTGTGTAACTGTATTTGGTTACTTATTCTGAAACTGGACCTGTACACCTGCATGTCCTACTCACTGCACACTGGTATACACACTGCACATCTACAGGTCCTGCTTGTTTATTCACACCTCACGCCTGCATACACACTGCACATCTATAGTAGTGCCTTGCAAAAGTATTCACCCCTCTTGACTTTTTTTGTATTTAGCTACATTACAGCCTTTAGTTCAATGTTTTGTTAATCTGAATTTTATGTGATGGATCAGAACACAATAGTCTAAGTTGGTGAAGTAAAATGAGAAAAATATATAAAACTATTGCTTGGAAATAGAAAATGGAAAATTGGCATGTGCGTATGTATTCACCCCCTTTGTTAGGAAGCCCATAAAAAGCTCTGGTGCAACCAATTACCTTCACAAGTCACAATTAGTCAAATGATGTCCACCTGTGTGCAATCTAAGTGTCACATGAGGTCATTACATATACACACCTTTTTTGAAAGGCCCCAAGAGGTTGCAACACCTAAGCAAGAGGCATCACCAACCAAACACTGCCATGAAGACCAAGGAACTCTCCAAACAAGTAATGGACAATGTTGTTGAGAAGTACAAGTCAAGGTTAGGTTATAAAAAAAAAAAAATCTTTGATGATCCCCAGGCGCACCATCAAATCTATCATAACCAAATAGAAAGAACATGGCACAACAGCAAACCTGCCAAGAGACGGACGCCCACCAAAACTCACGGACTGGGCAAGGAGGGCATTAATCAGAGAGGCAGCACAGAGACCTAAGGTAACCCTGGAGGAGCTGCAGAGTTCCACAGCAGAGACTGGAGGATCTGTACATAGGACGACAATAAGCCGTACGCTCCATAGAGTTAGGCTTTATGGCAGAGTGGCCAGAAGAAAACCATTACTTTCAGCTAAAAACAAAAAAGGCATGTTGTGAGATTATGTGGGAGACTCCCAAAATGTTTGGAGGAAGGTGCTCTGGTCTGATGAGACTAAAATTTAACTTTTCGGCCAAAGAAAACCCTATGTCTGGCGCAAACCCAACACATCACATTACCCAAAGAACACCATCCCCACAGTAAAACATGGTGGTGGCAGCAGTATGCTGTGGGGATGTTTGTCAGCAGCCAGGACTGGGAAACTGGTCAGAGTTGAGGGAAAGATGGATGGTGCTAAATACAGGGATATTCTTGAGCAAAACCTGTACCACTGCGTGATTTGAGGCTAGGACGGAGGTTCACCTTCCAGCAGGACAATGACCCCAAGCACACTGCTAAAGCAACACTTGTGTGGTTTAAGGGGGAACATGTAAATGTGTTGGAATGGCCTAGTCAAAGCTCAGATCTCAGTCCAATAGAAAATCTGTGGTCAGACTTAAGGATTGCTGTTCACAAGCGCAAACCATTTAACTTGAAGGAGCTGGAGCAGTTTTGCAAGGAGGAATGGGCAAAAATCCCAGTGGTAAGATGTGGCAAGTTGCTCATAGAGACTTATCCAAAGCGACTTGGAGCTGTGATTGCCGCAAAAGTTGGCTCTACAAAGTATTGACTTTAGGGGGGTGAATAGTTATGCACATGTACTTTTTCAGTTATTTTGTCCCATTTGTTGTTTGCGTGACAATCTTCAAAGTTGTGGGCATGTTCTGTAAATTAAATGATGCAAATCCTCAAAACAATCCATGTTAATTCCAGGTTCTGAGGTACCAAAATACAAAAAAAAGTCAAGGGGGTGAATAATTTTGCAAGGCACTGTACATGTCCTGCTCGTTTAGCCAAACTGCATACACACTGCACATCAGCATGTTTTACTCATTTATTCACACCTGCATACACTCCCTGCAGACTGGTATACACACTGCACATCTGCATTTCTTACTGGTTTATTCACTCCTGCATACACTTACTGCACACTGGTATATACACCGCGCATTTGCATATCTAAGGCCACTTTCACACTCGCGTTTTGGCTTTCCATCTGTGAGATCCGTTCAGGGCTCTCACTAGCGGTCCAAAACGGATCAGTTTTGCTCGAATGCATTCTGAATGGAAAAGGATCCACTCAGAATGTATCAGTTGCCTCCGGTCAGTCTCCATTCCGCTCTGGAGGCTGCCAGCAGCGTTTTGCTATATGCTTGCCCAAACTGATCAGTCCTGGCACACAATGTAAGTCAACGGGGACGGATCCGTTTTCTCTGACACAATAGACAACGGATCCGTCTCCCACTGACTTTCAATGGAGTTCATGACGGATCCGTTTTGGCTATGTTACAGATAATACAAATGGATCAGTTCATGACGGATGCATGTGGTTGTATTATTGTAACGGATCAGTTTTTGCAGATCCATGACGGATCCACCCAAAACGCGAGTGTGAAGTTAGCCTTACTCGTTTATTCACACGGCACACCTACATACACTCCCTGCACATCTGCATGTCTTACTGGTTTATTCACACCTGCGTACACTCACTGCAGACTGGCATACACACTGCACATCTGCATGTCTTACTGGTTTATTCACACCTGCGTACACTCACTGCAGACTGGCATACACACTGCACATCTGCATGTCTTACTGGTTTATTCACACCTGCGTACACTCACTGCAGACTGGCATATACACTGCACATCTGCATGTCTTACTGGTTTATTCACACCTGCGTACACTCACTGCAGACTGGCATACACACTGCACATCTGCATGTCTTACTGGTTTATTCACACCTGCGTACACTCACTGCACATCTGCATGTCTTACTGGTTTATTCACACCTGCATACACTCCCTGCAGACTGGTATACACACTGCACATCTGCATGTCTTACTGGTTTATTCACACCTGCATACACTCACTGCACATCTGCATGTCTTACTGGTTTATTCACACTGGTATACACACTGCACATCTGCATTTCTTACTGGTTTATTCACACCTGCATACACTCACTGCACATCTGCATGTCTTACTGGTTTATTCACACCTGCATACACTCACTGCACACTGGTATACACACTGCACATCTGCATTTCTTACTGGTTTATTCACACCTGCATACACTCACTGCACACTGGTATACACACTGCACATCTGCATGTCTTACTGGTTTATTCACACCTGCATACACTCACTGCACACTGGTATACACACTGCACATCTGCATTTCTTACTGGTTTATTCACACCTGCATACACTCACTGCACACTGGTATACACACTGCACATCTGCATGTCTTACTGGTTTATTCACACCTGCATACACTCACTGCACACTGGTATACACACTGCACATCTGCATTTCTTACTGGTTTATTCACACCTGCATACACTCCCTGCACACTGCTGTGGGGGGAGCAGGCACAGTGTACATTTGCATGGTGGTGCAGCTCCTAACAGACAGAAGTCTCAGTCTTCCCTCACCCGCCATAACTAATAATGGCGCCGCTCAGCACTTTTGAGGATCCTTCAGCATACAAATGTTCCATTATGGTACAGTTAGTAGGACAGGCAGTGTGCACTTACTTTTCTTATTGCTGACTCCGTCCTCCTCGAACCACTGACGTGAAGTGCTACTTCTGCTGCAGGCGGGACTATTCCCCCTGAACTGAAAGTATCTGATTGGATGAAGCAGGAGCCTGTCACAAGTAGGATGTCACACTGACACGCCCCAAAACCGATAAACCACGCCTACATCAGCTTTTTAAGCGAGGGTGGGCGGATGGAAGGAGAGGGAAGAACTTGTGGAGGGGCCAGGGGTGTCCTGGAGCCAGTCAGCCCCCCCTTCACAGTAGTTATTAACCCCTCTGCAGTCCCCCATTCACAGTATTTATTAACCCATTTTAGTCCCCTCTTCACACTTATTTATTCCCCCCTTTCAGCTGTTCCCAGGACCCACACAGTAGTTATTATGCCTGCCCTTCCCCCCTTTCAGCAATCCCTGGCAGCCCACAGCACAGACCAGTGAGTACCTCAGCGCAGCTGCGCTCCTCAGAGTCTGCTCCTCCACTTCCCGCCTCGCCTGCACAAACCAGAATTGACTGGCGCGATGCAGGCGCTGCCGGACGTGTGACATGACGTCAGTGCGTTCTGCGCTATAATGTGAGTGATACGTAAAGTGCCCAGTACTTGCTAAGTCTAGAGTCTATCCGTTCTTGCAATGCATTTGTGAGACAGATCCGCATCCGGATGCGTCTCACAAATGCTTTCAGTCACATCGGCAGTTCCAACGACAGAACTGCTTGCCGGATCACACTGCCGCAAGTGTGAAAGTAGCCTATATTCTGCACTTTTCACGCAGCTCTGATTCTATAGAAGTGAATAGGGCTTCCGTTAAAAACTGCGTTTTTCACCGATGGTTGCTAGGATATGTAGATTGTTGTTCCGTTTTTTTTTCACGCATGTGAAAAACTTATTAAAATCTGATTGCACCTGCGTGGAAAAAACTGAAACACTGAACGCAACTCTATTTTGCTTGCAAAACCATCATTTTTTTTCAGAACAGACCCTGAGAGAATCTGTATTGTTCGTGTTAGACCTTACGGTGCCTTCATACACAGCACATTTTCTGGCAGAAAATTCAGCAACAGAAAATCAGTTCCATTCATTTGAATAGGGCAGCAAGCACGTGGGTTTCCTCAAGCCCCATTAAAGTGAATGGAACCAATTTTCAGTTGTGGAATTTTCTACCACAAAATCTGCCGTGTGTCAGGATACCCTGCACACTGGTGTGTGTTTAAAAAAGATATTTTTTTTTGTACTGATAATTTCTTGTGGGTTTCGCTGCATTTCTGCACTAAAATCCAATTGTGTATCTAGCAGATTTTGTTCTGGATTTTGATGCAGTTTTGCCCCAGTCTCACTCTTTGCATCACAAAAAGGGTGAAATCCAGACTAAAATAAAGTATGGGAAAATCCTATTGGGGTCCATTCACACGTCCGTGGCGTATTGCAGATGCGCAATACACCGGGCCGCACATGACCGGCACTAAATAGAGAAGTCCTCTTCTTGTCCACGGACAAGCATAGGACATGCTCTATTTTCTTGCGGAGCTAGATCAGGGTTGCGCTCTGGAAATGCGTTCCGTCCCTATAGAAAATGAATGGGTTCGCACCCGTTCCGCAATTTGCAAAACGGATGCTGACCCATTCTACGGACGTGTGAATGGAGCCTTAAAGAGACATTTCCACCACAAACATATGGCATATAACTTAAAGGGGTTCTGCAGCTTTTTTAAACTGATGATCTATCCTGTGGATAGATCATCAGCATCTGATCGGCGGAGGTCCGACACCCGGGACCCCTGCCGATCAGCAGTTTGAGAAGGCAGCGGCGCTGGCAATAGTGCCACTTCCTTCTCGCTGTTTACCACAGGCCCAGTGACGTCACGACTTGTATCAATTGCCTGGGTGGGGCTAAGCTCTGTTCACTTGAATGGAACTTAGCCCCACCCAGGCCATTGATACTAGTCGTGAAGTCACTGGGCCTGCAGTAAGCAGCGAGAAGGCCGCAGCGCTACTGCCAGCGCCGCTGCCTTCTCAAACTGCTGATCGGCAGGGGTCCCATGTGTCGGACCCCGCCGATCAGATGCTGATGATCTATACAGAGGATAGATCATCAGTTTGAAAAAACTGCAGAACCCCTTTATGCTAAGGGATCATGCACACGGCCGTATGTATTTTGTGGTCAGCAAAACACGGATCCGCAAAAGAAAAAGGATGACCTCCGTGTGACGTTCGTGTTACAGCCGTATTTTTAGCAGATCCACTCCGCAAAACGGACAAGAATAGGACATATTCTATTTTTTTGCGGAACGGACTTGCAAACATACGGATACGGAATGCAAACTGAGCCATTTCCATTTTTTTGTGGCCCCATTCGAATAAATGCTTCCGCATACGGGCAGCCAAAAAAGGGAGATGTGAAAACTGTGGGCATGCTCATCTACGGGAGATGTGGAAACAGTGGGCATGCTCATCTACGGAAGATGTGGAAAAAGTGGCCATGCTCATCTACGGGAGATGTAGAAACAGTGGGCTGTCACGGCCTCGGTGTTGTGCGTCGTGACACTTTAGCCATGCATGCTGGTTGCCAGGGGCAACACGTTGTTGCAGCATGTATGTGCTTTGCTCCCCTTCTCCTGGTTCCTCCCCTGTTTGGTGTCTTTGGGGTTAACTATCTGGCTGGGTGTGGCCACTGGGTTCATATTGCTTGTGGCTTCCAGGCTGGAGTCTTGTTCTCCAGCGTTGGTGTGTGCTTGAGTTGCTCCTGTTCTGGATATGTCATCGATCCAGTTTGAGGGCCACCTAGTTGGACATCGATGTCTTCCCTTTGTTCCCTCTGTTCTGTACCCTGCCTTACATGTTTTGTATGTTTGGTTTGGGTTTATGTCTAGTTTGGTGTTCCATGTCTGGTATTGTTATCCAGCATGGTTGCTGGACATTTCCTTTGTCTGTTGTACCTCCGGAAGGGGGTGTCAGGGTTCCCCGTGGAGGGAATCACAAGTCAGCGTGTAGCTCTGCTGGGGCCAATATGCATTATGTCCGCATATGGGTCCGTTCTTCGTTGTTGCCATGGCAGGTAAGTATGAATTGTTTCAGGGCTCTTACCTGCTGATGCAGTAGCTGTGCACTGCCTGCCTTTCCCTGCATCTAGGCCAGGTGAGACTCCTGATCATCTATTTCTGGAATGAACAGGTCATCTTAGCCCTTTCCTTAATTTAAAGGATTATCATGTTGACTCAGTGTGCTAGGTTTCCTGGGTATGAGCCTTCCTACCATCCAGATCCACTCACACGGTGAGTAGTTAGGGCGAGGATTAGGGATGCAATAGGAGGCGACCTGCTCCCTTATCCCAGCCCCAGGCCTAGTTGTATTCTTGTATACCCACCTTACTGTCACAATGGGGAGTGGGGGACTCCCCACCGTACAATAATGTGGGTATACAAGAATACTACAGGGGGCATTATAAATACTGGGGGCACTTCAGGGTGAGCATTATAACAGTAAGGGCAGTATAAATACTAGGGACACTGTAGGAGTATTATTAATCATGGGGACATTATAGGTATTCTAATTGCTCTTGGGGGCTCTATAGGAGTGACTTAGATCTGCCTTATTTCTACTAAGAGCACTATGGGGGTCCTTATTACTACAGGGGGCCTGTACAGAGCTTTATTACCACTGGGGGAGAAATAGGGGGCCTTATTTCTACTGGGGGCTCTGTGAGGGTATTATTCATACTGGAGAGCTCTTCTACTAATGGGGCACTCTTGGGGAGCGTTATCAGGGTTGTAGGCACTGTAGGGGGCTCTGTGAGGAATATGGATTATCATTTATTGGCAGTCCTGATTGTCAGTTGATTCATCTTTGGGCATGTACAGTCAGTGTACATGCAAAGTATGTTCCCACCCTCCAGCCATCTGATTGTCAGCTAGCAAAGGAGAAAGCCCCAGGGGTCCAGGCTTCAAGGAGGCGCCAGGTGGATAAAGTCAGGCTGCCAGTTTGGAGGCAAGCTAATGCAGGAAAACCCCCAGCAGGAGGTCTCAGCCATTGCCCAGGATCAATTATACATCCCAGACATGTTGGCAGCTACATTTCATAAGGCATTATGAATCGTCCATCCATCCCAGGCATAATTCGGTTATATTTTTGCGATCCTGAGGCAAAGCCAAACCTCCACGTAGTCCTGGCTTGATGCTAGGATGCCCAGGAGGGGAGATATACATATCTCCCCACAGAAATCAAATAACTGTACCATGCTTGGACTCTAGTTGTAGCCGGAACCCAGGCGGATCAATTGGGCCCAAAACCATCTTCCTGTGCTATGAGCCCTAAGGGGTTTTATGGGTCATTTGCTGCCAGCACCAGAGAAGTAGTGGACCCTACCCCTAGGCGGTGAGGGGAGCGGCGAGCTACAGGTCATAAGCCCATGCAAGCCAGCGGGTGATGTCTTTTTTGAAGGGGGTCACATCATGATAATGTGTTTAGAGAGACCGGGAACCAGCTGATCTCGCTGCCCCCACGTGACTGTAGCCAAGGACTATTCCACCAATATAACCCCAAAGGAACTTTTATCTTACCCGATAACTGACTATTGCTCTGCTTTACCCTGTTGTACCTATATCACCTGTATCTGTAACCTCCGCCTCATATATTCTGTTATATCTAGTGTGCCCTTAAGGCGATTAAATATATAATTTAATCTTGTGCTGTCTTGTATCTCTATCACGAATCCCCACGTCCGTGTTTCAGTCTAGTTATAAGCTACCGCGGGTTGGTTTCTCACCCTATATAATCCTGTTAGCGGACCGGGTTTATATCCAACGAGAAGCTGGTGGCAGATTTCCCGGGTTGAGGAGGCGCTGTTTTCACTGCAGCAGTGAAAAGGCCCCCTCAGCTTGTTGCCCCTCTGTGCCCACGTGGACAGGAGGTGTCTGTGTAAACTGTACTAAGCTGACCTTACCTTCTCCCATGGAGGGCGTAACGTCATGCTATTAGTAACACGTGACCATACCGCGTGTCGTGAGCTCGACGTAGGTGACGTCAAGTGGGCACGAGGCGTGGTATTCGTCACAGGCTCTATTACTAATGAGGGAATTACTATTGGTGGGACTATGAGGAGCACTATTACTATGGGGGGCACTCATTTTTCTTCAGGATAATATTTGGCAGGGGAACAGCGAGCAGCAGGATAACACTGGGGGACTCCAGGTTGGGAGATAATAGAAATGTGAGGAAGCTAAGATGTCTGTGTGTCACTCTGCAGAGACAAGACGCGGCTGACAGAAGTTATACCAACCAAATGTAGAAGATGACAGAGAAGATCTACATTGGAGGAGATGTCATCTGGAGCCACTGGATGTGACAGGTATGTGCTGCTGTATAGCAAGTACCGGAAAATGCACTGGGTGTTGCCGGGGGGTGGGGTAGATTTAGAGAACTGGGCCATGTTCATTGGAGCTTGGGCCTTGGATCTTTTGAGACCTTAGCAACGCCCCTGGTGAAGATACAGACAACATTTATAGATGCAGGAAATGATATAAATTCCAAGAATCAAAAACACACAAGTGTCCTTTTCATTTTCTCAGTCATAAAAAAAAAGTGAGAAATTCCCGCGCCTGCGCCGTGCGCTTCTGTATTCTCCCGGCGCCGGCTTCCTCACTGTGCCTGCGCCAACTACGATACAATGAGGAAGCCGGCACCAAGAGCGCGGCATTCACTCACTGCGCCTGCGCCGAATACAGAAGCGCACGGAGCAGGCGCGGGAATTGGTACTCGATACTGAGAAGTTTAACGGCAATCAACAGGAGCGGGGCGGGCTGGAGGGACGCGATGGGCGGCCGAAATGGTTAGTGAACTGAGCCCTCTAGGTGCTAATAACGCCCACATAGCACCTAGAGGCTCATTAGCATATCTATAAAAGTACGTTTTTAACAAAATGGCTGCAGGAACTACTGTTAAGTAGACTTAAGTGAGTCAGGAACCTCTGTGTTAGTTAGAGCCTAGCCGGGCAAGTGTTTATTATTTTATGTGGATGTCACATGTGTTAGGTGAAGCTGTGACTTCATGATAACCTGTATTGGTTGGAGTGTGCGCAATAAATGCACGGTTTGGACCTGAAACCTGGTGTCCTAAAGTCGGATCTGTGAGAATGACCCCCAAATAAGAGGCGATCCCTTACAATTGGTGTCGGATGTGGGCAAGTTGTCCATTAGAGAAGGGCAACGGTCGGTTGCTAGGGGCAACGCTGAGACTGCAGGTGCTGCTAAAAGCTGTTTTTTGCCGTGTGTGGTGTTAAAGGAACGGAATTTTTTATTTTTTTTGTCCAGTGGAGCAGGTGCTGCTCATAAGAGTGTGAACTATTTTGCTGTGGTGCAAGTAAAACTGTAGTGAATTAAAGGGCCAGTAGCCCAGCAAAAGTGGACTTGTGGCTGAAAGCTTTTCCTGCTACCATGGGTCTCGGGGAAGAGTATGTCCGGCAGCGCTGGCGCATACAGCAGGCAGAAGAAATGGCCATAGCAATTGGCTACACTAAAAATGAATTGTCGAAATTTGATGCAGAGCGAGAGGCTTTGGAGGCACAGTTGCAGCTGGCCTTGAGAAATGGGTTCTCAACACTGTATGGACCCTGTACAAAGTTCCAAGAGGTTGGTGGTGTGCCAGGACTATCTGGGGAAAAGCAAAGATATGCCGTTGCCAAGGGCAACTGTCGGGAAGATAAAGAGGGGGAGATCGGTGCGGTTCTCAGGAGTGCATATCTTCCCTGCGACTGTGTCCGGAGTCCTAGAGAGGAAGTGCGGAGGTGCAGTAAAGCTGTTGCTAGGAGCAACCACAACCTTGATGAGTCCGCGGGAGAGAATGTCACTGCTTTACCAGAATGGTTGATTACAAAGTGTAAGACTGTTCCTGTTATTAACTATGTGGCAGAGCCAGTGACAGTGAACCGGTGGCAGTTGATACCTGCTGGGCCGGTAGGTAATAAGTCACACATAGAAAAAACAGTGTCTGAACAGGCGGATAAGCCTGCTGTGATTGCTCCCTCGCAGAAATCTACAGAGCAGAAGGTTTCTGTGTTACCTCAGTTGCCCATGACCAAAGCTAGTTTTGGGATGACAAGGATCCGGGATCCCATGCTAGCCCGGGTGAGAGGTAGCACAATATTGTGCAACAGTTGTGCGGATAAGGACTATCCACTGACTTTCACTGAGCGTGAGACTCCAATGAGAACAGAGACTGATGAACTTGATGTAACAGATATACTTATGCATGAGGGAGTGTTGGGGTGTAATTTTCCCTTATGCTGGGAGTAATGGAGACACTTCTGCAGAGAGTGGAAAAACTTCTGCAGAACTTGTACCTGTAAGGAAAGGAGACCATTGAAAACAGTGATGGTACCATGTTTGCCGAAATGCATAATGGAAATGTGAAGTCATGTGAAATATTTGATAATAATGACATGCCTTTTCCTTTGCAGGCTGTGATTGGGGAAAAAGCTCCTGTTGGTAAACATGTGTCTGATATAAGTGTTGATAAATGTTGAAGAAAAACCACTAGGAGACCCCATTGTAGACAATGTGGCGGGGCTAGAGGGTGTACCACACGGACCAGAGGTGGATGTGCAGTCTCCACAGGTTTCTATGATTAATGAAATGTCCCAGGTCGGGATTGACTCAGGGGTGCCCCTAGAGGCCAGGGTTAATAATGACATGAGCAGTATAAGTGGCCTATGTGCCGTGACAGTTAGCAACTCCGAGAGTGAGGCTACCATGTCAAGACCCAGCAAAACTAAAGTGGTTACTAGTAGCGAGTCTAGCGACCAGATGACAGTTATATCTGACGAGACGAGAGTTCAGTCGGGTGACAGCCTAGTGTCTGAAGCTCATATCCTGACAGTTGTAGATGACCTGACAGGACAGTACAGCTACAAACTTGAAGATTTTTTCGCTCGCTCTGCACAGTCCCTAGATACACTAGAGATGGGGCTAGCGGTTCTCGCAGAGCAACTGCAGGAATCTCCAGAGGAGTCACAGAAAGAGATGAATGAACTGAAGGAACTAGAGTCACTAATAGAAGCGGAAATTCTCCAACTTCAAGAGGAACTTGCAGCTTCTGAGCGATCCAGACTTCATGCAGAGCAGGAAAGAGATGAGCTGGCTGATGAGGTTCTAAACAGCGCCTCAGAAAAATCTGCTCTCTTGGAGGAGAAAAGACATTTGGAAGCCAGGATGCCTCAACTTGATCAAGAGTTATGTGATCGCATGGTGGACCTGGACCACCAGAGACAAACTGTATCTAGATTGGAGAAGAAACAAAAGAAGTTTGACCAGCTCTTGGTTGAAGAGAAATACATATTGGCTCGATACGCCGAAGAATGTGACCGAGCGGAGGCTGATGCTCGGGAGAAAGAGTCCAAGGCCCTCTCCTTGGCCCTGGTGCCGCCTGCCTCGATGAGAGAGCGGGAGGGGTTAACAGGGCAAGTGTATGGTGCCATGTCCGAGAAGGATGAGAAGGCGGTCAAAGAGACTGGAGACTTCAAGAAGACAAAGACTGAAAAAGTTAAGGCCGATGTGTTGGTTGACGTGAAGTCCCCAGGTGCTACAGAGACCAAAGTTAAGCCAAAGGGAGCCGCGGCCGAAGTGGAAAAAGCCGCTAAAGAAGCAGAGGTCTCTAAAACTGCCATAGTAGCTGTGGTAACTACTGCTGGAAAGAAGGAAGAAGTGACCCAGATGCACGTAAAAGAAGCAAGTAAGGGCAAGCATGCTTTGCTGAAGGAGCCCTGCAAAGCAAAAGAGAAAGTGTCGGGATATGACCATGACTGGGAACAGTTCAGGCAAGAGCTGCAGCAGTCCAAGAAAGGACGTGAGGCGCATGTACAGGAGCCAGAGGATCTAAAAAGAGAGAGTATCTAGTCATGAGATGGGCACATGAGGCCTTTAGGCAGTTTCGGTTAGGCAAGATGTTGGTTTTGGTGAGAAACCAAGCTCTGCTGGCGTGGGTCTGGCAGAACAAAGGGAAGGTACGTGTCACTGAGGTTCCTGGCCTCGGTGAAATAAGAAACGGTAATTTTCTGTGTCAGCGGCAGCTAGTGCTCGCTGACACTGTTACTTAGTGTGGCTGTAAAGCCAATCTGGGCTGGTTCTTATTGGGAGCAGCCAAAGAGCAGGGTGGGTGGCTGTTCCCCACGTCCAGGCCAGGTGGATGCCCTCTCACCAGCCTCCCGTGGTTATGCAGGTGTTCACCCTCACGGGCTTGAACAAAGGGGGGGGGGATATGTGAGACAGTGACAGGTCTTGTGCAGGTTAGAGGCAAGGAAGGGGTGGATAGTTCGGTCCACACCCCTATTCCACCACAGGTGAGACCAGCTGGAAGTAATCAGGCTGGCACAAAGCACCTCCCAGGGTGTCAGCAAGGGGGGAGTGTGTTGCCTGTGGACAGAAGCCTGGAGGCTCTGTGGGGTCCAAGCCAGGAGGGCTGAGAGACAACTATTCCCCATGTGTGCTGAAACACTGGACTGGAGGCAGTGGGCGTACTGTGCTCTGTACAGCCAGGAGGCTGTGGGACATTGGCTGAGAAAGCCGCTTGTGTTCACAGGGTGTGAACAAGGACTTAGGTGAGTCAGGAACCTCTGTGTTAGTTAGAGCCTAGCCGGGCAAGTGTTTATTATTTTATGTGGATGTCACATGTGTTAGGTGAAGCTGTGACTTCATGATAACCTGTATTGGTTGGAGTGTGCGCAATAAATGCACGGTTTGGACCTGAAACCTGGTGTCCTAAAGTCGTATCTGTGAGAATGACCCCCAAATAAGAGGCAATCCCTTACACCCTTTAAGCATCAAAGAACCAGAGAGAGTGGATCAGAAGATGAAGCCTTACTTGTTTTCTCACTGGTCCAGGAACTGACAACTCCAGAAGCTGATTTGGACTAGGCAGTTTCAGCTGATGCTTCCCATTTATATGGAAAGCTGCTTTTGCTGAGTCAACATGAGAGCTTTTCAATACTGGGGAGGGATCACAATTCCATAGTACATAAGGCAGATAGACATAAAGGAAAGGACAAGGTCAGTATGGAGGGGGGTAATAAGAACAGGTATATACTGAAATATGAGATGTGGTAAAAGGTCAACCAGACTTTCAGAAGACTATGTAGATAAAGCTAATAAAATCTATGAGATGTTGGAGAACATTATCCAGACTTTTGCATGCAGTGGTATTTCTCTTCCAGGATGCCAACATTTATGCTTGAATCCCAACAGATCCCTGCCGGATCCCATTATAGTGGACTGGAATCTGGTGATGTCCGGCTATGCCAGATACTACGTAGGGACGAGCGCTCACTCCGTACAGTATTCAAAGTTTTATGCGAATCGACTTCGGATGAAACATTCGCTCATCCCTACCGGATACGATCATACCTCCCAACTTTTTGCACGGTCAAAGAGGGAAATTTATGGTTCATTGTGTGGAAGATCCATTTTTCCAACATATTTATACAGTTCAATAGTTTTCTCTTACGAAACAGAGCCCAAGTAATCTGAATGTACAGTCGTGGCCCAAAGTTTTGAGAATTACATAAATATTGGAAATTGGAAAAGTTGCTGCTTAAGTTTTTTATAATAGCAATTTGCATATACTCCAGAATGTTATGAAGAGTGATCAGATGAATTGCATAGTCCTTCTTTGCCATGAAAATTAACTTAATCCCCAAAAAAACTTTCCACTGCATTTCATTTCTGTCATTAAAGGACCTGCTGAGATCATTTCAGTAATCGTCTTGTTAACTCAGGTGAGAATGTTGACGAGCACAAGGCTGGAGATCATTATGTAAGGCTGATTGGGTTAAAATGGCAGACATGTCCTGTTAAAAGGAGGGTGATGCTTGAAATCATTGTTAACCATGGTGACCTGCAAAGAAACATGTGCAGCCATCATAGCGTTGCATAAAAATGGCTTCACAAGCAAGGATATTGTGGCTACTAAGATTGCACCTCAATCAACAATTTATAAGATCATCAAGAACTTCAAGGAAAGAGGTTCAGTTCTTGTTAAGAATGCTTCAGGGCGTCCAAGAAAGTCCAGCAAGCGCCAGGATCGTCTCCTAAAGAGGATTCAGCTGCGGGATCGGAGTGCCACCAGTGCAGAGCTTGCTCAGGAATGGCAGCAGGCAGGTGTGAGCGCATCTGCACGCACAGTGAGGCGAAGACTTTTGGAAGATGGCCTAGTGTCAAGAAGGGCAGCAAAGAAGCCACTTCTCTCCAAAAAAAACATCAGGGACAGATTGATCTTCTGCAGAAAATATGGTGAATGGACTGCTGAGGACTGGGGCAAAGTCATATTCTCTGATGAAACCTCTTTCCGATTGTTTGGGGCATCAGGAAAAAGGCTTGTCTTGAGAAGAAAAGGTGAGCGCTACCATCAGTCCTGTGTCATGCCAACAGTAAAGCATCCTGAGACCATTCATGTGTGGGGTTGCTTCTCATCCAAGGGAGTGGGCTCACTCACAATTTTGCCCAAAAACACAGCCATGAATAAAGAATGGTACCAAAACACCCTCAAACAGCAACTTCTTCCAACAATCCAACAACAGTTTGGTGAAGAACAATGCATTTTCCAGCACGATGGAGCACCCTGCTATAAGGCAAAAGTGATAACGAAGTGGCTCAGGGACCAAAACATTGACATTTTGGGTCCATGGCCTGGAAACTCCCCAGATCTTAATCCCATTGAGAACTTGTGGTCAATCCTCAAGAGGTGGGTGGACAAACAAAAACCTACTAATTCTGACAAACTCCAAGACGTGATTATGAAAGAATGGGTTGCTATTAGTCAGGAATTGGCCCAGAAGTTGATTGAGAGCATGCCCAGTCGAATTGCAGAGGTCCTGAAAAAGAAGGGCCAACACTGCAAATACTGACTCTTTGCATAAATGTCATGTAATTGTCGATAAAAGCCTTTGAAACGTATGAAGTGCATGTAATTATACTTCACTACATCACAGAAACAACTGAAACAAAGATCTAAAAGCAGTTTAGCGGCAAACTTTGAAAACTAATATTTGTGTCATTCTCAAAACTTTTGGCCACAACTGTAGAAATTTCTAAGATTCCATCTGCATCAAATAATGAAATAATATACAAGACGGTGCTCAAATATACATGGAGGAACCAGACCAACACTTTCTGGGTCACAATTGTGACTGTAATAACGCAAATCCATACTGCAGGTCAAAAAGAGGGACACTTGGGTGGTCTATAGTGTAAGGGTTTGTTCACACAAACGTAAAGGCTCTATGCCCGTGCTGCAGACCGCAAACTGTGGTCCGCAATGCACTAGCACCGACCATGGGCCAGTCACATGCGGATGGCGGACCCATTCACTTGAATGAGGTCCACAATCTGTCCGTTCAGCAAAAAGATAGAGCAAGTTCTATCTTTTTGCGGTGCAGAGGCACTGAATGGAACACCAGGAAGCACTCCGTAGTGCTTCTGTTGGGTTCCGTTCCGCACCGCATCTCCGGATTTGCGGACCCATTTAAGTGAATGTGTCCGCATCCGTTATAATAAATGCAGATATATATATATAAAAACTACAACTGTTGAAACGTTGAAGGGGAGGTGGACTGTCTAGGGCTGGCAATGCTTCTCCCCTGTCCTCCGTGTAGGCTGAATAAAAATGACAGGCCCCAGGAAAGGATGCAGGGAGAATTTGTGGGGTGTGGAGAGAGGAAGTCTGAACTGGAGGGTTCCCGAGCATGTGTGGAGGAGGGAGTTTGGATAGAAGTGGGAGGAAAATAGTGTGAAGGAGAAGAAGAAAAGGAGGCAGAATGGAACACATGCTCATGGGGAGTGGTAATGGGATGGTGTTCGGGACTGGGAAGGTTGCTGGAAAGGGGATGGGGCGTAGGTGTAGGATGGGGTGGCAGTGCAAGATTTCCCACGACCCGTGCACGACTCATGCACCTGCTTGGGCGACATTTGGTCCATCACAGGGATTAAGGTTAGCGCATAAAGTTGGTGAGGGCTGAGTTAACGCACCGACTCCGCCCCCCTCCCAGCGGCGTATCAAGTCATCCCTCATTACCATTATTTATTCCTGCAAAACCTTCTAGAGCGCCAGACACGACCTCTACATGGTTCACAAAATCGCTGCGACTGCTCTCTTGCTGTTCAATGCGGCTCTCAAATTCTGGCAGACATTTAAGAGCCTCTGTTGAACATAGGGACTTGGTAGGGGAACGGGATTGTCCTGACCAGGTGCATGACAGACAGGAGGGCTGCAGGTGGCGATCAATTCCGGGTCCACCTCAAGAGGTGGGTCAGGCACCTAAGTGCTGCTGGCAGTTCTGTAGAAAAAAAAAGTAAATAGTTGGCCTACAAATACTGCACCCAGGTCAGTGGCGTAGGGATCGCCATAGCAATGGCTATGCGGCCCTATGCCACTGGGAGCCCGGGCCGCCGGCTGAGGATTATTTTTTTTTAATTCATGTGGCGTACAGGGGTATGATGGGGCAGCGACAATGAGTGGGGCGTATTCTGGTGTTCAAGCTCGAATTGCACAAAGAGAAAAAAATGCCTTGTATGTACATTGTGCAGCTCACAATCTCAACCTGGTAATTCAGGATGCTGTTGGGAATATACCAGAAATTTCTATTTTTTTTTTATTTTTTTTTTATGTGGTCCAGGAATTGTATGTTTTTTTTGGGGGGGGGGGGGGAAGCATACGCAGATGGAACATTCTTTCATCATTCTCTACTAGAGTCCTCAATTACATTGAAAAAACTTTGCCCCACTCGATGGTCATCTCGCCATGATTCACTGCTTGCTCTACGCTTTCATTTGTGGACATTATGCAAGCTTTAACAAAAATAAACTTGATGTCATCCAAGCCAAAAGAAAGGGATGATGCTGCTCTCCTTAGAAAAAAATTAGGATCTTTTCAATTTGTTTGTCTCGTCCTGCAAAGCAAGATTTTTGACACCATAAATGTGGTTTCTAAATTGTTGCAGTCAAAAAATATAGCTTTATCCAGTGCAGCACATCTTATACAAAAGGCAGCTCAAGTCCTTTCAAAATATAGGGATAATTTTGATGGAGCAAAACAAACAGCGGTAGAACTGGCAGAAAAGTGGACATCCAGCCGCAGTTTGAAAACAAGAGAGCAAGAAAAGTGAAGCGTCACTTTGAACTTTCAATAGATGAAAGGTTGCAGGATCCAGAACAATACTTTAAAACCGGTGTGTTTTATAGGTGTTTAGACATTGTGACCAACCAGCTGTCTAACCGATTTGCTGGAATGAGCAATGTCATGCAGCGATTTAATATACTACAGCCTACAGTACTTGCCTCTGAAACCGATGATGATTTGTTCAAAGCTGCTTCACAGCTACAGGAATGCTACCCAGAGGACATGTCACCAGTAGGGATGAGAGAACCCGAACTGTATAGTTCGAGTTCGTACCGAATTTTGGGGTGCTAGTGACGCGAACCCGAACATTTTCGTAAAAGTTCGGTGTTTGGCGCTTTTTGAAAGGCTGCAAAGCAGCCAATCGACAAGCATCATACTACTTGCCCCAAGAGGCCATCACAGTCATGCCTACTATTGGCATGGCTGTGATTGGCCAGTGCAGCATGTGACCCAGCCTCTACTTAAGCTGGAGTCACGTAGCGCCGCACGTCACTCTGCTCTGATCAGTGTAGGGATAGGATGCAGCTGCTGCTGTTAGGGCGAGATTAGGCAGGGATTTACTCTTCCAAAACACTTAATGAAGTGATCGATCTACAGCTGTGAATCATTCAACCTCTGCTATTTAAATGCTCACTGTTTTTAGGCTGCCCTCCCTTTTTCTCTGGGGTGATCAGCGGCCATTTTGTGTCTTGTGGTGCGCCAGCACAAGCTGCCACCAAGTACATTTAACCAATAGTGTTTGTTTATTTTTTTTTGCTATATCCTATATCAGGGGCTTGGCTGTGCTTACTATTTTATTGAGGGGTGAAATACAATTGCCAAAATAGCAGTACCCTAAATCTGGTGTTTCAGCTGTGGCTAGCCAATTGTAATACTGTCTGCTGTGTGGTAAAGGATATATTTTTTTCTGGGTTGAAATACAATTCCCAAATTAGCAATTCCCTAAATAAGTGGTTTCCCGCTGTAGCAGGCCAAGTTTAAAACTATCTATAAAAGGGTATATTACGTTGAAGGTGCTGATAGGGTCAGCCTCAATAACTTCACACGCTACCGTGCATTTCCAAGTCTAATTCTGTCCCTAAACGTATACCTTTCATCCAGGGCCTAAATACTAGGCCTACAATTTATATTCAGCTAAATCTGTGGTTACTGCTGTGCCTGTATTAGTGTAATACGGTACCTAAATAGATAGCCAGATAGTGTTAGGTGCCTGTAAAAAAAAAAAAAAAAAAAGCTTCAATTTGAATTCAATACATTGGGCCAAATTTTTTTCTTCTTGTTGTGAACGGTAACAATGAGGAAAACATCTAGTAAGGGACGTGGACATGGTCGTGGTGGTGTTAGTGGACCCTCTGGTGCTGGCTAAATATCTGACAATGGCCTGTTCCAGTGGTGGGTGACGTGAAGCCTGATTCTCTGCTATGACATGAAGCCTGATTCTCTGCTATGGGACCTCTCTCCTCTGTCTGGGTGCCGGGGCCTAAATATCGGACAGTGGCCTCTTCCAGTGGTGGGTGACATGAAGCCTGATTCTCTGCAATGGGACCTCTCCCCTCTGTCTGTGTGCTGGGGCCTAAAAATATCTGACAGTGGCCTGTTCCAGTGGTGGGTGAAATGAAGCCTGATTCTCTGCCAAGAGACCTCTCTCCAATTGATATTGGTTAATTTTAATTTATTTTATTTTTATTTTTATTCATTTCCCTATCCACATTTGTTTGCAGGGGATTTACCTACATTTTGCAGCCCTCTAGCCCTTTCCTGGGCTATTTTACAGCCTTTTTAGTGCCGAAAAGTTCGGGTCCCCATTGACTTCAATGGGGTTCGGGTCGAGTTCGGATCCTGAACCCGAACATTTCCGGGAAGTTTGGCCGAACTTATCGAACCCGAACATCCAGGTGTTCGCTCAACTCTAGTCACCAGCTTTCCCAGAACAGCTTCTGAGCTTCCGATCAACATTTCAGGAAGAGATTCGTAGATGCTCCACTGTAAAGGACCTTTCTCACCTTCTAATTGTTGAAAATTGTGCCTTGTCATCCAATCTACAAGATGTGTGCATAGCGTTGCTGCTGTTCCTCATCATTCCAGTTACAGTTGCAAGTGCAGAAAGGTCCTTTTCAAAATCAAAAAGTTTATAAAAAATTACTTGAGAAGCACAATGTCCCAACAGAGACTTTCTGGCCTAGCTCTGTTAAGGGCTCTTTCACACTTGCGTTCTTTTCTTCCGGCATAGAGTTCCGTCGTCGGGGCTCTATGCCGGAAGAATCCTGATCAGTTTTATTCTAATGCATTCTGAATGGAGAGATATCCGTTCAGGATGTCTTCAGTTCCGGACCAGAACGTTTTTTGGCCGGAGAAAATACCGCAGCATGCTGCGCTTTTTGCTCCGGCCAAAAATCCTGAAGACTTGCCGCAAGGCCGGATCCGGAATTAATGCCCATTGAAAGGCATTAATCCGGATCCGGCCTTAAGCTAAACGTCGTTTCGGCGCATTTCCAGATCTGATGTTTAGCTTTTTCTGAATGGTTACCATGGCTGCCGGGACTCTAAAGTCCTGGCAGCCATGGTAAAGTGTAGTGGGGAGCGGGGAAGCAGTATACTTACCGTCCGTGCGGCTCCCTGGGCGCTCCAGAGTGACGTCAGGGCGTCCCCACGCGCATGGATGACGTGATCACATGACACGTCATCCATGCGCATGGGGCACTCTGACGTCATTCTGGAGCGCCCCGGGAGCCGCACGAACAGTAAGTATACCGCTCCCCCGCTCCCCACTACTACTATGGCAACCAGGACTTTAATAGCGTCCTGGCTGCCATAGTAAGGGCTCTTTCACACCTGCGTTATGGTCTTCCGGCATAGAGTTCCGTCGTCGGGGCTCTATGCCGGAAGAATCCTGATCAGGATTATCCTAATGCATTCTGAATGGAGTGAAATCCGTTCAGGATGCATCAGGATGTCTTCAGTTCCGGAACGGAATGCTGCGCTTTTTGCTCCGGCCAAAAAAACTGAAGACTTGCCGCAAGGCGCTAAAGTCCCGGCAGCCATGGTAAAGTGTAGCGGGGAGCAGCATACTTGCCATCCGTGCGGCTCCCGGGGCGCTCCAGAGTGACGTCAGGGCGCCCCAGGCGCATGGATGACGTGATCGCATGGCACGTCATTCATGTGCATGGGGCGCTCTGATGTCATTCTGGAGCGCCCCGGGAGCCGCATGGATGGTAAGTATGCTGCTCCCCCGCTCCTACTATGGCAACCAGGACTTTGATAGCATCCTGGGTGCCATAGTAACACTGAAAGCATTTTGAAGACGGATTCGTCTTCAAATGCTTTCAGTTCACTTGCGTTTTTCCGGATCCGGCGTGTAATTCCGGCAAGTGGAGTACACGCCGGATCCAGACAACGCAAGTGTGAAAGAGCCCTAAGTATTGAAAATCAGAGAGCTAGAAGACTTAACATTGAAGCAATTGTGGACAACTTTGCTGAAATGAAGACATGGCAGCGTCCATTTTAAAGAGATTCGTAAGTTTTCAGTTCGGACTTGAGTTCGGCCCTCAGTTCTGCCTTGTGTTCAGCCTTCAGTTCGGGCCTCGTTTTGGCCCTTAGTTTGGCTTGCAGTTTTGAGTTTATACTAACCTTTGTTGCATGGTTTTAAATTGTTGTACTAACCAAGTTATTTAACAGTTTATTCTTTCTTTCTTTCTTGCTTTATTGTTACTAAAAGGTGCTAATACATGGTTGTTCTTTGGTTACTTTCTGCAGATCGGTCTTCTCGTTGTGTTGTGGATGTTTGTTGAAAAGTTCTGTTAAAGAAGATTTTAATATTACGGAGCTGGAAGGCATCACGTTTGAATTTGCCAAGTTGGAAGTTACCATTGTTTGTCTTGCAATCCTGTTTCATGAATAAGATTCCTTGTTATGTAAGATTTGAGTAAGTTACTTCTATTATGTGTCTGAACTACAGTGGAAATAGAATAAAGTAGTAAGTTATTGCTGTTTCTTATTTCTGCAGGTTCAGACTTCATCCAGCTTGCTGTAGCAAATAAAATACGGTTTGGAACCAGCGGAGAATTTGAGTAAGTTGAGTTTTTTTTGTTTTAGTTTTTTTCTTGGTCTAATTGTACAATAATTGTCACAATAGAGGCAAAGGCAAAAGGATGGTAAATTAAAAATTGTCTTAAATTGGTGAATGAAAATTAGCTTCATAGACTAGTTTATCAAAAACAGAATAAAATTTTCTGTATTAATCTTCCTTTTCTTATTTTGTAGGTATGTCTCTTTTCAAGAAGGATGAGGATAGTTTTTGGAAGAACACCAAACTGTTAATGCCCCTAAATAAAGTTTGTTTTTGGTGGAGTAAGTACAGTATGCATCATTTTTTTTATTTTTTATTTTTTCATTCTGCGTGCTTATGACATATAATGTACATACCTCCCAACTCTTACCCCTGGTAATTCGCTCAGAGGTAGAGCTTGGCAGGACAGCAAGATTGGCATTCAAAATCAGACTTTACCGCACAAAGTGGTACTATTGGGACTAGAGGCATGTTGGGTGATGTTAGGGGAGGTAGTGGGGAATGTTAGGGGAGGTAGTGGGGGTGGGTGCGGCGGCGGGTTGGGGGGCCCATGGATCAATTTCGCACCAGGGCCCCATAGATTGTGTGTACGCCACTGCCAGTGACGTCACGACTAAAATCGCTGGCCTGGGCGGGGCTAAGCTCTGTTCACTTGAATGGAGCTTAGCCCCGCCCAGGCCAGTGATGCTAGTCGTGACATCACTGGGCCTGCGGTAAATCGTGATAAGGCCGCGGCGCTGCTGGAACGCCGCTGCCTTCTCAAATAGCTAATCGGCAGAGGACCCGGGTGTCGGACCCCCGCCGATCAGATGCTGATGATCTATCCAGAGGATAGATCATCAGTTTAAACAAAGTGCAGAACCCCTTTAAAGGGACAGTTTTTAGTTTTGTATGATGCTTTTTGATAATAAATGAATGTAAATGTAGTGGTGCTATAATGTGGACCCCAGGTGTCACGAGGGTGTCAAGAGCCACGTCTGACTCCGTTATACCCGGGGTCAGGAAGTCGCAGCGGGTGGCTGCGCGCTCTATGTCTAAAGATCACGTTGTTTCTTAGTGATTGTTTTCTGTGTTTGCCTTGCTATCCTTTTTGTCTCACTCAGGGATCCGTAGCTTCTCCTCCTCAGCTGTTTCTTGTCTGCCACTCCCAAACTCCTTATATTCTCCTCTCACACTTCTCTTGTTGCCAGTTATAGAGCTTCCTGCCTGGACATCTATGCTGACCCACTGGAGCTGAGAATCTGGTTGTTGTTCCAGAGTGCTACCCTCCGGATCCCTGTTGGGCTTTTGTTCTCCTGTTGTTGCCCACCTGGGATTATATGTTTAGTTTGTATTGTCTGTCCTCCCCTTGGTGTTTTCCTTTAGAGCTAGTGGTGCGGACTAGTGTTCCCACCGCCCTGTTCACTATCTAGGGCTCATCCTAGGGAAAGCCAGGGTTTTAGGCACGTGATCGGCGTACGGGTGAGGAACCCGTCTAGGGACGACAGGGCAGCCAGGCGCCAGCCGCAAGGTGAGTCAGGGGTCACCACCTTCCCTCTCACTAGGGCAGGGCCTCCCTCTTTTCCTCCCTCCGTGTCACGTATGTGACAGTTACGCCGATCGTGATACCAGGCCTCTCTGATGTCCTGAAGGCTGGGCTGGCGCTGTGGAAGCATGCGATTAGGACAGAGTAAAACGGAATGCCTCTTAAAGGCTTACGTTTTGCATTTCATCTGGCCATTCCATTATATTCCGTTTGAAATGGAACCTAGAACGAAATGGCATAATGCAGATGTGAACCCACCCTTAGTAATAGATTTTCTGAATACTCAAGCGTAGAGGAAGAAAAGAAAACTCTTGAAAGCTTGTCTTTTAAGTATTAGGTCAGTACAATAAAAAGGTATCCCTGCATACCGCAATACTCTCGTATTTTCTTATCTTATTTATATATACTTATTTCATTTTTTTTCAGTAGTATGATTAAGTGGTGAAAATTATTAGTGCCCCCCCCCCCCATTTTTGACTGTGGTATCTTATGTGCCCCCCCCCCCCCCTATATATTGTTCCTAGAGTCGACTGGTGGTGAATATCGCCTCACTGATCTCCTTCCAGAGCCGTTGGGTGCGCTGATTGTCGGCGTGGTCCCATAAAGTGGGATGTGCCTCCACCAGTTGGATGAAGAGTTCATTATCGATGTGAGGGACAACAAACTCATCTTCCCTGGTGGAGACTTTGGAACCCTGGAAGAAAAAGATTTTTTAATTTTTTTTTATTGAAAGTCCAAAAAACAAATGTAAATTAGAACTACTTATTTGATACTTGCACGTCCCACGGGCTCTCCCACGAACTCTGGAGGAGACTTGGGGATCCTGCCTGGCAGCTCTAGGTGCAGGTTCCTAACCCCAATTTTTTTTTAAACCATAATTATATTTTTTTAAAGCCCCGGTCCGTGCTTGTTCCACCTCCCCTTGGTGACGCCGAGGCCCCAGCAGGTGAGCCAGAGGATGATGATGAAGAAGACTAGAATAAAGCACATACTGGTTAATGCAATGAATCAAACAGTATTCCAAACTCCCAGCATTGCTTGTTATACTTACCGGCTGCCAAATTCGACGGCGCCTTCTGGGTGGGGTTTTCTGCTCTGATTCAGATGGTGAAGACATCTGTACGAGTTATAATAAAAGACCAAATGCATATTAAAAATGGTATATGAACATGTTTAGAGCACCATTGACAGAGATATCACATTTATAAAATATTTACTTCAAGAACTTACTTTCGAGTAGATAAGGTTGTGCTTGCCCACCACAGAAAATCCTTCCAAAACACTTTATTTTTTTGTTTTTTGAAAATGCTAAAAACAAAAAAAACATAATTCCCAAGATCATGTTTTTGAAGCTCCCCCCTCAGTGCCATCATCCCTCCCCCTCGGTGCCATCAGCCACGTCCCCCCTCCCATTGCCATATGTCACAGTCCCTCAGGTGACTGGTGTCAGGAGATCAGAGAGACTGGCTGAGCGTGGAGGAATCTAACTGCTTCCTTGATTTCTCTTTATTCAGTGTTGATAGGGTTAATGACCACTTCCCTTTTCTTAGCTGTTGCTCAGTGGTCATAACTTCTACCCTTTATAGTCTGACCCCGCCCTTCTTAATATGCGGTAAAAAATAGCTTTGCTTGGGTTTGGCTGAGCTGGTGTGAGGTAGTCTCTGGTATTCCTGTTCTTCCATCTCTACAGAAATTAAGTGTCGCGTCTGGGGAGGAATGTGTTGTCTCTGGTCCTAAAAGTATTCCAGGGCCTTATAGGAAAATCAGAGCCTAGGTATCCTGCTTATGAATATTCCTACCTTCAAGGTCTATTAATATTGATAGGTAGTCAGGGCCTGCATTAGGGTTGTCTAGGAGGTGACTGTTACTGTTCCCCTTCCCTCCTGTGTTCAGTGTGGAGTCCCCCCCCCCTTATTTACCACATGTGGACTGAGTATATGAAATGTAACTTTTACTATTGAATCACTAAAAGCATAGGTGGTTGCAGTGGGACGTAAACAAAATAACATGCATACATATATACACATATATTGCCACCATCTGGGGCAACGGTAGGATAGTAATGGCTGGATCTTACACCGTCCTGTAGACACACGACCAAAATAGACAGTGGATGGCGTCAGTGCCCTGGTATGATGATGGGCACTGGTGACCAATGCTTCTGTGGGTATAGCAGTCTGGACACTCCTATAATGCCCTGGTCTAGAGCCCTTCCTATATGGATGGTAAGGGGCTATCCTCATAGACCTGCCTCAACGACAAAGAGCACCCGCCCGACAAGGGCGACCCCATACGGAACCTGTCCCTACAGTGGGGCCTAGTCCCTGTAAAGCCCTTACTGTATAGCCCTACATGCCATGTTTCATTCCATTGAAATTGGAACTCATCAGGGGCTTATTGAAGTCAAGGGGTTTCTACAAAAACACAGAAAAAGACACGCAAGAAACCACGGTCACTAGATGTGCTTGGTCTTGTATACATTCGAGACATTATTTAGTATGTATCCTCTACTTACTACTTCAGGATAAAATTTCTTTCCTTGTAGGTAGGAGGGAGTATGGATGGTCAGTGGTACTAGTCCTTACCAGTGTATGGGAAAGTGCCCCCAAAGATACCCACTCCTCACCGCAAGATGTCAGAAATGCGGAGACACAGCATACACCGCTGTGTCACCTTTTAACTCCGGCGCCTCCGACTGTTACCACCCCCTTACATCATCACTGGTGGCCACTCGAATGAAGCACGCGACCGTGTGTAGACCAGATCATTATAGTCCTACAGCAGTTGCGTCATCATCATCAGTGGTCGCTCAAATAAAGCAAGTAAAACTCTGTTGTTCATTGAGGCCATTGGGATACCATCTTCAGATAAAAAATCCATCTTGCCTCACACTGGAGGATTCTCTTATCCCAATCGCCGCATCTTAGTCGTGGCTTCACTTTTTCAATGCCCATAAAAGAGAGGCACCTCGAGTCCCCACCATGCTAAATACGTACATGGCGCGAGACAGGTGTCTCTACAATTATTGATGTCACTTATATGCTCGCCAATCCTCCTTCTCAGTTCCCTCTTTGTTTTGCCGACATATTCCTTGTTACAGTAACATGTGATTTTATAGACAACTCCTATAGTCTTGCAGTTGATCAGGTCTCTGATCACATACGTTTTCCCCGTGTTATTGCTCCTAAAGGTTTTTCCACACTGCATATACTTACAGGCTATGCACCCACTACATCTGTAGTTACCATGGATTCCCTTTTCCAGCCAAGTTTTAGGTGCTGGTTTTGGGGAGAAATGACTGTTCACCGTCCAGTCACGTAAACTTTTTCCCCTCCTGTATGTTATACTTGGGTGTTCTTTTATGGTAGCGCAGAGGTCAGGGTCCATCCTGAGTACATGCCAGTGTTTTGCAATTATTTATTTTATGCCTGTAGAGGCCTCATTGAATGTGCTGAAATGTATCTCTTGGGTCTTTGTTGGGGACACATTGTCACTGCTGGTTGTCTTTTTGGGGGTAAGAAGTGAGCTACGAGCATGAGCTCTTGCAGCCTGATAGGCTGGTGTTAATGTGGCAATGGGGTAACCCCGATCCATGAATCGTTTTTTTTTTAGGGTGGTTGCTTGTCTCTGAAATTCTGCCTCATTGGAGCAATTTCTCTTTATCCTTAAATTACTGGCCTTGAGGAATCCCCCTCCTGAGGGGGAAAGGGTGACAGCTGTCCCACCTCAGGAGGGAATTCGTCGAGGTCGGCTTACGGAAAATTGTTGTTTCAAGACTAACGTCTTGATTCTTAATAATGAGGATGTCCAAAAATGTCAGCTGTTTCTCGTCACACTCTGACGTGAAACGTAGGCCAATCTGATTCCTATTGAGACCAATTGCCCATTCAGAAAAAGACTTTGAACAGCCCCTCCAGATGACCAGCACGTTATCAATATAACGTGCCCATATCTGGACATTTTCGACTTCATGGGTAGTCTCATCACAGAAGACAAGGGTATCTTCCCACCAGCCCAGGAGCAAATTTGCATAAGATAGGGCACATGAACACCCCATCACAGTGCCCCTGAGCTGGTGGTAAAACTTGCAGTTGAAAAGAAAGTAGTTCCTATTGAGTACAAACTCTAAAAGCTGTAGGACCAGGCTATTGTGTGCCGCAAATTGACATCCAAGTGTGCACAAGAAATGTGCCACCGCATGTAGGTCCCATTCATGTGGAATGGATGAATCCAGGGCCTCCACATTAATGCTACCCAATATGCACCCATCCTCTAGATGTATGCTCTCTAGCTGTTTTAGGAGGTCTCCTGTATACCTAACATATGAGGGAAGTGATTGCACAAAGGGTGATAAAATTGTATCTATATAGATTCCCACATTTTGGCTTAAGCTGTTTATGCCCAAAACTATTGGGCGCCCTTTGAGTGGGTCATACCCTTTATGTACTTTTGGGAGACAGTAGAATGTTGCTATCTGTGGATGCTGTGGGAGGAGAAAGTCATATTCAGTCTGACTAATTAGTTTGTTTTTTGCTGCATCTCAAATATTCTTGAGTTCTTGTTTATATTTAGCCATGGGGTCTCCCTCCAAGACCTCATATCAGTCACGTGGGGCCAGAAGTTTTTCACACCTTGTTTTATAACTATCTGTGTCCATAATTACAGTTTTTCCACCCTTGTCGGAGGGCTTAATAGTTATATTCTTGTTTTGTGCTAGGCTCTCTAGTGCCCGTGATTCCTCCTGTGTACAGTTCGGGGGGGCGGAATGTAAGTGTGTTGACTCCAATTCAGTACTCACTAAATTCAGGAATACGTCAATACAGTTTGTATCAGTGGTTGATGGTGTTCTAGCACTCCTATTTTTTTGTGGTGTCAAAGGCTCTTCCCCAGGTGCTGTTTCTGATGCTCCAGAAACTTTGCAGAAGTCTTACATCCGCTACCATATTTGTTGGGACACCCAGTTCCAAACTCTGTTTCTTTTCTATGTTGTGGAAAAGTTTGAACCACCTTAATTTTCGAACAAATAAGTTAATGTCAACTATTGTTCTAAAGAGGTTGAACCTAGGTGTCGGTACAAATGAGAGCCCCTTTTCCAGAATGCTATTTTCAGATTCAGTTAAGGGGTAGGAGGACAAATTGATTATTTCTGGGCCTGTGCTGCAGTTGGTTGCTGCTAGGAGCGGTTTCTCAGGGGGTATGACAGGTTCTGGTCTAAAAAACCTTGCGTGCTTTTATTATAGGAATTACCTCTATAGTTTCTTCTACCACGCCCCCTCCCTCTGGCTGTATTCCTTCTACTACCTGATTGTTCTTTATCAGACTCAGAAAGGTCAGTTTCTGTTGAAGACAGATCAGTCTCCCTTTCTGTTGCTCTCCCTTACTCACTCAAAAGTATGTAGGCTTTATTTTCTTTAAAGTCTAATAGGTGACGTGTAAATTGCTTGTGCTTTTTTTTTTTTTTTCTTTTAGGTGATATTGGAATTTCTCCAAAGCTGCCTGGAGCTGTTTTTCTTTAATGAGTTTCCTGTGCAAATGATTGAGTAACCTCAATCTGTTCCTTCTGTTTTTTTGTCTGCACTCTCTAATGTGAGACTCTCCTGTTTGACCAAAATTTTCATAAAGCACAAAGAACTAGCAGTTGCTTCCTGTTCCCATTTAGTCATCAGAGATGCATTTCTGCATCTATTAGCTGGTGATAGTGTAATCCTCAAACCCCTCGGTACAATATTGTGTTCCAGATAGTGCTCCAAACTCTGGACCTCCCACCAGGACACAATTTGTTCCCTATGTGTTTTTTTCAAGATCTCTGAATGCTGCACCAAACAAAGGGGTATATTTTTTTCTGCAGGAAGTTTTTTTCAGAGAACACCTCCTTGGCCTCTGTCAGCCAATTATCTGCATTAAACCCAGTACTTAGGAAACCTGCCATATCCATGAAATAATTATCAAAATTTATATACAAAAATATATATCTCCATGCACCAGGTGTATATGTGCAGAGATATGTATGTCACACCTCTAAGTCAGTGCCCTGGTATGATGATGGGCACTGGTGACCAAATGCTTCTGTGGGAATGGCAGTCTGGATACTCCAAAAATGCCCTGGTCTAGAGCCCTCCCTATATAGATGGTTAGGGGCTATCCTCATAGACCTGCCTCAACGACACAGAGCACCCGCCCCGACAGGGGTGACCCCATACGGAACCTGTCCCTACAGTGGGACCTAGTCCCTGTAAAGCCCTTACTGTATAGCCCTACATGCCATGTTTCATTCCATTGAAATTGGAACTCATCAGGGGCTTATTGAAGTTAAGGGGTTTCTACAAAAACACAGAAAAAGACACGCAAGAAACCGCTGTCACTAGATGTGCTTGGTCTTGTATACATTCAAGAGACATTATTTAGTATGTAAAATGGCATACAGAGGGTTGGCTCACACCTGGTGGCTATGATGGGTGCTACTAGCTCACAAATGGGGTGCCCTGCCCCAAGGTAAAGTGGTATTACAACAACTAATAAAAAAATGGCACATTTGAGGATCCCCAGATCGAACTGATATTGGAAGTGATCCAATACATCCTACAACATAATTATTTTTATTTTGAGGGGGGTTACTATTTGCATAAACGTGGCACCGCCATGGGAACCAGATTCGCCCCAAGTTACGCAAATGTATTTTTGGCGGAATGGGAATCATCTACCATCGAACCCAGACTTGGGGTGGATCTGGTCCTATGGCGGGGCGCTACATCGATGATGTAATATTTATTTGGAACAAGGGCGAAACAGAACTGACAAAATTCGTAGAGGAAATTAATAACAATAATTTAAATCCAATTTTCTCGTCTAATATTAAGAAGGAAACGGAATTTCTGGATTTGCTAATAAAAAGACGGTAATTGCTATTCTTGTAGCACGTATCAGAAACCAACTGCCAAGAATAGCTTTATCCTCTTTTAATAGTTGCCACCTACCTAGGTGGCTACTGAATGTCCCCTCTGGACAATTCCGAAGGATCAAAATAAACTGTATGGAATCAGATAGGTTTGAGGAGGAGGCAGCTAGAATGAAGCTTCAATTTCTAGATAAAAAATATCCAGCTACAATTCTGGATGAATCCTTGAATAAGGTGAGAGAAATGGAGAGAGGCATTTTTTGAAGAAAAAGTGGAAATTAAGAAATCCGATGATCCTAATATGGACATCAAGATAGTTTTGCCCTTTTAACAGTAATTATAAAAGAATTAATACCATTATAACTAAACATTGGTATCACAAATTGAGCGACAAGGTAATAGGCTCACAACTGTCAAATACACCCCAGATAGTGTATACAAGGGCCCCCAGCCTTAAGCTAAAAGTAGCCCCATCAGTGAAAGAAAAAAGACTCATAAAGACAGATTTAGGATCCTTTGTGAATTTAAAAGGGTTCTTCAAATGCGGGAGATGCATGGGGTGTAGAATGAGTCTACAAGAAAGAAAAACATCTACAGTACACTCAGCCCATAATGCTTTTGTCTGGGAGATTAATAACTGCCTTACATGCAATTCCTCTGGAGTCATTTATTTGATACAGTGTCCATGTAAACGCCAGTATATTGGCAGAACGAAAAGACTATTGAAAACTAGAATCGGTGAACATGTATCGAATATCAAAAAGGGCTACATAAAACATTGACTCTCCAAGCATTATGATGAGGTACACAATAGAGATCCATCCAACCTGATCTTTGTGGCACTCGAAAATTTTTTATAGACATTGTAGAGGGGGCGATTATATCAAGAGGATGTCCAGAGCTGAATCAAAACACATCTATGAATTTGGCTGTTTACTACCAGCAGGTATGAATTCAGATCTGGAGATCTTCGGCTTTCTGTAGGGTGGTGGTCCTGTCTCTGAAGGAGGGTCCCATGTCTGGCCGTCTATCGGCACTGTGACCCACCCTCGGAGTAGGGACCCCCACCCCTAATTTCAGAGCTCTAAAGCCGGCTGGTTTCCATTCACTGCCAGAATTTCCACTCATTGCTTGAATTTCCATTGATTGCCAGAACTCCTATTTATTCCTCACATCTTGTAATTCTGCTGCAATATACTTATTATGTTCCCCCTACTATATTAATTATGTTTCCCCTACTAGATTAGTAATATTTATGTAGGTGTTTCAGCTTATTAAGCCCAAATTTTTTATAGAACTAACATATTTTCATAATTTTTTTTTATAAAAGAGGTATATACTGGTCAAAAAATTATTTAAAGAGGTATATACTGGTTACCTAGATGGATCATTAATATTTTAAAATTGTCTTTTAACATGCTTATTTTAAATGGTTTGTCATATGTGCTTTATATACATTATGATACCATCCTAACTTAAATCATTCAATAGGATATATTCCCGCAATGAATTAGGCTACTTTCACACTAGCGTTCGTCGGTCCGCTCGTGAGCTCCGTTTGAAGGGGCTCACGAGCGGACCCGAACGCAGCCGTCCAGCCCTGATGCAGTCTGAATGGAGCGGATCCGCTCAGACTGCATCAGTCTGGCGGCGTTCAGCCTCCGCTCCGCTCGCCTCCGCACGGACAGGCGGACAGCTGAACGCTGCTTGCAGCGTTCGGGTGTCCGCCTGGCCGTGCGGATCCGTCCAGACTTACAATGTAAGTCAATGGGGACGGATCCGTTTGAAGATGCCACAATGTGGCTCAATCTTCAAGCGGATCCGTCCCCCATTGACTTTACATTGAAAGTCTGGACGGATCCGTCCGAGGCTATTTTCACACTTAGCTTTTTTTTTGCCATTTTAATGCAGACGGATCCGTTCTGAACGGAGCCTCCGTCTGCATTATTATGAGCGTATCCGTTCAGAACGGATCCGCCCGAACGCTAGTGTGAAAGTAGCCTTAGACACATTTTCAGAATAAACGCAATAAGGCGAAAAAACCGCAACCATACCGCACTAAAAACACATTAAAGAAATCACATTTGCGTAATCCAGAATCCAGATCTTTTGGATGACCGAACGGAATATAAAAGGTGGAGGGGTATGATTGGCGCTTGACCACTGAGGAAGGGGTGTAGACGCCCTGAAACGCGTCTGGTGAAAAGGAAAAGCTCCCACTAAACCAACTGGACCTCCACTAAACATTGCATGGCCATGCTAAAATAATTTAAGTCAATTCATCGATGCAGCTTGAAGCAACGGTCGCCGCTGATGAGGTATAACTCCTGACTGCGTAATCTCACGATACTCTGACGTCACTAGTCCGAGGTGTGCGACGCAAGACGCCGAGTGCTGCCTGCACCGCTCGCCCCTCGTGCGACGAGATCGCCCTAACAGGAAACAGGCAGGAACCTGAAAGTACCTTAACTATCATTCTAACATTGAGTGATAAAAAAAATCAAGGTGACTCATATAATTTGCTTTGGCAGCAACATTAACGGTTGAAAAAGCAAATAGAACGGCATATCCTGGATAGACTTTTTGCATTGACTATCACCTGACTGCATCTACTGAGGATAAGTCACCCCTACAAGTGACCTACTATAGAAATATATAGAGCGCAGTTCTCTACTGGCGGTCTGCGGTATTTTATGTGTTAACAAGGATTATTTACTCCAATAAGCAAGCTGTTCATAGTGACATTCTGAACGTTATTAAATAACCCCTGCTACCTATTCTGGGAATAGAGTACACCACTCCGATATCAGTATTTCTTTTTAGCTTTTGGTACCAATCGCATTTTATTGTACAGTTTTAACCTTGTCTGTGATATATGAATTTTGTGTGATACATGTATTTTATGTAGAAGATTTTATTGCATATGTTACCCTCTTTTTAAATATATCCACTATGGTCCAAATGTTGTGAGTGCTCACTCACTCTCCACCCTTTTTTACATTATTTAGTATGTATCCTCTATTTACTACTTCTTCAGGATAAAGTTTCTTTCCTTGTAGGTAGGAGGGAGTATGGACGGTCAGTGGTACTCGGCCTTACCAGGGTATGGGAAAGTGTCCCCAAAGATACCCACACCTCACCGCAAGATGCCAGAAATCCGGCGCCTCCGGCTGTTACCGCCCCCTTACTACGCCTCCTCACACAGTGGAACGCACGCTGTTACTGTGCGCTCCATTTCCACTGGAAGTCGGCGTCACATGATCAACGGGGCCACCGGAAGCTCCATGCGTATGTGTTTGTGTGTCCCCCGCTGCCTAGCAACCGGCTGACAGGCACTACACGCTCGCATGCCGTCTCAAGTGCTGGACAGTAAATTTATTCAACTATGATCATTCTGATATGAATTTATTTGACAGGTTTCGCTTCCATACATATACCCACATAAGGTTAATTGTGGGATACAGATGGGAGGGATATATAGGACAGATGGTTATAGTCCTACACCAGTTAGGTCATTCCGGATGACATCATCACTGGTGGCAACTCGAATGAAGCAGGCAACCGTGTGTAGACCAGATCATTATTGTCCTACAGCAGTTGCGTCATCATCATCAGTGGTCGCTCAAATAAAGCAAGTAAAACTCTGTTGTTCATTGAGGCCATTGGGATGTACCATCTTCAGATAAAAAATCCATCTTGCCTCACACTGGAGGATTCTCTTATCCCAATCGCCGCATCTTAGTGGTGGCTTCACTTTTTCAATGCCCATAAAAGAGAGGCACCTCGAGTCCCCACCATGCTCAATACGTACATGGCGCGAGACAGAGGTGTCCCAACAATTATTAATGTCACTTATATGCTCGCCAATCCTCCTTCTCAGTTCCCTCTTTGTTTTGCCGACATATTCCTTTTTCCAGCCAAGTTTTAGGTGCTGGTTTTGGGGAGAAATGACTGTTCACCGTCTAGTCACGTACACTTTTTTTTCCCCTCCTGTATGTTATACTTGGGTGTTCTTTTATGGTAGCACAGAGGTCATGGTCCATCCTGAGTACATGCCAGTGTTTTGCAATGATCTCTCTTATGCCTGTAGAGGCCTCATTGAATGTGCTGATTAGACGTATCTCTTGGGTCTTTGTTTAGGATTTCCTCCCCCCCCCCACTGATCGTGACACCATAAGCTCCCCCATGCCATCAGCCTTCCCCCAATGTCATCAGCCCCCCTCAGTGTCATCAGCCCCCCTCAGTGCCATCAGCCCCCCCAGTGCCATAATCTCTCCCCATGCCATCAGCCTCCCTCAGTGACATAATCTCCCTTCATGCCATCAGCCTCCTCTCAGTGCCATCAGCCTCCTCTCAGTGCCATAATCTCCCTTCATGCCATCAGCCCCCCTCAGTGCCATCAGCCTCCTCTCAGTGCCATCAGCCCCCCCAGTGCCATAATCTCCCCCTCTCTGTGCCATAATCTCCCCCTCTCTGTGCCATAATCTCCCCCTCTCTGTGCCATAATCTCCCCCTCTCTGTTCCATCAGTCCCCCTCTCTGTGCCATCAGCCCCCACCCCAGTGCCATAATCTCCCCCCAGTGATAGATATTAAAACTTTCTATACTTACCAGGTTGTTTGCCAAGTCTAGCTTGTTTGCCAAGTTGATCCAAGATGGCCACTGGGGGAGGGGACAATTGTTGAGCTTGCTCAGTGAGCAAAACGGTTTGAAATGGATCTGCCTCAAACTGAGCCATTACAAACTGATCCGTCCCCATTGACTTACATTGTTTGCCAGTCCGGATCCGTTAGGCTTTGCTTCGTCAGCTGGACAGGAAAATGCTGGAGGCGGACATCAAAAACACTGCCTGCAGAGTGGAATGGTGACTGAACTGAGGCAAACTAATGCATTCTGAGCGGATCCTTTTCCATTCAGAATGCATTAGAGCAAAACTCATTTTGGACTGCTTTTGAGAGCCCTGAACAGATCTCGCAAACAGAAAGCCAAAATGCTAGTGTGAAAGTTGCCTTAGATGGACTGGTGTGGGGAATAAAAGGTATGTATACAGACAGGTAAGTTAGAACACCTGTATGAACTCCTCTGTGGGTGGACATGTGCTGGTTAGGCAGGTCCCCATGGGTTAGTCAGGTATAGTTATGGAAGTTGGAGGACTGGTGATTTTCAAATGGAATGTTGTGGGCAAAATGTATCCAATAAATTATGGAATTGCGACATTTCCTCTTAACAGTTACGTGCAGTTCCTCTGGAGACAGGAGTACTTCATAAGGACTCACTACTCAATAGCAATGGGGAATGGAACCAACCTGAGCAGGGTCCCCTCTCTCTGCAAAGGCCCTATAGCAGCTGTAACTGCTGCATGTATACTGCGTTTGTCCTCGACTCCTCCAATCATTAATTAAGAGTTGAACTCCCTGGTTCATGAGATGGGCCTTTTGCAGTTTTCTACAGAAGGTGCTGTTGTATTACAATTGGGGAACAACCAAAATCTTTTCACTCACATTCCTCCCTCAAACAGGATTGGGTGTAGGGGTGGATAAATCATTGTATTATTTTTCATTTTGGCCATAATTTGTTGACTATTGTTCCTCTACTTGTGGCAGAGAAGACAGAGTATGCCATCCCTACACTGTTTTCTGTAGAGCTCCTACACAGGCAATGTTTCAGTCCAGAATGCTACTGTTTTAAGTGGGTTCCCCTGCTGTTGGCCTTTCTCAGCACTTTTTCCCTCCTGGCATCAGCTTTCCAGTGCCCTTTTCCTCTCTTTGGGTCATTAACACATTATAGGAACTTAGATGCCCGTCCTAATTAATCCCTGCATGGTAGTTAGACCATGAGACTGATGGGGGGCCAGAGAGGGAAGATGGGCCCACCACTGAGCTGATTTCACTGCTGTCAGACACAATCATGCATTTCCTGCAGCCACCACTAGGGGGAGCATAGAGATTACTGCATAGAGATGTATACTGTTCTTAGCTCCCCCAAGTGGTGGCTGTGGGCAGATAGAGCTTGATCAGTGTATTATGGACCTCACTGCAGATGATTAAAGGATTTGTCTGATATAAGTGAAAACATGGGCAGCACCTGTAAATGTGCTAAAATAAAAAAGAAGCCACGTTTACCCTTTTTCTCCCCTGATGGTTTCAGTGATGCGCTCTGGTCCTTTTTTTGTCTAAGGAAGCCTTAGAAAAGTGACAAAACAAAGCAAGGTCCAATTATGCCCCATTAACAGACATTAGTTGAGGAATATTGAACATTTTGTTATGATGACTTTTGATTTCACCCCCTGCTTTTGCAAATGATTTTATTGAGCTCACTGTTTAAACAGTATGTAGTAACCACCTAAGCTCCCTCTAGTGGTGGCTTCATTGAGCCAGAAGTTTTGTATTTAAAGGGGGTCTGTTACCTCCCTCAAGCTAAGGAGCAGTAATACATGAACAGTACTATGCCTGCTGAGTCCAGAGCACTAATATTTAGGTGAATACTCCTCCTGTTATCTGTCAATAAACCAGTGCTGTAATACACTGAGAGGACTGTCAAGCTCATGCTCAGGAGTCCTCTCCACTATCGGTGTGCGTAGCAGAAGTCCTAGCAATGCATTACAGCACATCAGGGAAATGGGAGGGAGTATCCACATAACATTCATGTAGTACTACATCTAATAGCGTTTGAGGGAGGTGACAGACTCTCTTCAACATGGAGATCTACAGTATATCAAAAATGATTAGACGCTCCTGAAAAGAATGAAAGCTGTAATAAAGGGAACGAATGGAAACATGTACGTGTGTGTATAGATGATGGAAGAGGACAGCTTCAGCAGACACACGGTGGCAGTTGATGGTCAATTTATTTTATCCCACCTGCCATCCAAGCTCCATAGAGATGTAGCAATAAACCAGTCCTTACCAGTTCTCATGTAAAGAAGAATAAGGTCCAGACATTTCTCCCATTATACAGCACTGGAAATTATTTTTGAGGTGTAATAGTAATGAAACTGCTCAGTTAAAGTGGATGTATATGTTTTTTTATTGTTCCAATGTATCCAAAGTTAAAATGAAGCAACTCTGCAATAGGCCTTGATATAAAACAATTCTACTACAGTATTCCGTGTACACAGCTTCCACTCAGCCCTATGCATCTCCATAGTAACAAACAACCCTGGTATTAGTCTGATACTGCAGTCATACTTCCGTATAGCTGCCTGTTAAGAGTAGCGACTAGACTTGGTATTTCTATACAATATTTAAGGACTGTGATTGAGGGACTACTGTTTGCAAGTATTTGCTATCCCCTTATTCTTGCCTATTTTTTAGGGATAGTAGGTCGGTTGTTTCGAGCGTCAGATTTCAGGTATTCGCTTAGTTTAGAACGGGAAGTGATGCGATCAATATATGCATTAATGAGGGGATATGATGAAAAGCATGATGGAAATGCTTCAAGGTGCAACTGCAGGAGGTCCAGGAAGTTGTAATCCGCATAGGAGATCTGTAGGGGTAAGAAGAACAAGTCAATAAACCAACAGTCAGGCAGCCAATGCCCACTATCATTTCAAAACCTGTCGATCATTTGAAAGAAGGGGAAAGCTAAGTGGTAGGTTTCTTCGGCTGCCTTTAAGTTGCTCTGGTAGAGCTGGGTTTATCGGTGTAAGGGGCATTTCTATGAGCTCCTACTCTACTCATCTCCCCTAGGAGCAGGGCCATAGTATGCCATATACAGGTCCTTCTAAAAAAAAATTTGCATATTGTGATAAAGTTCATTATTTTCTGTAATGTACTGATAAACATTAGACTTTCATATATTTTAGATTCATTACACAGAACTGAAGTAGTTCAAGCCTTTTATTGTTTTAATATTGATGATTTTGGCATACAGCTCATGAAACCCCAAAATTCCTATCTAAAAATATTAGCATATTTCATCCGACCAATAAAAGAAAAGTGTTTTTAATACAAAAAAAGTCAACCTTCAAATAATTATGTTCAGTTATGCACTCAATACTTGGTCGGGAATCCTTTTGCAGAAATGACTGCTTCAATGCGGCGTGGCATGGAGGCAATCAGCCTGTGGCACTGCTGAGGTGTTATGGAGGCCCAGGATGCTTCGATAGCGGCCTTAAGCTCATCCAGAGTGTTGGGTCTTGCGTCTCTCAACTTTCTCTTCCCAATATCCCACAGATTCTCTATGGGGTTCAGGTCAGGAGAGTTGGCAGGCCAATTGAGCACAGCAATACCATGGTCAGTAAACCATTTACCAGTGGTTTTGGCACTGTGAGCAGGTGCCAGGTCATGCTGAAAAATGAAATCTTTATCTCCATAAAGCTTTTCAGCAGATGGAAGCATGAAGTGCTCCAAAATCTCCTGATAGCTAGCTGCATTGACCCTGCCCTTGATAAAACACAGTGGACCAACACCAGCAGCTGACATGGCACCCCAGACCATCACTGACTGTGGGTACTTGACACTGGACTTCAGGCATTTTGGCATTTCCCTCTCCCCAGTCTTCCTCCAGACTCTGGCACCTTGATTTCTGAATGACATGCAAAATTTGCTTTCATCCGAAAAAAGTACTTTGGACCACTGAGCAACAGTCCAGTGCTGCTTCTCTGTAGCCAAGGTCAGGCGCTTCTGCCGCTGTTTCTGGTTCAAAAGTGGCTTGACCTGGGGAATGTGGCACCTGTAGCCCATTTCCTGCACACGCCTGTACACGATGGCTCTTGATGTTTCTACTCCAGACTCAGTCCACTGCTTCCACAGGTCCCCCAAGGTCTGGAATCGGTCCTTCTCCACAATCTTCCTCAGGGTCCGGTCACCTCTTCTCATTGTGCAGCGTTTTCTGCCACACTTTTTCCTTCCCACAGACTTCCCACTGAGGTGCCTTGATACAGCACTCTGGGAACAGCCTATTCGTTCAGAAATTTCATTCTGTGTCTTACCCTCTTGCTTGAGGGTGTCAATGATGGCCTTCTGGACAGCAGTCAGGTCGGCAGTCTTACCCATGATTGCGGTTTTGAGTAATGAACCAGGCTGGGAGTTTTTAAAAGCCTCAGGAATCTTTTGCAGGTGTTTAGAGTTAATTAGTTGATTCAGATGATTAGGTTAATAGCTCGTTTAGAGAACCTTTTCATGATATGCTAATTTTTTTAGATAGGAATTTTGGGTTTTCATGAGCTGTATGCCAAAATCATCAATATTAAAACAATAAAAGGCTTGAACTACTTCAGTTGGTGTGTAATGAATCTAAAATATATGAAAGTCTAATGTTTATCAGTACATTACAGAAAATAATGAACTTTATCACAATATGCTAATTTTTTTTAGAAGGACCTGTAGATCATGCAGCTACTATGGGGTGGCCTGGGCTTAGTTTTTGGCTACTGTGCTCCACATAAAGCATCTTACACTTCATCTGGAGTGTTCTTGGAGTCTTCTTACAAGTTGTATTTCCTGGGTGAATTTAGATGGAACTCAGTCCCCAAGAAAGCATGTCCTTAATGAAACTGGTGCACACTTTACCCATGTGGCTATACCAATGCCAGTCCCATTCCCTTTGTTACCGTCTAACAAAAAACCTGTGAAGTACTCACGTCCTTAGAGGAACTGCAGTTTTAGCAGTGTTAAAAATTGGTCCAAGGGTATATACAGGGTGTGGGGAGAGAAACCTGGGCCTAGTTTGACATTTATTATTGTGCTTAATATTTTTTATAGAAGTTACTGGCCAGAACAACCAAAATAAATCTGATGACGAATGAAGGAACACGGTACTTAGTTGTGAGCCTCTACTCTTTAGATCCTTATATTGTTGGGTATACTGTATATATTTTTTTATTATGGATACTAGGCCAAAGAACCTGTTTTAGAGACTTTTTGACAAACCCTTCAAGGAAGTGCCAATTACCTCATCTCCAACCAGATATTTGGTTCCATTAGAATTCCGGGAAAGAATCCTCTCGAATGCTGCTAATTGGTTAGGAAGCTCATTTTCATACTTCTCTTTACCCGTCTCCTGTGAAATAAAAATTTTCTTAAGCAAATGACAGATATTTGTCCATCTTAGTGTATATCTGTTTATGTGAAGCTATACACAGCTATGAAGCTACTTTCACACAATATTTTCCGGTATTGAGATCCGTCATAGGGTCTCAATAACGGAAAAAAAAAAAGCTTCAATTTTGTCCCCATTCATTGTCTGAGGACAAAATATAACTGAACATAACAGAATGCTCCAAAATGCATGCGGTCTGCTTTCCATCCTGGGATGCAGAGCAAGACTGATCCATCATGACTCACAATGAAAGTTTTCTCTGACACAATAGAAAACGGATCCGTCCTGCATTGACTTTCAATAGAGTTCATGACGGATCCGTCTTGGGTATGTTAAAGATAATATAACCGGATCCGTTGACAACGGATGCAGATGGTTGTATTATCAGTAACGGAAGCGTTTTTGCTGAACCCTGACGGATCCAGCAAGAACGCTAGTGTGAAAGTAGCCTTCACCGTTTTAGACTAATTCATCATCAATAATTACCTAATATAATGTAAATTTCACATATTTACCGTTCAGTAGTTGTAAAAGTAGTTTCTTCCTCTGCTACCCACTATGCTTGCTCATAAATTACCATGACATCGACCTGTAGTTCTGAGCCTTTGTTAGGTCGAGCATGCTCAGTGTGTTGCTATCGGTTCTCTAGCTATATGTTTTGTGAAACAAAGGGAGTGTTAGTGTGCTGCTGATTATGTAACGCCTCAGAGTGGTATTACCAACTTTGCGCCTCGCTACGATCTCTAATGTGCTAAAGTAATGTCATCCTGTGTATTTATTCCAAGTGTAATATGCCAGGTTCACCAGTAGGTGGCAGCATAAATGGCAAAGCTACAGATGCATAGAATGGAGCTTTCTATTCCATTCTAACCCCCCCTCCCCCTGTGGTGTGGTGGGCGTGTCCTACTTCCTGCGGGAGGGTGGAGTTCTAGTTAGAGAGGGAGTTGGAGTTACCCCCTGCTAGGGGAAGGGAGCAGGAGCACGTCAACAGGGACGAGCCTTGCCTAGACCAGCTAGAGCACCTTCAGCTCTGCTGGATCTGGAGGCCACAGCTGGAAGCCAGGAGGAGAAAGCTTTCCCTGGACAAATCTAGAGACAGACCAGACTACAAAGTTAAGTACAGCATAAAGAAGCTGAGTTCTATAGCCAGCCTGTTAGCACAGCAGTGCCAGAGAGCAACAGATGTAGCAGAGAGGAGTTTGCCTGCCACAGTTAATGCCAAAGCTTGCTGGGAATGAAGGCAAAGACTGTAAATTGTTTGGAGGAACACTTATTGAAAGTAAAGTTGTTATCAACTTCATCACAGCGTATTGAGGTAGGAGCACCGTGACACATGCACAACACCTAAAGGGATATTATAGGCCACCCTACACCACTCTGGCATTCCTACAGCTGGGTACCACCCACAGTATCACTAAAAGAGGCCTTGTGCCCCTGTTGCTTCACTGCAACTGGTGTAATGGAAAAACATGTACTTTAAGGGACCCCTCTCCGTGCGCCCGACGACTGCATTTACTAAGTAGAGGGGGCGTGACTGGACTGTAAACATCAACACTCCCATCAGAAAAGCTAGGGATTGTGGGGATTGTAGTCTTTGTAGTGCTGTGAGGGAAGATCAGGTGACATGATACTCAGTGTGTTGCAGGCTAACACTGGAGCTAGACAAATGGATTGCAAGGTAAAATGAAACTCTGATATATGTATAGGTATGGGTTCTGGTTGGGTCCCAGCTTGCAGCCTTAATGAAGTTTTCAAAAATTAAGTTGCTCATTCATCGGGTGATTGGCGGCACATTTAGACGGGCAGATTGCTGGGAATGAGTGTTCACAGAAATGTTCATTCCCAATAATCTGCCCGATTATGGAGCAGTGCAAATGCACCTTTATACTTTTTTTTTTTTACTGTGTAATACATTTCTACCTAAGATTTGTGTTAAGATTCTCATTGGTCCAAACATTGTGAACTAAGTGTCATGATCGGTACAGCAGCGCCCAGGGATCTCACTGCACTTTCTATTATCCCTGGGCACCGCTCCGTTCTCCTGCTATGCCCTCCGGTATCTTTGGTCACTTGGTTATAGTAGGTGGAGACTTAGGGGACTTGGTATAGTAGGTGGAGTCTGCCCTTGTTCTCCTGGGCATCTCCTTCTCCTTTCTCCCAGGCTGTGAGCTCTGTGCTGCGATTGGCCAGCGCTACAGCCTAGGAGAAGGAGATGCCCAGAAGAACAAGGGCAGTCTCCGCCTACTATAACCAAGTCTGTAGAAAAGTGAGGAACCACACTCTGTTCAAGGAGTATCAAGGGCTGTTAGGCCGTATGCAAGTAATAAAATATTGAGGCACTCAGTTAGGACGTTTTGCAATTCAAATATATTTTTATTTCATTTTTCTGCATCATCCATTTGCCCGTGGTATATTTAGAAATGACAGACTATTTCTGACTGGGACGTTTCGGTCACGGTGGACCTTCATCAGTGGTCATGTTATCTGTATAATGGGTAGAGGTATTCCTGGGCGCTGGATGCAAATTTTTACCAATTTTTTTTAACTTTATTTGGGGAAAATGAAGTTTTTGTTTATTTTTACTTGAAACTTTTAATTTTTGGGGGGGAAAACTTTATTTTTCCAACTTTTTTTTTACTTTATTTTTTGCCCCACTTTGGGACTTCAACTTTTGGGGGTCTAATCCTTTACAATGCATTCCAATACTTCTGTATTGGAATGCACTGGCTGTATGAGTAATACAGTGTATATTACTCATACAGCTTCCTGCCTGTGAGATCCAGGGGGCTGATCTCACAGTCTCGTCACAGGAAGGCAGCGCAGATGCCTAAGGAAGGCATTGCGCTGCCTTCCATGCCATCGGGTCCCCCCTACAGCCCCACGGGGACCCAATGGCACCGCCGCCGCCGCCCGCAACATGAAAACCCGCAAACTGCAGGTCTGAATTGAGCAGGCACCTTGACGGTGATCAGAAATACACAGGGCGTACAGGTATGCCCTGTGTCCTAAAGAGGTTAACCTAAGAAGTCATATTAGGTATGATTTGTGTCAATGAACTAGGGCCTAGGAGGGTGACAGTTTTCATATTAATGGGCCGTGTATACAGCATTTTGAGCAGACAGAATTTATTGAGGATTCTGTGCCAAAAAGTCACTGGGCAGCCGTGCAGAATTCACCTCCCATTGTTTTTTTTTGTTTTTTTTTCAAATAAAATATATTTTTAATAACAATGGAAATGTTACAAATATATTTTGGAATGTCACATCTTATCAGACAATAAAATATATTTGGTACAGTCCATTGTGTTCTGTCAGGTTATTTTATACATGCATATATTTTATGCAAACAAAGATCACCCCCCCCCCCCCACACACACACACACACTTAGGGCTCTTTCACACGAGCGGATGCCGTGCGTGACATCCGCTGCGTGAATGACAACCAAGACCCGATGCAGACTGCAGAGGCACGGAGCATTAACATGATTGATAATGCTCTGCGCCTCTCTGTGATCTCTTTACTACGAAATCACAGTGAGATAAAGTTGTCACTTTAAAGTTTCACAGCTCGTGTGAAACAGCCCTTACTCACTCCGGCAATAGCTCACTCCTACTTTATCCTTTAAATCACAATATGACTATGAGTCATATTTTTATCAAACTTTTGTTGGCAACCTCTGTTGAGGAATATTGTTTTTTCAGACAACAGCATATTATGAACTCCAGTGATTGAGGCTCCTCCTGTATCCAGTGCTAGGCAATCAAGTTTGCTGGCAACATATAACAGCCTTCCCACCGCTACCTTTCTATAATCATCCGGATTTTAGAAACATAACCTAATATACAAATTTTGGGATCTCTATCCACTCACCGAGAATACTCGATGTATGTTCTCCAATACACCTTTCCAGTAGTCGTCCAGGTTCTGGCATTGCCACATCATGTGTAGCAAATCAGCTGGCTCCAGTAAGCATCTCGGACACTTTGCATAAGTTCTAACTACAATTTTACTGTATGTAAAAATATTGGCGTTTTGTATACTCTGTGAATGATAGGACAGTTTTCCTTGTTCACTCAAGGACATCAGTGTGACTGCTTCTAAAATATCTTCCTATTGATCCTGTAATATCTCTCCCATCTCTTCATTCGTTTCAACGGATGAGACTCTAAAAACGTGTACAGTAGTAATGGGTATAGCGCAGATATCAAGCCTCTCTTTTCACCCCAAGTGAGCATTAATTTTTGGGCCGTCTCTAACTTAGTATTTGTGCCTTTTTTAATTGTAGTATCATATGCATGTCGCAGCTGAAGATACTTAAAGAATCTAGTACGAGGGATCTGGAATTTCTCTTGTACATCTGTGAAGGATCTAAATACTCCATTATCTAAAAGATCACCTATCCTAAGGATCCCCTTATTCTTCCATTCCTGTATTTCTGGGAGAGATTGAAACTCCGGTATCAGGGGATTTCTCCATAATGGAGCTAATTCACTGATACCCAGGACACCTCTCAGCTGCTTAACCTTGGTCCACACTTTTTTCATAAGTCCTATTAAAGGAAAATTTCCTTCCAGACTATGGATCCCCGCTCCCTCCAGTATCCACATAAGATCTCTCTCTCCTATTTTATACTGTAAGATCTGACTAGTCATATCCACCACTGTATAGTCCTTCCCACCCTTTAAAATGCTGACATTGTGCTGCTAAATAATATATCAAAGGGTTTGGTACCGCCACCCCCCCCCCCCCCCTTGCCATTTTTGCGTATTGCAGTGTTTCCAATTTAATCCTAGGCTGATCTCCTCTCCATATTAATTCTCTGAATATATCGTTAATTCTATGAAATCTATCTAAGGGCAGCCAAACCATCGCATCACAGTGGCGGCATTATTACCATGTTGAGGAGATTAACTCTACCCACCACTGAAAGGAATAGCTTACACCATGCTCTAGCCTTCACTCTAAATTTCCCCAGCAATGGACATAGGTTCAAATCCTCAAAGTCCATTAGCCTAGGACAGTGATGGCGAACCTATGGCACGGGTGCCAGAGGCGGCACTCTGAGCCCTCTCTGTGGGCACCCACACTCTGGAAAAAGTCTATGGTGTACCAATAAGCCTTAGACTTTTCCTGCCATTCATCAGCGAAGAGCGTGCTATGAATGGCACAGTCAGAGCACTGAATGTAGGTAGTTATTATAGCTAAATGATAAAGTACATGGAAGATACACTATATTGGTATTCAGGTTAAATTGCCGTGTTGGCACTTTGAGATAAATAAGTTGGTTTAGGTTGCAGTTTGGGCACTCGGTCTCTAAAAGGTTCGCCATCACTGGCCTAGGAGATATATGAATTCCTAAGTACTTAATGTTATTCACACAGGTAATATTATTAGCTATGACTGTTATCAGACACTGTCCATCAATAGGCATCAATGCTGATTTTTTTGCCAATTAATAGTAAGGTCTGCCAAACTGGTCTATAAGAGACATAGTGGCCGATAAAGAGGATGCTGTATCTCTCAAGAATAAGAAAGTGGTCTGCATATAACGCTATTTTATTATGTACCTGTCCATATTGAAAGCCCATAATATCCAGAGATTTACATACTGCTGCCGCTAGAGGTTCAATGGCTATAGCAAATAGCAGGGGCAAGAGTGGGCATCCCTGTCTAGTTCCCCTAGCCAACTGAATATAGTCAGACACTCCCCCATTAGCCCTAATCCGCGCCTTCGGGTTTAAATACAGGACCTGAACCCCTTTGATGAATCTCTGTCCAAATCCCATATAACCCAGTGTAGCCCAAAGAAACCCCCATTCAACACAAATGCCTTAGCAGCGTCGAGAGATAGAATAGCTCTACTCCTCAATTATCCGCCTGGCCTGAACTTGTAAACTGGTATATACTCTTCTTATATTGATAGCCGTAGATTTCTGGGGCATAAAATCAGTCTGATCTGGATGGATTATGTCAAGAATCACTCTGGATAGACGCTTCGACAAGACCTTTGCAAAAAGGGATATCTGTCTATGAGTCTGGAGTTCGCGGATCTTTCCCCGGTTTTGGGATCACTACTATAAGGGCCTCCTGCATAGAAGCCGGGAGCGAACCCACCTCTAGCGAGTAGTTGAAGACCTTGAGTAGTTCGGGCAGCAAAATTCCCAGGAAGCCCTTATATACTTAAACTGGATACCATCTGAACCCGGGGCCTTATCATTGGCCATATCTTTTAGGGCTTCCTCTAATTCCTCCATAGTAATAGGTTATTCTAATTGATCCCGATCATCTGTCGATAGTGTAGGCAGCTCCGCCTCCCTAAGGAACGGTAGTAGCTCCCCCCGCCCAAAGTAGATGTCCTAGAGGTATAAAGGGAGGAGTAGAAATCCTTAAATATACCCAGGATGTATATGCCTTCATAGTATCCTATACAGTATGTGGGGATGCCATTCAGCATTAAAAATGAAGTATTCTGTAATGGATGCAGCCATGCCCATCAGGTCACCCAAGATCTGTAGCCATACTGCATTACATTTCCATAACTTTGGCCCCGACCTGACCGCTCTACCCCCCAGGTTCAGTTCCACTTTCAGAATAGAGTGGTCTGACAACACCCTAGGCCGATATTCAGAGGAGTGGATGAGAAACACTGCATCATTCACTAATGCCAAATCTATTCGGGATAGGGTATGATATGTGGAGGAAAACTGCATGAGACGCATACCCCACCCACGACCGCTGTAGCCAATGTATTGTGTTCTTAAAGTTAAAGGCGTCTCTTGTAAGCAGAAAATAGCCGGCTGAAACCGAGACAAGTAGTTAAAAATACTATGTTGCTTAGTCGTGTCGACCATGCCCCTCACATTCCAGCTGAAAATCTTAATCATACGTGTCATATTTCCGAATCCTAATATAGAAATGATCCCCTCCTATTAACATCACCCACATTGCTATTTTAAAATGCTGTATACTCCCTCTAACCAACCCCCCCTTGAGCCTGGTAAATTAGTGTAGTGACCCGACGGCAATTTTCTCTTTCCCCCTCCTCATCTGTTAGTCTCTCCTCCCTGTTATGAGAAGGACATTGTTTCAGCCCCTTTATTTTGGGACCAATCTCTTGTCCCCTCCGCTCCCCTTGCGAATTTACTGAGGCGTCCTGCCTCGCTCCTACTCACTACCTCATGCTGCCCCTCCTCCTCTATGCCGGCACTATGTTGGACTCTGTCAGCTTCATCCAGACGCTTGTTACTTTTCCCCCTCCTATGTATTCTGGTGCTCACCTCACCAAGTGATTCTCGTCCACCAGGTGGCCGCGGACAGACTGATGTGCCAGGATACTTGCACAAGCGCTTCAATGTGCATCTCACACCATGCTCCGGTAGGCCACGCCCCCACTTCCCTTTGTTTAGTCACAGGGTACCTCCTGTTATAAAACGTAGCCTTTAATGTTAGTTACATATAAAATAACAAACTCACACAAGGGACCAGTGAGGCGCCGGCACATATTGCTCATGGGCCACTCTGCAAATCCCAGTGATTATATGGGACCATCCATTTTTAGTCTGGGCATGCAAGTAACATTATCTAACTTGTATGAGATGGCACATACTATCAATTATATGTGACCATTCCTATTTGGCTATTTATTGGGATATTACCAGGATTACTTACCTGGACATGGTTTGGATTTTTTTTGAGTATCTTGACCCTATAGGGTCTCCGCTCTATGCACTTTATCCCCACTGGTAATGAATGTGTAGGCGTGTCCTGTGGTTCTCATGTCTGACAGGACGAGCTATTCAAGTATATTATATCTATGAAGTTATCTACCATGAATGTCTGATGCATTGTCATTAAGATTGATGGCTTTTGACAACTTTGCTATCCTTACTTAAGTGTTGATGCCTGAAACAACACTGAACTAAGTGTCCCCTGAAGAGCCCAGGTTATTGATATGGGTGAAATGCGTTGGAATCAAGTTGTATGCTGCTGCTCTAGGGCAGCAAATCCAGGTGCTTTTTATAAAAAATCATATTTCTACAAATAAATGTGTTTGGCATCGTAATATATACATAGATATCTGTATGTGTTGGTATATACATAGATAACCATACAGATTGAAAATTTGGTGTATCATAAAGACGACACATTAAGAGCAATTTTTCATTATCATATAGGGTATCCACGGCCGTGGTGCTCCATTGCTCTATGTACGGCAATTTTGTTATTTTTTGTACCTAGAATAGGCCACTAATTAATGGGCATCCAACAAGGCTCTACCTATAATAGTGCAATAGGGTCAGCCTAGGGCATATCAGGAGGTTCCAGAATACAGGATCGCCCCTATCGGGGCGGCCATTCCGTTTTTAGGCAGGGCCTGCGTAGTAGAGGGCCACATCTAGGGACAAGCCCAAATAAACAAGAGATTACCCTGCCTATATCTCTATGTCCTCAAATTACAACTGAGGAACAGAAGAATTGCCACAGAGCACATGCAATATATATCCCTGATGTGTCGTTTTTGTATTACTTTTCTTTTAATTTCTGTGTTTTGTTCGTTTGTGGGAGTTTGTTATTTTATATGTAACTAACATTAAAGGCTACGTTTTATAACAGGAGGTACCCTGTGACTAAAATAATTATACATACGCACCACCTGTGATTATTACTCCCTCTGACGGGATACTGTCTTAGCTGTGATTCTGCAGTTAAGGCCACAAACATGCCATGGAAGATTACGACAATAAACGTGACTGCAAGAATAGCAGAGTGACCTTCCATTGAAATGGATCCCACTCAGTGGCTTTTCACTGCCAAAGCCTCACAAGATTCTTCCTGCACAAAATGCAGTGGACAGGTTCTCCAGGAATAAGAAAATAAAATTACTGAAAATACTGAACCCTCTCTGCTTAACTTGTCAGGGATTATAATCCTGCAGTTGAATCTCTGAAGGAATCGAGTTCATGAGGAGACATGAAGGACAGAGAGGATGGACGAGACAGACTGAGGTAACGTTGGGCTGTGGTAATCTAGCCAAATGCATACAAGAGCTGCTGCTCATTACCAAATCCCCACCCTCCTCTCTGTACTTCATGTCTCCGTTCCTACAGAGATTTAGCTGAAGATTTTATCATCTGTATTCAGGATCATAATCCCTGACAAGTAGAGAAGAGAATGAGGCAGCTCTTTACCTCAGTGTTGTGAAGTAACTTGTCCTTCTGTGTGACTAGGACATGTTTTGTGTGTACTAGTTGTATGGGGGCCACTTTATTTCTCCTAATGATTGCTCCCTAGGCAAAATGAGCCATTATAACTAATGAAAAGTATTTCTATTTCTAGACATGGGCAACGCCTTCAGTTTGAAAATTTTTTAAAGAAAAACTCAAATTCTATTCTTACAAACTCAAAGAAGAACATACGGCTGAACTTCAGTCTTAGGTCCTCCACACCATCATTCACCATGTCAATGAGTGCACTCTCTTCGTTACTGCTCCCAGAAATACCTAGTAGGAAAAGATATGTAGATAATGTAAATGTAAGGGCAAATCAATATCATACATTAATTCATTATTTTTTTTGCATGAACAACTCAAACCCCCCCAAAAAAATTATTGGAGTTTTTCTTTAAAAGAATGCTAGATCTACATTCTATACAAGCTATAAGTAATTTATTTTATAGAAATGCAAAAAAACATACCATATTTACGTCCAAGATATCTCAGAATACTATTGCTCTGATACAGAACAAAATCTCCATCTTTAAACTGTGGCAGCTGACCAAAAACCTGTAAAAGATCACAAAGATTGGTAAAAAGGATAACAATGACTGATTGTCACATATGTCCCATATTCTAAGCATACTGTATTATGGGGGTTCAATGAATAACCAGCATGCAGTAAAATCCATAGCTCCTTCCAGTGGTGACCTCCAGCAGCCACAATGTGACACTGGATTTAATCCTATGTCTAAGGCCCCAAGCACACGACCATAGTTTTGCTCAACTTCCAATCCACATATTTTGCAGATCACATGCACATCCATTCTTTTCTACAGTTCCAGAAAAATGCAGACAGTACACTTATATCCTCGTGTTCAGTCTGCATCTGTGTAGCTGTTCCACAAATCATAGAACATGTCCTATTTTTGTCTGCTTTGGAGACAATAATAGGCAGTTCTCGTGAAGGGAGAGAGAGAATTGGCCTGTATCAGTATTTTAGAGATCTGTATTGGAGTTCTGAAGGCTATTAAGATATATACAATACAGACCCAAAGTTTGGATACACCTTCTCATTCAAAGAGTTTTCTTTATTTTCATGACTATGAATATTGTAGATGCACACTGAAGGCATCAAAACTATGAATTAACACATGTGGAATTATATACATAACAAAAAAGTGTGAAACAACTGAAAATATGTCATATTCTAGGTTCTTCAAAGTAGCCACCTTTTGCTTTGATTACTGCTTTGCACACTCTTGGCATTCTCTTGATGAGCTTCAAGAGGTAGTCACCTGAAATGGTCTTCCAACAGTCTTGAAGGAGTTCCCAGAGATGCTTAGCACTTGTTGGCCCTTTTGCCTTCACTCTGCGGTCCAGCTCACCCCAATCCATCTCGATTGGGTTCAGGTCTGATGACTGTGGAGGCCAGGTCATCTGGCGCAGCACCCCATCACTCTCCTTCATGGTCAAATAGCCCTTACACAGCCTGGAGGTGTGTTTGGGGTCATTGTCCTGTTGAAAAATAAATGATGGTCCAACTAAACGCAAACCGGATGGAATAGCATGCCGCTCCAAGATGCTGTGGTAGCCATGCTGGTTCAGTATGCCTTCAATTTTGAACAGTGTCACCAGCAAAGCACCCCCACACCATCACACCTCCTCCATGCTTCACGGTGGGAACCAGGCATGTAGAGTCCATCCGTTCACCTTTTCTGCGTCGCACAAAGACGCGGTGGTTGGAACCAAAGATCTCAAATTTGGACTCATCAGACCAAAGCACAGATTTCCACTGGTCTAATGTCCATTCCTTGTGTTCTTTAGCCCAAACAAGTCTCTTCTGCTTGTTGCCTGTCCTTAGCAGTGGTTTCCTAGCAGATATTCTACCATGAAGACCTGATTCACACAGTCTCCTCTTAACAGTTGTTCTAGAGATGTCTGCTGCTAGAACTCTGTGTGGCATTGACCTGGTCTCTAATCTGAGCTGCTGTTAACCTGCGATTTCTGAGGCTGGTGACTCTTGGTCTTCCTTTCCTGGGGTGGTCCGCATGTGAGCCAGTTTCTTTGTAGCGCTTGATGGTTTTTGTGACTGCACTTGGGGACACTTTCAAAGTTTTTCCAATTTTTGGGACTGACTGACCTTCATTTCTTAAAGTAATGATGGCCACTCGTTTTTCTTTACTTAGCTGCTTTTTTCTTGCCATAATACAAATTCAGTCTATTCAGTAGGGATATCAGCTGTGTATCCACCTGACTTCTCCACAACGCAACTGATGGTCCCAACCCCATTTATAAGGCAAGAAATCCCACTTATTAAACCTGACAGGAAAACCATTTTAGGTGACTACCTCTTGAAGCTCATCAAGAGAATGCCAAGAGTGTGCAAAGCAGTAATCAAAGCAAAAGGTAGCTACTTTGAAGAACCTAGAATATGACATATTTTCAGTTGTTTCACACTTTTTTGTTATGTATATAATTCCACATGTGTTAATTCATAGTTTTGATGCCTTCAGTGTGAATCTACAATTTTCATAGTCATTGTAGGCCTAGATGCAATAATGGTCCAAGCCTGACCCCAGGGACATACAATTGCTTTTCAGGATGTTTGGTGGGCTCTAGTCTCATCTCGCCTGTTGGGTTCGACATAGTCAGACTGGACTATATAGGAAGAACTGGGACGCACTTTGTAAGAGTTGGAGAGAATCCCTTCTGGACGTGAGATCGTTGCTACTTGTAGGAGTCCCAAGAACTGTGGAACAGTGTGCTTCATTATTATGTGCCAGGTATATATATCTTTCACCTCACAGGGGTTTGAGGGAGAATAGTTAAGAGTTGGCCTTGTTCTGCTTAATGTAAGCCATGGTGCTTCTTAGGTGTATAGGGACCAACCAACATGATGCTGGTGAATTCCTAGCCCCAGCGTCATGAATGGTAGTGAGCAACACGAGTACTGGTCGGCTAAGGCATGAGGATGTATGGGTGTCAGCACTCCCCATTCATCAAGCTGATCTCATGGCAAGAATTTAGGTGCCATCTTTTCAGCTGGCACCATGCATCTGTAACAGGTAAGGACCATGTATATACCTTTTTACTCATATTTGCCACTTCTAAAGGAAACCCAACCATGACCAACTTGGCTGCGGACTGTTCCTAACATACTGTACAGTATCAACAAAGCAACTCACCGCCTGTTTCTTAAGGTCAATTTTTCCTGAAAACCAGTCTGCCAATGGCACCTCATCCTCTGTCCATGAATCTCCTTGATCACCAAGGAGCAGACGTATGGATTCGGCTCTACCTACAAGTCAACATTTTCTATGTGTCAGTAAAGCAGAGAAGTAAATATGACTACTGAACAGGTTATCTAGGGTTAAAGAAAGGGTCTGCTCATTTTCAAGAAACTGCGCCACTCTTGTCTGTGTCTGGTACTGCAGGTCAGCTCCATTTACTTGTTTGCTGCAATATCAGGAACAGCCAGTGGATAAGGAGGGGGAAAGAGCAGATCCTTTTCCTTAAGCCTCGGCAATTTCTTTAGCAATCATAAGGCTGCATTCACATGGAACATGCTTGATATCGAATGTCTATGAACTGAAATGCAATGTTACTGAATGGGTGCCCTATTCATACATATGATGGCCAAGACAGTTTATAGACTACTTTCTAGATGTGACATTTCTTCTCTGCTGATTTCTATCATGTAAAAACTGCATATATGCTTCCATCATGTCAGCAAAAACCATGGCCACCAATATCCCTGTGTAACTACAAGGGTAGAAGACAGTTTATAAATAATGGGATTAGCTATAAAGGGTGCAGTGTTAGAAGTTGCGCAAGGGGCCTTGTGCCTGAGGGGGCCCCTCTACCACATAAGACGGACACGAGTATTATAAATGGCAACTGGTTGGTGGGAAGCCTGTTTAAAATTATGCATGGTGGCCCGGGAGAATCACTCTGATGGGGTCATGTATGGACTAGAGTACAAGAAAGTAGGCAAACAGGCTAAGGGTGGGTTCACATCACGTTTTATGCCTCAGTTTGACATATACGTGACAAAAAATAAATAAAAAAAGGTACAAAAACACAGCACACTACATTCTTGTATCTTGCACAGTCCGGTAAAAATAAAAAAACGTAGATTTTTTTACAATGGTAAAAAAAAGTGTGTGTGTGTATATATATATATGAAAAATAGAGCAGCGCTCCAACATGAAGCCTTTCTCAAGCCTATATATTTTTTATATATTTTTTTCAATGGAACTCTATGGCGAACTGGATGCCACTGTATGGCATCAGTCTGATGCAACTGTTTAACGTATACATTTTTTGTATATGCGGATGGGAAAAACGAGATGTGAACCCAGCCTAATAATATAAAAAAGATTTTAAAAAGAATGCAAGTAATAAAAATTGTAACATGCAGAGAGTAAGAATGAAATGAATAGACAGAGTCTGCGCATTATATATGGTATAATATGGATCACATACTTACCCCTTAGTGGGAAATAGGTTATAACGTATCCACTCACTACAAAAGAAAAAAAAAGAAAATATTAAGGACTTCTTTTCAATAGGCGTATACCAGAAAGGCTAAGCAGATACTTTTGAAGGCCCCAGAGAGAGGGAGTCCAATCCTGATTGTCTGAATCTTGTGCTGAGATCCCCTTTCCATAAGTCACACAACACAAAAGTGTGGGTGTACCAACCAGCCCAGGAGGAAGGAGCGGAGTAGTAGTGACTCTGACTGCAATACTTATTCACAGTGGCAGTGCTCAAACCGATGCTCTTTAGAGCCAGAGCAGTGAAAGGAGGGCAAACCTTTTCTTCCCTCAGGGCACATCCTGATGTTGGGGATCCTACCAGATGGTAGTTGGGGTGCCCTTGATGTTGTGGATTTGGTACTGAAGTGCAGAATGGGAGTTGTAGTACATTGAACGGTATCAAAACACAGCTCCAAATAATTCACAGTGCAAATCTTCCCAGATAGCAATGTATAGATTTGAGCAACGATGGGGGCTGTAGTACTCTTTCTGTCTGTCTCTCTCTACAAAATCTTGAGCTGGCAATATTAATCTTGCAATGGTGGCTGTAATTCCCAGCTAAGGGATATAGGATTAAGATACGTGGGCCAGACTGTGTCTGAGTGTGAAGGGTGTAGCAATTTTCCTCACTGCAGTAAAGTCTCTATTTGCGTTCAAAGGGTTTTCCGAGATTGTGTGTGAAATGCAGAAACTGACATGCCACAAATTACAAAATCCGCACAGCAGGTCAATTTCAACATGGAAGAAAAAAGCAAAGTGTACACAACATTTGTGAAATTTCATTCACTTTGCTGGTACTGTACAGCGCTGTGGAAAAACTACATAATCGCAGGTAGGCACGTCTGCAGAATGTTGTGACATCATGGGTGCAAAAGTTCAACACAGCAGGAGACAAGAAGGGCACCTCAGAAGTCTAAGACAGGAGCCCTGGAGGTGTCTTCTTCCCATCTCCAGCATGGGAATAGGGGGGATGATACCAGCAAGAGTGAGATGCGGGTATGGGGAAAACTGCTGCTATCATTGGGATATACAGTGGAAAGTCTAGCTGCCAGTGGGAGAAGGGGTGTGTCAGGAATAAGGACCACATTATTTAAAGTTATATTGTTTGCTGTGATATTATATGTTTTATGGGTTTATGTCGTAGTGTAACATAGTCCAGTGTGATTCACATTCATATACAGTATGTATTTGTATTGCTAGGCCAGTAGCCATTGATGAATTAGTTAAAGGCTGCATATAGTGCCGAGATGTCTGCCTCATACCTGTGAAAACAGCAAACCGCTTCCCGGGGGGTTAGTTAGCACAGAGATGCTAACCAGGATGGGCTCGTTTGCTGGTCACCTTCAGGACAGGGGACAGCAGACTCTCTGGCGCTGTGTGTCAGCATGGGGGCTTCATACAAGAGAATGAACAATAAGTTGTAATCCTTCATAACTTGATCAGGATGGGGCTGACGTCTCCAAAACCCAGCTCATCATATCCGGTATGATAGGGGCATTGCATGGACACCATGGGGTATCAATTCGCCTTCATCTTCTTAAAATAAGGATCTCATCTTCCAAGCGTCCTGGACGTGTCTCGTTTGATATGCTAGGACTCGGAACGATGAGATATGAATTATGAAGAAGGGCTGGGGTCTATAGTTTCTCAGTTGCCCTGGTGAAGATATATTTTTGATATTTTTATACCTGTTCCCTAGATGGCCAGTGGGCCGGCTGCATGGGTAATGTAGCTTGGCCAGAGGGGCTGAGTCCTGGGTGGGAGGGAAAATCCCCCTCAGGCCTGCCCCTGGAGGAAAGACATAAACATGCAATCCCTGGATATTTGGGTGTCACAAAGTGGGAGAGCCAATCGAATTGGTTTGTGCACCATTATTCTGCCCAAATCTCCTGGGAGGAAAGGACTTTTACCACACAAATGTTAAGTATTAGAACTTTCTTTGTTTTCTCCTTTTTATTTTACAATTGTTTGCCATTTATGTATGTCTCTTGTTAATTGGTTTTGTAACCAAGTACTGTCTATTTTTTATACATTAAACCTAAAAGTTTGATGGTTTGTCTTGTAACCTTAAGAACCTGTTAGCTCCATGAAGAGTGTGTGCGCAGTCTGAGGCTGTCTGTTGTTTTTCCGTGAGGCTTGCTATCGTGTGGGGGTCTGCTTGTGAGTGGAACACTCAGGGGTGTCCTGTCGACCTTATAACTGACAGGTGGTGGCAGTGAAAGTTTTGTGTTAGTGCATGGGTGTGCTTGCAGGCTTCAGGTGGCGATTTATGCTTAAGTTACGGCCCCGCGTAGGGCGTAAGAGCATGTGAGGGCGTGAGGTGAATCTGCCTGAAGGGCTTGGGAAACCCTTGTCACGTGATGCGGTGGGCTGGTCTGGTCCCCGGTACGTGACAGGCAGGGGTGTAGCTAAAAGCTCATGGGCCCTGGTGGAAGAGCTCAGCTTGGGCCCCCGTCCCTCAGTGCTTGTTGGCAAGGGGCAGGGGAGCACATAGCCTTCCTGCTGCCTGAGGGAAACATTGAAAGGGCACCTCCTCGTGCCAAATTCTTAACCTAATCCCTTCCCTCAAGCCAGAGGTGTAAATTGACCAATATGCATTTTCTATAATGCCAGTGTCTTATGTGGCACAAGGGTCTTTGGGCCCCCTGAGGCTCCTGGGCTAGGTAGCGACTGCTACCTCTGCACTCCCTATAGCTACGCCCCTGGTGACAGGGGGAGAATGCTGCCATTGAGGAGGCATGGGAATGCAGAGTCCTGAGAATGGGGGAGGAGTAGCGCTGGGTGTGAGATATAAAGGGGAAGAATGCTGCTGCAAGTGGGAAAGGGGGGAATGCTGCTGTCATTGGGGGAAGGAATAATAAGTGCCACATAGGGATGAGCGAACTCGAACTGTATAGTTCGGGTTCGTACCGAATTTTGGGGTGTCCGTGACACGGACCCGAACCCGGACATTTTCGTAAAAGTCCGGGTTCGGGTTCGGTGTTCGTCGCTTTCTTCGCGCTTTTGTGACGCTTTCTTGGCGCTTTTTGAAAGGCTGCAAAGCAGCCAATCAACAAGCGTCATACTACTTGCCCCAAGAGGCCATCACAGCCATGCCTACTATTGGCATGGCTGTGATTGGCCAGAGCACCATGTGACCCAGCCTCTATTTAAGCTGGAGTCACATAGCGCCGCCCGTCACTCTGCTCTGATTAGCGTAGGGAGAGGTTGCGGCTGCGACAGTAGGGCGAGATTAGGCAGATTAACTCCTCCAAAGGACTTGATTAACTGATCGATCTGCAGCTGTGGATCATTGAGCTGCTGATCCTCAATTGCTCACTGTTTTTAGGCTGCACAGACCGTTTGTCAGTCTCATTTTTCTGGGGTGATCGGCGGCCATTTTGTGTCTTGTGGTGCGCCAGCACAAGCTGCGACCAAGTGCATTTAACCCTCAATGGTGTGGTTGTTTTTTGGCTAAAGCCTACATCAGGGTGAAGCTGTCACACCAAGTGCATTTAACCAGCAATAGTCTGTTCATTTTTTGGCCATATACAAAATCAGGGGCAAGCTGCGCCTGTCACCAAGTGCATTTAACCCTCAATGGTGTGGTTGTTTTTTGGCTAAAGCCTACATCAGGGTGAAGCTGTCACACCAAGTGCATTTAACCAGCAATAGTCTGTTCATTTTTTGGCCATATACAAAATCAGGGGCAAGCTGCGCCTGTCACCAAGTGCATTTAACCCTCAATGGTGTGGTTGTTTTTTGGCTAAAGCCTACATCAGGGTGAAGCTGTCACACCAAGTGCATTTAACCAGCAATAGTCTGTTCATTTTTTGGCCATATACAAAATCAGGGGCAAGCTGCGCCTGTCACCAAGTGCATTTAACCCTCAATGGTGTGGTTGTTTTTTGGCTAAAGCCTACATCAGGGTGAAGCTGTCACACCAAGTGCATTTAACCAGCAATAGTCTGTTCATTTTTTGGCCATATCCCAGTCTAATTCTGTCACTAAATCCATACCGGTCACCCAGCGCCTAAATACTAGGCCTCAAATTTATATCCAGCTAAATCTGTCCCTAGTGCTGTAGCTGGGCGAGTTATTTAGTGTCCGTTCAAGCACATTTCTTGTTCTGGGTTGAAATACAATTCCCAATTTAGCAATTTCATAATTTAGTGGTTCCTGCTATATCAGAGCTATTTGAAATCTATCCCAAAAAGGGTATATAATATTGAAGGTGCACATTGGGTCATTCAGAATAACTTCACACACACCCGCTACTGTGTATTTCCAAGTCTAATTCTGTCACTAAACCCATACCTGTCACCCAGCGCCTAAATACTAGGCCTCAAATTTAAATCCCTCTAAATCTCTCGTTACCCACCGCTGTACTGTTGTTGCTGGGCAAGATATTTAGTGTCCGTCAAAGCACATTTTTTGTTCTGGGTTGAAGTACAATTCCCAATTTAGCAATTTCATAATTTAGTGGTTTCTGCTATATCAGAGCTATTTGAAATCTATCCCTAAAAGGGTATATAATATTGAAGGTGCACATAGGGTCATTCAGAATAACTTCACACACACGCTTCTGTGCATTTCCAAGTCTAATTCTGTCACTAAATCCATACCGGTGACCCAGCGCCTAAATACTAGGCCTCAAATTTTAATCCCTCTAAATCTCTCGTTACCCACCACTGTACTGTTGTTGCTGGGCAAGATATTTAGTGTCCGTCAAAGCACATTTTTGTTCTGGGTTGAAGTACAATTCCCAATTTAGCAATTTCATAATTTAGTGGTTTCTGCTATATCAGAGCTATTTGAAATCTATCCCTAAAAGGGTATATAATATTGAAGGTGCACATAGGGTCATTCAGAATAACTTCACACACACGCTTCTGTGCATTTCCAAGTCTAATTCTGTCACTAAATCCATACCGGTGACCCAGCGCCTAAATACTAGGCCTCAAATTTAAATCCCTCTAAATCTCTCGTTACCCACCGCTGTACTGTTGTTGCTGGGCAAGATATTTAGTGTCCGTCAAAGCACATTTTTTGTTCTGGGTTGAAGTACAATTCCCAATTTAGCAATTTCATAATTTAGTGGTTTCTGCTATATCAGAGCTATTTGAAATCTATCCCTAAAAGGGTATATAATATTGAAGGTGCACATAGGGTCATTCAGAATAACTTCACACACACGCTTCTGTGCATTTCCAAGTCTAATTCTGTCACTAAATCCATACCGGTGACCCAGCGCCTAAATACTAGGCCTCAAATTTAAATCCCTCTAAATCTCTCGTTACCCACCGCTGTACTGTTGTTGCTGGGCAAGATATTTAGTGTCCGTCAAAGCACATTTTTTGTTCTGGGTTGAAGTACAATTCCCAATTTAGCAATTTCATAATTTAGTGGTTCCTGCTATATCAGAGCTATTTGAAATCTATCCCAAAAAGGGTATATAATATTGAAGGTGCACATTGGGTCATTCAGAATAACTTCACACACACCCGCTACTGTGTATTTCCAAGTCTAATTCTGTCACTAAACCCATACCTGTCACCCAGCGCCTAAATACTAGGCCTCAAATTTAAATCCCTCTAAATCTCTCGTTACCCACCGCTGTACTGTTGTTGCTGGGCAAGATATTTAGTGTCCGTCAAAGCACATTTTTTGTTCTGGGTTGAAGTACAATTCCCAATTTAGCAATTTCATAATTTAGTGGTTTCTGCTATATCAGAGCTATTTGAAATCTATCCCTAAAAGGGTATATAATATTGAAGGTGCACATAGGGTCATTCAGAATAACTTCACACACACGCTTCTGTGCATTTCCAAGTCTAATTCTGTCACTAAATCCATACCGGTGACCCAGCGCCTAAATACTAGGCCTCAAATTTAAATCCCTCTAAATCTCTCGTTACCCACCGCTGTACTGTTGTTGCTGGGCAAGATATTTAGTGTCCGTCAAAGCACATTTTTTGTTCTGGGTTGAAGTACAATTCCCAATTTAGCAATTTCATAATTTAGTGGTTTCTGCTATATCAGAGCTATTTGAAATCTATCCCTAAAAGGGTATATAATATTGAAGGTGCACATAGGGTCATTCAGAATAACTTCACACACACGCTTCTGTGCATTTCCAAGTCTAATTCTGTCACTAAATCCATACCGGTGACCCAGCGCCTAAATACTAGGCCTCAAATTTAAATCCCTCTAAATCTCTCGTTACCCACCACTGTACTGTTGTTGCTGGGCAAGATATTTAGTGTCCGTCAAAGCACATTTTTTGTTCTGGGTTGAAGTACAATTCCCAATTTAGCAATTTCATAATTTAGTGGTTCCTGCTATATCAGAGCTATTTGAAATCTATCCCTAAAAGGGTATATAATATTGAAGGTGCACATTGGGTCATTCAGAATAACTTCACACACACCCGCTACTGTGTATTTCCAAGTCTAATTCTGTCACTAAACCCATACCTGTCACCCAGCGCCTAAATACTAGGCCTCAAATTTAAATCCCTCTAAATCTCTCGTTACCCACCGCTGTACTGTTGTTGCTGGGCAAGATATTTAGTGTCCGTCAAAGCACATTTTTTGTTCTGGGTTGAAGTACAATTCCCAATTTAGCAATTTCATAATTTAGTGGTTTCTGCTATATCAGAGCTATTTGAAATCTATCCCTAAAAGGGTATATAATATTGAAGGTGCACATAGGGTCATTCAGAATAACTTCACACACACGCTTCTGTGCATTTCCAAGTCTAATTCTGTCACTAAATCCATACCGGTGACCCAGCGCCTAAATACTAGGCCTCAAATTTAAATCCCTCTAAATCTCTCGTTACCCACCACTGTACTGTTGTTGCTGGGCAAGATATTTAGTGTCCGTCAAAGCACATTTTTTGTTCTGGGTTGAAGTACAATTCCCAATTTAGCAATTTCATAATTTAGTGGTTCCTGCTATATCAGAGCTATTTGAAATCTATCCCTAAAAGGGTATATAATATTGAAGGTGCACATTGGGTCATTCAGAATAACTTCACACACACCCGCTACTGTGTATTTCCAAGTCTAATTCTGTCACTAAACCCATACCTGTCACCCAGCGCCTAAATACTAGGCCTCAAATTTAAATCCCTCTAAATCTCTCGTTACCCACCGCTGTACTGTTGTTGCTGGGCAAGATATTTAGTGTCCGTCAAAGCACATTTTTTGTTCTGGGTTGAAGTACAATTCCCAATTTAGCAATTTCATAATTTAGTGGTTTCTGCTATATCAGAGCTATTTGAAATCTATCCCTAAAAGGGTATATAATATTGAAGGTGCACATAGGGTCATTCAGAATAACTTCACACACACGCTTCTGTGCATTTCCAAGTCTAATTCTGTCACTAAATCCATACCGGTGACCCAGCGCCTAAATACTAGGCCTCAAATTTAAATCCCTCTAAATCTCTCGTTACCCACCACTGTACTGTTGTTGCTGGGCAAGATATTTAGTGTCAGTCAAAGCACATTTTTTGTTCTGGGTTGAAGTACAATTCCCAATTTAGCAATTTCATAATTTAGTGGTTCCTGCTATATCAGAGCTATTTGAAATCTATCCCTAAAAGGGTATATAATATTGAAGGTGCACATTGGGTCATTCAGAATAACTTCACACACACCCGCTACTGTGTATTTCCAAGTCTAATTCTGTCACTAAACCCATACCTGTCACCCAGCGCCTAAATACTAGGCCTCAAATTTAAATCCCTCTAAATCTCTCGTTACCCACCGCTGTACTGTTGTTGCTGGGCAAGATATTTAGTGTCCGTCAAAGCACATTTTTTGTTCTGGGTTGAAGTACAATTCCCAATTTAGCAATTTCATAATTTAGTGGTTTCTGCTATATCAGAGCTATTTGAAATCTATCCCTAAAAGGGTATATAATATTGAAGGTGCACATAGGGTCATTCAGAATAACTTCACACACACGCTTCTGTGCATTTCCAAGTCTAATTCTGTCACTAAATCCATACCGGTGACCCAGCGCCTAAATACTAGGCCTCAAATTTAAATCCCTCTAAATCTCTCGTTACCCACCGCTGTACTGTTGTTGCTGGGCAAGATATTTAGTGTCCGTCAAAGCACATTTTTTGTTCTGGGTTGAAGTACAATTCCCAATTTAGCAATTTCATAATTTAGTGGTTCCTGCTATATCAGAGCTATTTGAAATCTATCCCAAAAAGGGTATATAATATTGAAGGTGCACATTGGGTCATTCAGAATAACTTCACACACACCCGCTACTGTGTATTTCCAAGTCTAATTCTGTCACTAAACCCATACCTGTCACCCAGCGCCTAAATACTAGGCCTCAAATTTAAATCCCTCTAAATCTCTCGTTACCGCTGTACTGTTGTAGCTGGGAAAGTTATTTAGTGCCCGTCAAAGCACATTTTTTGTTCTGGGTTGAAGTACAATTCCCAATTTAGCAATTTCATAATTTAGTGGTTCCTGCTATATCAGAGCTATTTGAAATCTATCCCAAAAAGGGTATATAATATTCAAGGTGCACATTGGGTCATTCAGAATAACTTCACACACACGCTTCTGTGCATTTCCAAGTCTAATTCTGTCACTAAATCCATACCGGTCACCCAGCGCCTAAATACTAGGCCTCAAATTTATATCCCGCTGAATTTGAATACAATACATTGGGCCAAATAATATATTTGTTGTTGTGGTGAACCATAACAATGAGAAAAACATCTAGTAAGGGACGCGGACGTGGACATGGTCGTGGTGGTGTTAGTGGACCCTCTGGTGCTGGGAGAGGACGTGGCCGTTCTGCCACATCCACACGTCCTAGTGTACCAACTACCTCAGGTCCCAGTAGCCGCCAGAATTTACAGCGATATATGGTGGGGCCCAATGCCGTTCTAAGGATGGTAAGGCCTGAGCAGGTACAGGCATTAGTCAATTGGGTGGCCGACAGTGGATCCAGCACGTTCACATTATCTCCCACCCAGTCTTCTGCAGAAAGCGCACAGATGGCGCCTGAAAACCAACCCCATCAGTCTGTCACATCACCCCCATGCATACCAGGGAAACTGTCTCAGCCTCAAGTTATGCAGCAGTCTCTTATGCTGTTTGAAGACTCCGCTGGCAGGGTTTCCCAAGGGCATCCACCTAGCCCTTCCCCAGCGGTGAAAGACATAGAATGCACTGACGCACAACCACTTATGTTTCCTGATGATGAGGACATGGGAATACCACCTCAGCATGTCTCTGATGATGACGAAACACAGGTGCCAACTGCTGCGTCTTTCTGCAGTGTGCAGACTGAACAGGAGGTCAGGGATCAAGACTGGGTGGAAGACGATGCAGGGGACGATGAGGTCCTAGACCCCACATGGAATGAAGGTCGTGCCACTGACTTTCACAGTTCGGAGGAAGAGGCAGTGGTGAGACCGAGCCAACAGCGTAGCAAAAGAGGGAGCAGTGGGCAAAAGCAGAACACCCGCCGCCAAGAGACTCCGCCTGCTACTGACCGCCGCCATCTGGGACCGAGCACCCCAAAGGCAGCTTCAAGGAGTTCCCTGGCATGGCACTTCTTCAAACAATGTGCTGACGACAAGACCCGAGTGGTTTGCACGCTGTGCCATCAGAGCCTGAAGCGAGGCATTAACGTTCTGAACCTGAGCACAACCTGCATGACCAGGCACCTGCATGCAAAGCATGAACTGCAGTGGAGTAAACACCTTAAAACCAAGGAAGTCACTCAGGCTCCCCCTGCTACCTCTTCTGCTGCTGCCGCCTCGGCCTATTCTGCTGCTGCCGCCTCGGCCTCTTCCTCCGCCTCTGGAGGAACGTTGGCACCTGCCGCCCAGCAAACAGGGGATGTACCACCAACACCACCACCACCACCTCCGTCACCAAGCGTCTCAACCATGTCACACGCCAGCGTTCAGCTCTCCATCTCACAAACATTTGATAGAAAGCGTAAATTCCCACCTAGCCACCCTCGATCCCTGGCCCTGAATGCCAGCATTTCTAAACTACTGGCCTATGAAATGCTGTCATTTAGGCTGGTGGACACAGACAGCTTCAAACAGCTCATGTCGCTTGCTGTCCCACAGTATGTTGTTCCCAGCCGGCACTACTTCTCCAAGAGAGCCGTGCCTTCCCTGCACAACCAAGTATCCGATAAAATCAAGTGTGCACTGCGCAACGCCATCTGTAGCAAGGTCCACCTAACCACAGATACGTGGACCAGTAAGCACGGCCAGGGACGCTATATCTCCCTAACTGCACACTGGGTAAATGTAGTGGCAGCTGGGCCCCAGGCGGAGAGCTGTTTGGCGCACGTCCTGCCGCCGCCAAGGATCGCAGGGCAACATTCTTTGCCTCCTGTTGCCACCTCCTCCTTCTCGGCTTCCTCCTCCTCTTCTTCCACCTGCTCATCCAGTCAGCCACACACCTTCACCACCAACTTCAGCACAGCCCGGGGTAAACGTCAGCAGGCCATTCTGAAACTCATATGTTTGGGGGACAGGCCCCACACCGCACAGGAGTTGTGGCGGGGTATTGAACAACAGACCGACGAGTGGTTGCTGCCGGTGAGCCTCAAGCCCGGCCTGGTGGTGTGTGATAATGGGCGAAATCTCGTTGCAGCTCTGGGACTAGCCAATTTGACGCACATCCCTTGCTTGGCGCATGTGCTGAATTTGGTGGTGCAGAAGTTCATTCACAACTACCCCGACATGTCAGAGCTGCTGCATAAAGTGCGGGCCGTCTGTTCGCGCTTCCGGCGTTCACATCCTGCCGCTGCTCGCCTGTCTGCGCTACAGCGTAACTTCGGCCTTCCCGCTCACCGCCTCATATGCGACGTGCCCACCAGGTGGAACTCCACCTTGCACATGCTGGACAGACTGTGCGAGCAGCAGCAGGCCATAGTGGAGTTTCAGCTGCAGCACGCACGGGTCAGTCGCACTACAGAACAGCACCACTTCACCACCAATGACTGGGCCTCCATGCGAGACCTGTGTGCCCTGTTGCGCTGTTTCGAGTACTCCACCAACATGGCCAGTGGCGATGACACCGTTATCAGCGTTACAATACCACTTCTATGTCTCCTTGAGAAAACACTTAGGGCGATGATGGAACAGGAGGTGGCCCAGGAGGAGGAGGAGGAGGATGAGGAAGAGGGGTCATTTTTAGCACTTTCAGGCCAGTCTCTTCGAAGTGACTCAGAGGGAGGTTTTTTGCAACAGCAGAGGCCAGGTACAAATGTGGCCAGCCAGGGCCCACTACTGGAGGACGAGGATGAGGAGGAGGTGGAGGAGGATGAGGATGAAGCATGGTCACAGCGGGGTGGCACCCAACGCAGCTCGGGTCCATCACTGGTGCGTGGCTGGGGGGAAAGGCAGGACGATGACGATACGCCTCCCACAGAGGACAGCTTGTCCTTACCCCTGGGCAGCCTGGCACACATGAGCGACTACATGCTGCAGTGCCTGCGCAACGACAGCAGAGTTGCCCACATTTTAACCTGTGCGGACTACTGGGTTGCCACCCTGCTGGATCCACGCTACAAAGACAATGTGCCCACCTTACTTCCTGCACTGGAGCGTGATAGGAAGATGCGCGAGTACAAGCGCACGTTGGTAGACGCGCTACTGAGAGCATTCCCAAATGTCACAGGGGAACAAGTGGAAGCCCAAGGCCAAGGCAGAGGAGGAGCAAGAGGTCGCCAAGGCAGCTGTGTCACGGCCAGCTCCTCTGAGGGCAGGGTTAGCATGGCAGAGATGTGGAAAACTTTTGTCAACACGCCACAGCTAACTGCACCACCACCTGATACGCAACGTGTTAGCAGGAGGCAACATTTCACTAACATGGTGGAACAGTACGTGTGCACACCCCTCCACGTACTGACTGATGGTTCGGCCCCATTCAACTTCTGGGTCTCTAAATTGTCCACGTGGCCAGAGCTAGCCTTTTATGCCTTGGAGGTGCTGGCCTGCCCGGCAGCCAGCGTTTTGTCTGAACGTGTATTCAGCACGGCAGGGGGCGTCATTACAGACAAACGCAGCCGCCTGTCTACAGCCAATGTGGACAAGCTGACGTTCATAAAAATGAACCAGGCATGGATCCCACAGGACCTGTCCGTCCCTTGTCCAGATTAGACATTAACTACCTCCCCATAACCATATATTATTGGACTCCAGGGCACTTCCTCATTCAATCCTATTTTTATTTTCATTTTACCATTATATTGCGATGCTACCCAAAGTTGAATGAACCTCTCCTCTGCCTGTGTGCTAGGCCTAAATATATGCCAATGGACTGTTGCAGTGGTGGCTGACATGAAGCCTGATTCTCTGCTATGACATGCAGACTAATTCTCTGCTGACATGAAGCCAGATTGTCTGTTACGGGACCTCTCTCCTCTGCCTGGGTGCTGGGCCTAAATTTATGACAATGGACTGTTGCAGTGGTGGCTGACGTGAAGCCTGATTCTCTGCTATGACATGCAGACTGATTCTCTGCTGACATGAAGCCAGATCGTCTGTTACGGGACCTCTCTGCTCTGCCTGTGTGCTAGGCCTAAATATATGCCAATGGACTGTTGCAGTGGTGGGTGACGTGAAGCCTCATTCTCTGCTATGACATGCAGACTGATTCTCTGCTGACATGAAGCCAGATTGTCTGTTACGGGACCTCTCTGCTCTGCCTGTGTGCTAGGCCTAAATATATGCCAATGGACTGTTGCAGTGGTGGGTGACGTGAAGCCTCATTCTCTGCTATGACATGCAGACTGATTCTCTGCTGTCATGAAGCCAGATTGTCTGTTACGGGACCTCTCTGCTCTGCCTGTGTGCTAGGCCTAAATATATGCCAATGGACTGTTGCAGTGGTGGGTGACGTGAAGCCTCATTCTCTGCTATGACATGCAGACTGATTCTCTGCTGACATGAAGCCAGATTGTCTGTTACGGGACCTCTCTGCTCTGCCTGTGTGCTAGGCCTAAATATATGCCAATGGACTGTTGCAGTGGTGGGTGACGTGAAGCCTCATTCTCTGCTATGACATGCAGACTGATTCTCTGCTGTCATGAAGCCAGATTGTCTGTTACGGGACCTCTCTGCTCTGCCTGTGTGCTAGGCCTAAATATATGCCAATGGACTGTTGCAGTGGTGGGTGACGTGAAGCCTCATTCTCTGCTATGACATGCAGACTGATTCTCTGCTGACATGAAGCCAGATTGTCTGTTACGGGACCTCTCTGCTCTGCCTGTGTGCTAGGCCTAAATATATGCCAATGGACTGTTGCAGTGGTGGGTGACGTGAAGCCTCATTCTCTGCTATGACATGCAGACTGATTCTCTGCTGTCATGAAGCCAGATTGTCTGTTACGGGACCTCTCTGCTCTGCCTGTGTGCTAGGCCTAAATATATGCCAATGGACTGTTGCAGTGGTGGGTGACGTGAAGCCTCATTCTCTGCTATGACATGCAGACTAATTCTCTGCTGACATGAAGACAGATTCTCTGTTACGGGACCTCTCTCCTCTGCCTGTGTGTGTGCTGGGCCTAAATATATGCCAATGGACTGTTGCAGTGGTGGCTGACGTGAAGCCTCATTCTCTGCTATGACATGCAGACTGATTCTCTGCTGACATGAAGCCAGATTCTCTGTTACGGGACCTCTCTCCTCTGCCTGTGTGCTAGGCCTAAATATATGCCAATGGACTGTTGCAGTGGTGGCTGACGTGAAGCCTCATTCTCTGCTATGACATGCAGACTAATTCTCTGCTGACATGAAGACAGATTCTCTGTTACGGGACCTCTCTCCTCTGCCTGGGTGCCGGGGCCTAAATATCTGAGAATGGACTGTTCCAGTGGTGGGTGACGGGAAGCCAGATTCTCTGCTATGGAACCTCTCTCCAATTGATTTTGGTTAATTTTTATTTATTTAATTTTTATTTTAATTAATTTCCCTATCCACATTTGTTTGCAGGGGATTTACCTACATGTTGCTGCCTTTTGCAGCCCTCTAGCCCTTTCCTGGGCTGTTTTACAGCCGTTTTAGTGCCGAAAAGTTCGGGTCCCCATTGACTTCAATGGGGTTCGGGTTCGGGACGAAGTTCGGATCGGGTTCGGATCCCGAACCCGAACATTTCCGGGATGTTCGGCCGAACTTCTCGAACCCGAACATCCAGGTGTTCGCTCAACTCTAGTGCCACAGCCTCTACTGTAACTGCTGGAACAAATCAACCTGATGACAGCATTTACTGTGTAACTGTATTTTGTTACTTATTCTGAAACTGGACTTCTACATCTGCATGTCCTACTTGTTTATTCACAGCTCACGCCTGCATACACTCTACACTGGTATACATACTGCACATCTACATATTCTGCTCATTTAGTGACACTGCAGACTGGTATACACACTGCACATCAGCATGCCTTACTCATTTAGTCACACCTGCATACACTCACTGCACACTGGTATACACACTGCACATCTGCATTTCTTACTGGTTTATTCACACCTGCATACACTCACTGCACACTGCTGTGGGGGGAGCAGGCACAGTGTACATTTGCATGGTGGTGCAGCTCCTAACAGACAGAAGTCTCAGTCTTCCCTCACCTGCCATAACTAATAATGGAGCTGCTCAGCACTCGGGGGTTTGGAAGTATTTTGAGGATCCTTCAGCATACAAATGTTCCATTATGGTAGCAGTTAGTAGGACAGGCAGTGTGCACTTACTTTTCTTATTGCTGACTCCGTCCTCCTAGAAGAACCACTGACGTGAAGTGCTACTTCTGCTGCAGGCGGGACTATTCCCCCTGAACTGAAAGCATCTGATTGGATGCAACAGGTGCCTGTCCCTGTCACAAGTACTAATCTGTGATAGGTTCTGCTCAATGAGAACAGGTTCAGGGGAATCTCTGCTCACACCATCCGTGTCTGCAGCTCGTATATAGTGCAGAAGGGCTGAAGTCACATTTAGGCCTCCTTCACATGAGTGAGTTTAACCTCAGGGTGCGAATGCGTCACGCAAATGCCTAGCATCTGGACTGAATTCTGACCCATTCATTTCAATGGGTCTTGCATCATTTCTGCGTTCAGGAAAAATCGCAGAATGTTCTATAGTCAGCATTTTCCCGCAGTTCTGATTCCATAGAAGTGAATGGGGCTCCCAATTAAAAACAGTTTGCGTTTTTCACTGATTGTTATCATTCAGGTTTTTTTTTTTTTTCACGCACATGAAAAACGTATCAAAAACTAATTGCACCTGTGTGGAAAAAACTGAAACACTGACCGCAACTGTACTTTTCTTGCAAAACCATCAGTTTTTTTCTAGAACAGACCCTTAGAAAATCTGTATTGTTCAGGTTAGAGACCTTACGGTGCCTTCAGACACGGCACATTTTCTGGCAGAATATTCAGCGACTGAAAACCAGTTCTATTCATTTGAATAGGGCAGCAAGCACGTGGGTTTCTGCAAGCCCCATTAAAGTGAATGGAACCGATTTTCAGTTGTCAAACTTTCTGCCACAAAATCTGCCGTGTGTCAGGATACCCTGCACACTGGTGTGTGTTTAAAAAATATATATTTTATTTTTTTGTACTGATAATGTCTTGTGGATTTCGCAGCATTTCTGCACTAAAATCCAAATGTGTTTCTAGCAGATTTTGTTCTGGATTTTGATGCAGTTTTGCCCCAATCTCACTCTTTGCTTCACAAAAAGGGTGAAATCCACACTAAAATAAAGTATGGGAAAATCCTATTAAAGAGAGATTCCCACCACAAACATATGGCATATGACAGTTCCTGGAAAGTGTAAGATTATTCTCAGATGTTTGCACAAGTCTGTCATTTGCATATCATAATTAAGTAAATGTAATTGAAAAGAAACAACATTAAGCATCAAAGAAGCAGAGCGAGTGGATCACAAGATGAAGCCTTACTTGTTTTCTCACTGGTCCAGGAACTGACCACTCCAGAAGCTGATTTGGACTAGGCAGTTTCAGCTGATTCTTCCCGTTTATATATGGAAAGCTGCTTTTGCTGAGTCACCATGAGAGCTTTTCAATACTGGGGAGGGATCACAATTCCATAGTACATAAGGCAGATAGACATAAAGGAAAGATGACAGGGTCAGTATGGAGGGAGGTAATAAGAACAGGTATATACTGAAATCTGAGATGTGGTAAAAGGTCAACCAGACTTTCAGAAGACTATGTAGATAAAGTTAATAAAATCTATGAGATGTTGGAGAACATCATCTAGGCTTTTGCATGCAGTGGTATTTCTTTGCCAGGATGCCAACATTTATACTGGAAACCCAACAGATCTCTGCCGGATCCCATTATAACATCCAATAAATACCCCAACCATGGGATGAAAACTTCTTTAAGCAAAAAAGCCTTTGGCAATACTATTACTAATACATAACCTACATAGAAAATGCCAGACCGCTAATACTGATTAATTCTTTATTACAAAAAAATCACAATTAAATAAATCACAATTAATTACAAAGATTAAAAAGAATTGGCACAGGAGATAAAAAACGGCATCACTGGAGGAGACATTCAGTGGACGCAGATCCCAATTAGTCCGTCATAATTGTTACTAAAGTGCATATATAGGATACAATGTAGGCAGGACAGTGGACACAAGTCCTAATTAATCCATCATGATTAGTCTAAAGTGCATTATAGAATTCCATTGAAACAAGACATAGGACATTACCCATACTGTGTCTCCTCCAGGATGGCGCCAACCCCAACGCGCGTTTCGGCGTACCTTCGTCTGGGGGTAGCGTCATCACTGGAGGACCTGGTTTATAAATGAGCATCATTTATAATGAAGGAAACGAATCACACACAGCTGAGGAGATCCCGGCCTCCATTAAATGTAAGTCAAAGAAATTCCCCCCACTATTTCTATGTCCGGCAGTGGACCTTTTTGTGAAACATGTCTCGAAAGATTTTGAGAGTATGGCAATGTTTACCCCCAGAGATAACCTGTCAAGAGCTCAATGGCTCAGTCTGAAGAACCTTGGCAGATTACAAGATGTTGTGTTTAAACCCTCTGATAAGGGTGGCAACATCGTGGTATGGCCCAATAATTTATATGAACGTGAGGCCTATAGACAATTAGGGGAGAAGGAATGCTACAGGAAATTGACCTTCAATCCACTACAGGCATTTGAGAAAAATCTTTGCACAATTTTAGGGAAAGCGGTTGATAACCAAATAATATCTAAGGCCCTATATGATGCTTTAATTGTGAAGGAACCGGTGGTACCTACTCTGTACTTGCTGCCCAAAATTCATAAAAACCCTAAAATACCACCTGGGAGGCCAATTATTTCAGGCAGGGGCAGCCTGACAGAAAAAAATAGGACGATATTTAGATTCTCAATTAAAAAACATGGTGGCTAGCCTTCCATCACATATTAAGGATATGACCGACTTCCTACGGAAAATCGATGGTATCCATTTGGGGGACGACACACTTATGGTGACTTGCGACGTTGAGTCGCTGTACACCAGCATCAGACATATGGATGGAATTCAGGCAGTGGCTTTCTTTCTTGCGCAAGGAAATTTGGAGGACAATCTTAGGGGGTTCCTTTTGGAGCTTCTATCCTTTGTCCTGACACACAACTTCTTCTCCTTTGGAGGGTCCTTTTACCTGCAGCTCCAGGGCACCGCGATGGGGGCGCCTTGTGCACCGTCATACGCAAATCTGTTCCTGGGGCTGTGGGAGAGGTACATGTCGATGGACTGCGCCATTTTCTGGGCGCGGTACATCGACAATGTATTTATGATCTGGCAGGGGAACACTGAGGAGTTAGGAGAATTTTTCGAGGCATTGAACAACAATTGTAAGAACATTAGGGAATCCATTGAGTTCCTGGATGTACAAATAGAAAAAGGTACTGATGGGTGTATAGTGACGAACGTCTTCAGGAAACCAACTGCGGTTAACTCATACTTACATGCCTCTTCATCACATCCTCCACAGATGATTAACTCGATTCCGATTGGAAAATACCTACGGGCCCTGAGAATATGCTCTACGGACGAAATATCTGAAGAACAGGCTACGGTGCTAAAGGAAAGATTTACCAGTCGAGGATACAGTCAGCGTGCAATTAAAAAGGCTTATAGGAGAGCAAAGAATTGTTCCAGACAGGATTTATTATTCTCTGGAGACAAAAAGATCAACGACAGCAGGACACGATATATCACAGGATACCACGGAAGATGGGTGGAGATGAAAGATGCCCTGAGAAAATCGTGGCCTATCTTGTTGACTGATCCTATCCTGACTAAATATATAGCACCATATCCCATGGTAACAGCCAGACGATCCAAAAATCGATCCACCTTGTACGTAGCCTATTTGTAAAACAAAATCAACCTCTATTTCCAGGAATAGGAAAGCCCAAATGGGGCTTTGTCCCATGTGGGAAGTGCATAGCATGCCCGAATATGGAGAGGGCAACCTCTTTTGATGACACAACCAATACAAGAACCTTTAAAATAACACAATGTCTCACATGCGTAAGCGCTGCAGTCGTGTATTACGCAAAATGTTCTTGCCCAAAAATTTATGTGGGTCTAACTACGAGGGAGTTAAAAGTGAGAGTGCGAGAGCACGTTAGAGATATAATGGCAGCAGCCGATGAGGAAGATCTGGGCAATTTAAAACCAGTTGCGAGACATTTTAAAATACATCATGGCTGTAATCCCGTGCATTTGAAGGTGCGGGCGATTGATTGTGTCATGAAAAATATTCGGGGTGGCAATTTAACAAAAAGATTGGGACAACTCGAGTGCAAGTGGATTTGGAAATTAAATACACTGCACCCGGGTGGTCTAAATGAGTCTACTGGTTTCTCCTCATTTTTGTAGGTCAATGGGTCACATGGGTCTCCACACTCAAACAAGGGTTTTTTTGGTTTTCGTTTATACATTTTGTATTTTAATGTTTTAATTATTTTCAACCTCCTTTCTCTAGGGTCATCACTGGTTTTGGTTGATGTTTCCATCTTGTGACTCTCAATCTGCGTGTTTTGCACATGCGCATTGGGAGACACGATGTGGCGACGCGATTATGCAATAGGAGTAGTGTGGGAGATGGACTTTTGGAGTACGGACACTGGCAATAGGCTGGCTAATAAAGTCCTGTCCGTAGGGTCCATGCTTCTATTTCCTTTGTACACTTACTCTTCTGTGTAGTGGCTTTCCCTGGTCCTGTGATTTAGTATAGAAGTAAGCTAGGATGATGTCACGGGGCCGCGACAATCCTGTGCGCGTTCAAGTGACGTCATCCGGACCACGTGACTATACGAGGGTCAGGTGATCCAAATTGGTCACGTGGGTCCTTGGATGCTGGCATCCTGCAATATAGATAATTTCCAGCACAGTCGCGATGACAGACAAACCGGCAAGTAACTGGTACGCGGTGATTGGTTGATGCTCATTTATAAACCAGGTCCTCCAGTGATGACGCTACCCCCAGACGAAGGTACGCCGAAACGCGCGTTGGGGTTGGCGCCATCCTGGAGGAGACACAGTATGGGTAATGTCCTATGTCTTGTTTCAATGGAATTCTATAATGCACTTTAGACTAATCATGATGGATTAATTAGGACTTGTGTCCACTGTCCTGCCTTCATTGTATCCTATATATGCACTTTAGTAACAATTATGACGGACTAATTGGGATCTGCGTCCACTGAATGTCTCCTCCAGTGATGCCGTTTTTTATCTCCTGTGCCAATTCTTTTTAAACTTTGTAATTTATTGTGATTTATTTAATTGTGATTTTTTTGTAATAAATAATTAATCAGTATTAGCGGTCTGGCATTTTCTATGTAGGTTACGGATCCCATTATAGTGGACGGGAATCTTGTGGTGTCCGTCTATGACAGATATTAGGGATGAGTGCTCACTCCGTACAGTATTCAAAAAAGTTTTATACAAATCAACTTCAGATGTTTCATCCGAAGTCGATTTGCTCATCCCTACCGGATACTATCATACCTTCCAACTTTTTGGACAGAGAGGGACATTTATGGTTCATTGTGAGAGATCTATTTTTCCTGCATTTATACAGTTCAATCGTTTTTTCTTACGAAATAGCGCCCATCATAATAGATTATTATGGGGGACGTCTACTACCCAGATATAGACTGGGAAACTGAAACCTGTACATCTCATAAAGGAAGCAGGTTCTTAGCAATACCAAAGACAATTACCTTTCACAACTGGTTCAGGACTCGGCTATAGAGACGGCCATACTGGACTTACTATTAACCAATAGACCTGACAGAACAACAGATGTGCAGGTCGGGGGACATCTGGGAAATAGTGTCCATAAAGAAATAACCTTCCAATTGTCATTCAAAAGAGTGTTTCTCCAGGGAGGAACAAAAATACCAAACTTCAAAAAAGCTAAATTTAGCCAACTAAGAGAGGCCATAGGCCTAACTAACTGGGGTGAAGTCCTTAAAAAATAAAAATACAGCCACAAAATGGGATATTTTTAAAAGTATCCTAAAATCTAATTGTGAGGGGTACATACCTTATGGGAATAAAAGATTAAGGAACAAGAAAAAAACAATGTGGATAAATTGAAATGTATAGAAAGCGATAAATGATGAAACAAAAGCATTAAAACGAGGGTAGCAAGGAAGCACTGAAACACTATAAGTAAAAAAATGTAATATGTATAAAACAAATAAAAGAAGCCAAACTAGAGACCAAGAGATTAATTGCCAAAGAGAGCAAAACTAACCCTAACATGTTCTTAAATCATACAAATGGTAAAAAGTATAAATCTGAAGGTGTCGGCCCATTACAGAGTAATGAGGGGGGAGTTGCAGAGAGAGATTAAGAGAAAGCAAAGCTATTAAATATTTTCTTCTCCGCTGTATTCAGTAAGGAAAATAAACTGTCAGATGATATGCAGAATGTAAAAGTAAATTCACCATTAAATGTGCCGTGTCTGACCCAGGAAGAAGTACAGTACAGACCAAAAGTTTGGACACACCTTCTCATTCAAAGAGTTTTCTTTATTTTCATGGCTATGAAAATTGTAGATTCACACTGAAGGCATCAAAACTATGAATTAACACATGTGGAATTATATACATAACAAAAATGTGTGAAACAACTGAAAATGTCATATTTTAGGTTCTTCAATGAGCTTCAAGAGGTAGTCACCTTAAATGGTCTTCCAACAGTCTTGAAGGAGTTCCCAGAGATGCTTAGCACTTGTTGGCCCTTTTGCCTTCACTCTGCGGTCCAGCTCACCCCAAACCACTGATTGGGTTCAGGTCCGGTGACTGTGGAGGCCAGGTCATCTGGCGCAGCACCCCATCACTCTCCTTCATGGTCAGATAGCCCTTACACAGCCTGGAGGTGTGTTTGGGGTCATTGTCCTGTTGAAAAATAAATGATGGTCCAACTAAACGCAAACCGGATGGAATAGCATGCCGCTGCAAGATGCTGTGGTAGCCATGCTGGTTCAGTAATGTATGCCTTCAATTTTGAATAAATCCCCAACAGTGTCACCAGCAAAGCACCCCCACACTATCACACCTCCTCCTCCATGCTTCACGGTGGGAACCAGGCATGTAGAGTCGATCCGTTCACCTTTTCTGCGTCGCACAAAGACACGGTGGTTGGAGCCAAAGATCTCAAATTTGGAGTCATCAGACCAAAGCACAGATTTCCACTGGTCTAATGTCCATTCCTTGTGTTCTTTAGCCCAAACAAGTCTCTTCTGCTTGTTGCCTGTCCTTAGCAGTGGTTTCCTAGCAGATATTCTACCATGAAGGCCTGATTCACACAGTCTCCTCTTAACAGTTGTTCTAGAGATGTGTCTGCTGCTAGAACTCTGTGTGGCATTGACCTGGTCTCTAATCTGAGCTGCTGTTAACCTGCGATTTCTGAGGCTGGTGACTCGGATGAACTTATCCTCCGCAGCAGAGGTGACTCTTGGTCTTCCTTTCCTGGGGCGGTCCGCATGTGAGTGAGTTTCTTTGTAGCGCTTGATGGTTTTTGTGACTGCACTTGGGGACATTTTCAAAGTTTTCCCAATTTTTCGGACTGATTGACCTTTATTTCTTAAAGTAATGATGGCCACTTGTTTTTTCTTTACTTAGCTGCTTTTTTCTTGCCATAATACAAATTCTAACAGTCTATTCAGTAGGACTATCAGCTGTGTATCCACCTAACTTCTCCACAACGCAACTGATTTATAAGGCAAGAAATCCCACTTATTAAACCTGACAGGGCACACCTGTGAAGTGAAAACCATTTCAGGTGACTAGCTCTTGAAGCTCATCAAGAGAATGCCAAGAGTGTGCAAAGCAGTAATCAAAGCAAAAGGTGGCTACTTTGAAGAACCTAGAATGACATATTTTCAGTTGTTTCACACTTTTTTGTTATGTATATAATGCCACATGTGTTAATTCATAGTTTTGATGCCTTCAGTGTGAATCTACAATTTTCATAGTCATGAAAATAAAGAAAACTCTTTGAATGAGAAGGTGTGTCCAAACCTTTGGTCTGTACTGTACATCGGCGTCTTTAAAAGATTCAAATAGACAGATCGCCAGGACTAGATGGCATACACCCCCGTATCCTAAGAGAATTAAGTAATGTCATAGCCAGACCCTTATATCTGATATTTAAGGACTCTATACTGACAGGGAGTGTTCCACAGGATTGGCGCATAGCAAATGTGGTGCCAATTTTCAAAAGGGTCCAAAAACAGAGCCTGGAAACTATAGGCTGGTAAGTTTAACATCTTTTGTGGGTAAACTGTTTGAAGGTTTTCTAAGAGATGCTCTCTTGGAGTACCTCAATGAAAATAAGCAAATAACGCCATATCAACATGACTTCATGAGGGATCGCTCATGTCAAACTAATTTAATCAGTTTCTATGAGGAGGTAAGTTTTAGACTTGACAGCGGTGAATCAATGGATGTCGTATATCTGGACTTCTCCAAAGCATTTGACACTGTATCGTGTTAAGGGCTATTGAGGACTCCGCCTATTTATACTATTAAAGTAATTAACTAGCTAATTACTTTATTTCATTCAAGTATTTCCCACATTGATGTTGATAAGTTTGCAGCTTTTTTTAAAATGTAATTTGTTATGAATTTAGCTCATTTTAAAATTAATTGGATTTTTTGTACTATGAATTGACACACCTTTATATATCGTGGTTGTAACACATGTGCACATAGCTTGAGAAAGACCGCAACAAGTGGTTGAAACGTCGCTGCTACATGACACTGGGTGAATAAACCACACGTGTTTTTTTTTTTTTTTTTATATTAATGGTGTGCTGCTGGATTCTTCCTTCTTATTGAATGGGACCTTGGTGCTGGTTCATATTGGCCTGATTTTGTACCCAACCGATAAGTGTGCTGCGTCTTCATCTTCCATTTTTGTTTCCTGCACCTGAAAATGCCTTGCACCTAATGATGGATTTACCTTCTGAAAATCGAGACCCAGCTGTCTTTACCTATACCAGGGAGGATGAGCTGAGGATAATGCGGGACACTGTGAGTGACACTACTTTTTTGTTTGCCCCGTCACTTTTGGAGATTAAAAAGCAATTTGAGTATGAGTCCAAACGTCTGATCAATTTTGTTGTCCCTTTCCATAGGTAAATGCATTGTATCCAATTCATTCTAGTCAAGATGGATGTTCATTGCCTTTAAGAGCCATGCTCAACTATATTTACAATTCTGTATGTCTTGAGTAGGCTGAAGTAAGGTCGCACAAAGGTTTCTACTCTTCAGTGTTATTCTTCTCATTAATGTACCGGTCTGAGAAGAGGCCTCTCCTTGTCTACTTTTAAATTTATGACGGGAGATAAAGATAAGCTCTATGCAGCTGGTGATAATTACCTATACAATTAGGCATTTAATTAATGAAGCAAAATATATAATATTAATGTATTCATTTAATGAGCCTTAGTTAGTCCTTAGCATAAGACAATCAGTAGGACATATAAATATATATATTTGTTTATATTATATTGTTATGTGTTACGAAGACAACATGTTGTCACGGAAGGTGTACAGGAAACTAGAAGACACAAAATGAAGATCCGACTGACTGGATCCAAAACTAAGGAACAAAAGGGAGAGCCCTGCATCAGACCTGGCTCTCTCCCTAACTGCTCAGCCTATGCGAAAATCCCAATGGTAGATGATCGCATATCCTCGTACCTCGACTGTATAACACCTGAACACCCTATAATAGTGAGGGGACACGACCACTGGCTCCCCACACTTGATACGGAGGGAGTCAAGGTCACCTGGGATCCAGCAAACAGGAAAACACAAATGAACGAATGAACAAAACTTATCTGTAGAAGACTCAGAAGTAGGATCAGCATGCACACACTCCAGGAAGTAATATAAACCGCAAAGTGATGCAGTATGGGGAGGAATTTAAAGGGATGCAATCAGTGTAACTACATGACAGCTGAGAGAGGCTAACGAGATGAGAAAATGAAAGCAAAACAAAAGGAACCTCAAGGAGGAGGTTCTGAAGGATGTCTGTCAGAGCTTTTCAGATGTCTGGTGGTGACACATGTATCCAGTATATTATATATATTTCTCATTAAGAGAATATTCGTCTCTAAAAGAGTGTCTGTAAAGATGTGTGTTTTGTAACAATTATTCACATCTTTGGTACTGAGAAAACAAGGCCATTCAAGTTATTTATGATTCATAAATCAACAGTGTGAGAAACATTCAGAGAGACGCCTAGAGGTCTGTCTCTAATTGCTACAAGTGTCAGAATTAATCCCTATAGCTTTGAATTGAAGCTTCTAAGGTCAAATGTATAAAATACGTTTTATTCAGACTTACATAAGTTAACCCTTTATACTATGATGTAAATGGCTTACACAGCAGTGCCACCTAGGTATGAGTAGGTGACATTACAACAGTAGCAAAAGTGCATTCTGGGTAAGGTTATGATGTCAAATTTTTTATCAATGGTCACACCCATCCGACAATGATTGGAAAGTTCCAAACTAGGAAGGTGTGTCTAACTGATAAGTGTGTGATCATAGACCATACACAGAAGGTAGAGGACACACAAAAAAGAGGAGAAGGAGAAGAGAAGTGGAGCTCTCTAGAGGGGTCTATCAAGATGAAAACAATGGTGAGATGCGCTATGATGGACCACCCAGCTTTCCAAGGAGCAGAAGTGAGATTATTACTAGGACTTGGTAAGAGACACAGAGAATGATATTTCATTTTATTAAGACTAATTTGATAGTGTGGGTGAAATTATACCATTATATATTATACCATCTAGATTGGCAAATAAATTAATTGATCATCTCCATATTGAGATGTAGTCTTAGGATATTGTGAGACTTCATTCTACCTGCAGAAGAATCTAGACTCATAATCTAGCAAAGCATTAAATGATTGCTTATATATATATTGATAGAACATTCTTCGCCAAGAGATGGATTCCCACAGGAAAGACTTATTTCAAGTCCTTCCCCTTTAAAATATGATCTAGCAAGATCCTAGATCCCTGCTATTTGTCTTAATGGTCTTACCAAAGTTATATGTGTGAAAATAGTCCAGGATGGGGCGGAAGGATACAGTTATCTCTTCTAAGTTATATCCTTGAATGGATTTTCCCATTCTGGAAGTCATGTGATATGTAGTTGATTAGAGTGGGGTGGAATGTATTCAGCATTCTATATTGATGTCTAGGATTAGACATGCCCATCTTGATATCATGAGGTTTTCTCTGAACAGTAGTAATATATATAACTTATGTTCCTACTTTGATATCCTAACCTTATAATAGCTTGGTTATAATGTGACAAGTTATTTCCACTCACATGTATTGTTAAGCTTGTAATGCTTTATATTAACGCTATATATATATATTCATTTGCTTGTATCATTGTATGTATTTACTTATATATGTTTATAACCTTGTAACTAGGGATGAGCGAACTCGAACTGTATAGTTCGGGTTCGTACCGAATTTTGGGGTGTCCGTGACACGGACCCGAACCCGGACATTTTCGTAAAAGTCCGGGTTCGGTGTTCGTCGCTTTCTTGGCGCTTTTGTGACGCTTTCTTGGCGCTTTTTGAAAGGCTGCAAAGCAGCCAATCAACAAGCGTCATACTACTTGCCCCAAGAGGCCGTCACAGCCATGCCTACTATTGGCATGGCTGTGATTGGCCAGAGCACCATGTGACCCAGCCTCTATTTAAGCTGGAGTCACATAGCGCCGCCCGTCACTCTGCTCTGATTAGCGTAGGGAGAGGTTGCGGCTGCGACAGTAGGGCGAGATTAGGCAGATTAACTCCTCCAAAGGACTTGATTAATCGATCGATCTGCAGCTGTGCATCATTGAGCTGCTGAAATTCAATTGCTCACTGTTTTTAGGCTGCCCAGACCGTTTGTCAGTCACTTTTTTCTGGGGTGATCGGCGGCCATTTTGTGTCTTGTGGTGCGCCAGCACAAGCTGCGACCAAGTGCATTTAACCCTCAATGGTGTGGTTGTTTTTTGGCTAAAGCCTACATCAGGGTGAAGCTGTCACACCAAGTGCATTTAACCAGCAATAGTCTGTTTATTTTTTGGCCATATACTACATCAGGGGCAAGCTGCGCCTGTCACCAAGTGCATTTAACCCTCAGTAGTGTTTTTGGTCAAGCTGTCACACCAAGTGCATTTAACCAGCAATAGTCTGTTCATTTTTTGGCCATATACTACATCAGGGGCAAGCTGCGCCCGTCACCAAGTGCATTTAACCCTCAGTAGTGTGGTTGGTCAAGCTGTCACACCAAGTGCATTTAACCAGCAATAGTCTGTTCATTTTTTGGCCATATACTACATCAGGGGCAAGCTGCGCCCGTCACCAAGTGCATTTAACCCTCAGTAGTGTGGTTGGTCAAGCTGTCACACCAAGTGCATTTAACCAGCAATAGTGTGGTTATTTTTTGGCCATATCCCAGTCTAATTCTGTCAGTAAATCCATACCGGTCACCCAGCGCCTAAATACTAGGCCTCAAATTTATATCCCGCTAAATCTGTCGTTACCGCTGTACTGTTGTGGCTGGGCAAGTTATTTAGTGTCCGTCAAAGCACATTTTTTGTTCAGGGTTGAAATACAATTCCCAATTTAGCAATTTCATAATTTAGTGGTTTCTGCTATATCAGAGCTATTTGAAATCTATCCCTAAAAGGGTATATAATATTCAAGGTGCACATAGGGTCATTCAGAATAACTTCACACACACGCTACTGTGCATTACAAGTCTAATTCTGTTAGTAAATCCATACCGGTCACCCAGCGCCTAAATACTAGGCCTCAAATTTATATCCCGCTAAATCTGTCGTTACCGCTGTACTGTTGTGGCTGGGCAAGTTATTTAGTGTCCGTCAAAGCACATTTTTTGTTCAGGGTTGAAATACAATTCCCAATTTAGCAATTTCATAATTTAGTGGTTTCTGCTATATCAGAGCTATTTGAAATCTATCCCTAAAAGGGTATATAATATTCAAGGTGCACATAGGGTCATTCAGAATAGCTTCACACACACGCTACTGTGCATTTCCAAGTCTAATTCTGTCAGTAAATCCATACCGGTCACCCAGCGCCTAAATACTAGGCCTCAAATTTATATTCAGCTGAATTTGAATACAATACATTGGGCCAAATAATATTTTTGTTGTTGTGGTGAACCATAACAATGAGGAAAACATCTAGTAAGGGACGTGGACATGGTCGTGGTGGTGTTAGTGGACCCTCTGGTGCTGGGAGAGGACGTGGCCGTTCTGCCACATCCACACGTCCTAGTGTACCAACTACCTCAGGTCCCAGTAGCCGCCAGAATTTACAGCGATATATGGTGGGGCCCAATGCCGTTCTAAGGATGGTAAGGCCTGAGCAGGTACAGGCATTAGTCAATTGGGTGGCCGACAGTGGATCCAGCACGTTCACATTATCTCCCACCCAGTCTTCTGCAGAAAGCGCACAGATGGCGCCTGAAAACCAACCCCATCAGTCTGTCACATCACCCCCATGCATATCAGGGAAACTGTCTCAGCCTCAAGTTATGCAGCAGTCTCTTATGCTGTTTGAAGACTCTGCTGGCAGGGTTTCCCAAGGGCATCCACCTAGCCCTTCCCCAGCGGTGGAAGACATAGACTGCACTGACGCACAACCACTTATGTTTCCTGATGATGAGGACATGGGAATACCACCTCAGCATGTCTCTGATGATGACGAAACACAGGTGCCAACTGCTGCGTCTTTCTGCAGTGTGCAGACTGAACAGGAGGTCAGGGATCAAGACTGGGTGGAAGACGATGCAGGGGACGATGAGGTCCTAGACCCCACATGGAATGAAGGTCGTGCCACTGACTTTCACAGTTCGGAGGAAGAGGCAGTGGTGAGACCGAGCCAACAGCGTAGCAAAAGAGGGAGCAGTGGGCAAAAGCAGAACACCCGCCGCCAAGAGACTCCGCCTGCTACTGACCGCCGCCATCTGGGACCGAGCACCCCAAAGGCAGCTTCAAGGAGTTCCCTGGCATGGCAGAGTGGTTTGCACTCTGTGCCATCAGAGCCTGAAGCGAGGCATTAACGTTCTGAACCTGAGCACAACCTGCATGACCAGGCACCTGCATGCAAAGCATGAACTGCAGTGGAGTAAACACCTTAAAACCAAGGAAGTCACTCAGGCTCCCCCTGCTACCTCTTCTGCTGCTGCCGCCTCGGCCTCTTCCTCCGCCTCTGGAGGAACGTTGGCACCTGCCGCCCAGCAAACAGGGGATGTACCACCAACACCACCACCACCTCCGTCACCAAGCGTCTCAACCATGTCACACGGCAGCGTTCAGCTCTCCATCTCAAACATTTGAGAGAAAGCGTAAATTCCCACCTAGCCACCCTCGATCCCTGGCCCTGAATGCCAGCATTTCTAAACTACTGGCCTATGAAATGCTGTCATTTAGGCTGGTGGACACAGACAGCTTCAAACAGCTCATGTCGCTTGCTGTCCCACAGTATGTTGTTCCCAGCCGCCACTACTTCTCCAAGAGAGCCGTGCCTTCCCTGCACAACCAAGTATCCGATAAAATCAAGTGTGCACTGCGCAACGCCATCTGTAGCAAGGTCCACCTAACCACAGATACGTGGACCAGTAAGCACGGCCAGGGACGCTATATCTCCCTAACTGCACACTGGGTAAATGTAGTGGCAGCTGGGCCCCAGGCGGAGAGCTGTTTAGCGCACGTCCTTCCGCCGCCAAGGATCGCAGGGCAACATTCTTTGCCTCCTGTTGCCACCTCCTCCTTCTCGGCTTCCTCCTCCTCTTCTTCCACCTGCTCATCCAGTCAGCCACACACCTTCACCACCAACTTCAGCACAGCCCGGGGTAAACGTCAGCAGGCCATTCTGAAACTCATATGTTTGGGGGACAGGCCCCACACCGCACAGGAGTTGTGGCGGGGTATAGAACAACAGACCGACGAGTGGTTGCTGCCGGTGAGCCTCAAGCCCGGCCTGGTGGTGTGTGATAATGGGCGAAATCTCGTTGCAGCTCTGGGACTAGCCAATTTGACGCACATCCCTTGCTTGGCGCATGTGCTGAATTTGGTGCAGAAGTTCATTCACAACTACCCCGACATGTCAGAGCTGCTGCATAAAGTGCGGGCCGTCTGTTCGCGCTTCCGGTGTTCACATCCTGCTGCTGCTCGCCTGTCTGCGCTACAGCGTAACTTCGGCCTTCCCGCTCACCGCCTCATATGCGACGTGCCCACCAGGTGGAACTCCACCTTGCACATGCTGGACAGACTGTGCGAGCAGCAGCAGGCCATAGTGGAGTTTCAGCTGCAGCACGCACGGGTCAGTCGCACTACAGAACAGCACCACTTCACCACCAATGACTGGGCCTCCATGCAAGACCTGTTGCGCTGTTTCGAGTACTCCACCAACATGGCCAGTGGCGATGACGCCGTTATCAGCATTACAATACCACTTCTATGTCTCCTTGAGAAAACACTTTGTCATGGTCTTACCTTCTCACTGTTCTCCTTCGTTTGACATGTGCTGGCGGCCATCTTGGTTTCTGGGTTTCTTGTAGCCTCCCACCCTGCGGCTCCTCCTTCCCTCTGGGAGGAGCTGGATGCCTAGCTCATATATATAGAAGGTCTGTGGCTTCAGTTCCTTGCTTGGTCCTCCTGTGTGCACATGCTTCAAAGACTGCTGCTGCTTTTGGTTCCTGATCCTGGCCTCGTCTGACTACCCCGTTGGTTCCCGATCCTGGCTTCGTCTGACTACCCCGTTGGTTCCTGATCCTGGCTACGTCTGACTACCCTCCTGGTTCCTGACCTCCGTCTACGCAAGACCCTGCTTCAGTTTAGCCATCCGTTTGGACTTTAGCTACGGCTTGATTTTCAATAAAGCCTTCTTATTCCACCTATCTCTGTTGTACGTCTGGTTCATGGTTCCATGACATTAGGACCAAGCCATGAATTCTGACGGTACAGGGCCATCCTCGCTACCTACGCTGGTTGCCAGACTTGATCAGCAGGATCACCTGTTGGGTCGGTTCGCTGTGGCGTTACAAACCCTGCTTGAACGCACGGCTCATTTAGCTTTCGTTGCCGATGGGTCGGTTGTCGCTCCTGGGCCCGCTCCTACTGCCGCTCCGGTTGTTGCGCCAGAGTCTACCCCGACACCTGTTGCTGCACCTGCGGTGTTTCGGGGTATGACCGGTTCTGCCCCCCTTCCACAGCGCTTTGGGGGAGAGCCAACTCAGTGCCGAGGTTTCCTTAACCAGGTGGCCATTTATTTCGAGTTGCTGCCACATGCCTTTCCTACTGAGAGATCAAAGGTGGGTTTCTTGATCTCGCTGCTCTCGGACAAGGCCTTGGCCTGGGCCAGCCCTTTATGGGAGAACAACAATCCGGTGGTTGCCGAGTTTTCCGGTTTTGTTGCTTCTCTTCGGAAGGTATTCGATGTGCCGGCTCGTGCTGCCTCTGCTGCGAAGCTCCTTATGTCCATCAGACAGGGTTCACGATCCGTAGCTGAATACGCCATTGAGTTTCGTACCCTGGCAGCAGAGGTGGGCTGGAATAATGAGGCTCTGGTCGCTGCTTTCTCTCATGGTCTCTCGGATGCCTTGAAGGATGAGATTGCAGCCAAGGACCTACCAGTGGAGCTTGAGTCCCTTATTTCTTTCCTGATTTTGATTGACACCAGACTCAGGGAGAGACCTTCCTTTAAGGAGAGCCTGCGGAGGCCTTCTAACAGATTGGCGCCTACGTTTGCTGTCCCACCCGTGCCTCCCTCTCCTCCCACGCCTCCTGGGGATGACTGGTCTGGGGGTCAACCCATGCAGCTGGGGGTTGCTCGCCTGTCCGAGGGGGAGAGGGTACTCCGGAGACGCGAGGGCCGATGCATGTACTGTGGTCTCGGTGGGCATTTTCGGTTGGCATGCCCGAACCGTCCGGGAAACGCTCGCACCTGAGATCCTGTCGGGGGCAGATCTTGGGTGGAGTCTCCTCGTCCCCGGTTTCCCGTGTTGACAAACCACTGATTACTGTTGTCCTCTCCTGGGTCGGGGGCTCGGTGACGACCCAGGCGTTGGTGGACTCTGGTGCTGGTGGCTTGTTCATTGATAGTGTGTTCGCCGCCGCCAATTCCATTCCTCTGCAGCCTCGAGGTTCCCCACTGGCTCTTGAGGCGATAGACGGCAGACCCCTTCTGCCGCCACACGTGACTCAGGAGACCCTTCCAGTGGGGATGGCCATTGGTGCCGTTCACAGAGAGTCGGTCTGTCTCCAGGTTATTTCGTCTCCACACTACTCGGTGGTCTTGGGGTACCCCTGGCTCCAGAAGCATAATCCGACTTTCGATTGGAGATCGGCCGAGATCCTCTCGTGGTCACCGCAGTGTGGGGCTAGTTGCATCCATGGGCCTGTCAAGTTGCTGTGTACTTCCTCGGACTCTCTGTTGCCTCCTGAATACGAGGAGTACCGGGATGTATTCGATAAGGTGCGTGCGGTTGCCCTACCTCCGCACCGCCCATACGATTGTGCCATAGAGTTACAATCTGGTGCCGTTCCTCCTCGTGGCAAAGTCTATCCACTGTCGGTAGCGGAGAATGAGGCCATGGAGGAGTACGTGAGGGAGGCGCTTTCACGCGGACACATTCGCAAATCCTCGTCCCCGGCAGGGGCTGGATTTTTCTTTGTGTAAAAGAAGGGCGGTGAGTTGAGGCCTTGCATCGACTACAGGGGTCTCAATCGCATCACGATCAAGAACGCTTACCCGATACCCTTGATTTTTGAGCTGTTCGATCGCCTCAAAGGGGCCACGGTCTTTACCAAACTCGACCTGAGGGCGGCATATAACCTGGTAAGGATCAAGGCGGGCGATGAGTGGAAGACCGCGTTTAACACCAGGACCGGTCATTATGAATCCTTGGTTATGCCCTTTGGGTTGTGCAATGCGCCCGCAGTCTTCCAGGAATTCATCAACGATGTTTTCCGTGACCTGTTGCAGCAGTGTGTGGTGGTCTATTTGGATGACATCTTGGTATATTCTGCATCCATGGAGGCCCACATTCTGGATGTCAGACGAGTGTTGCAACGCTTACGAGAGAACAAGCTGTTCGGTAAGCTTGAGAAATGCGAATTTCACCGATCCCAGGTAACCTTCTTAGGTTACATCATTTCCGCTGAGGGGTTCTCCATGGATCCTGAGAAGGTTTCGGCTGTCTTACAGTGGCCCCAGCCCAGTGGGCTTCGTGCCCTGCAGCGCTTTTTGGGCTTCGCCAATTATTATCGGAAGTTCATCAGGGACTTTTCCATGCTAGCCAAGCCTCTCACGGATCTGACCAGGAAGGGCAGTAATCCTCAGGTCTGGCCGCTCGAGGCCATCCGAGCTTTTGAGGCTCTAAAGTCCGCCTTTGTGTCGGCTCCGATTCTGTCGCATCCCAACCCTGGGTTGCCTTTTGTCCTCGAGGTGGACGCGTCTGAGACGGGAGTAGGCGCCCTCCTGTCTCAGCGTAGAACACCAGAGGGTCCTCTGCTTCCTTGTGGGTTTTACTCCCGGAAACTGTCTTCCGCGGAGTGCAACTATCAGATTGGTGACAGGGAGTTATTGTCCATCATGCAGGCCCTTAAAGAATGGAGGCACTTGCTCGAGGGCTCGGTGGTTCCGGTTCTCATCCTGACGGACCACAAGAATCTGACCTACCTCTCTGAGGCCAAGAGATTGACACCACGTCAGGCCAGATGGGCTCTGTTCTTGTCACGTTTTAATTACGTGGTCTCCTACCTACCCGGCTCCAAGAACATCAGAGCGGATGCCTTATCACGGCAGTACTCCGAGCTGTCCGGGGAGGAGTCGATTCCGACTACGGTCATACCCCCGAATCAGATCCTGGCTGCTATTCGCACCAGCCTGACCTCTCCTCTGGGTGAGCAGATTTTGGCGGCTCAATCTGGTGCTCCCTCTGGGAGACCCAACGGCAGATGTTTTGTGCCTGAGGAGTTGCGCACTCGGTTGTTGCGAACCTACCATAACTCCAAGGCCGCGGGGCACCCTGTAAAGAATCAGCTGTCCTGGGCGGTTTCACGTCTGTTCTGGTGGCCTTCTCTACGTTCCGACATCGCCGCATATGTAGCGGCATGCTCCGTTTGTGCCCAGAGTAAGTCCCCTCGGCACCTTCCGTTGGGCCTTTTGCAACCCATAGCCACCGGGGAGCGTCCATGGTCACACCTGGGGATGGATTTCATTGTGGACCTTCCTGCATCCCGAGGCCATACGGTCATTCTCATGATTGTGGATCGGTTTTCCAAAATGTGCCACTGTGTTCCTCTCAAGAAGTTACCCTCTGCACAAGAGTTGGCCTCGATTTTTGCCAGGGAGGTCTTCCGGTTGCACGGTTTGCCCAAGGAGATTGTGTCGGATCGGGGGAGTCAGTTTGTGTCCAGGTTCTGGCGCGCCTTTTGCTCCCAGTTGGGGATTCATCTCTCTTTCTCCTCGGCCTACCACCCTCAGTCCAATGGGGCCGCAGAACGATCCAATCAGGCCTTGGAGCAATTCCTTCGTTGCTATGTCTCCGATCACCAAGACAATTGGGTTGACCTCCTGCCTTGGGCTGAGTTTGCCAGGAACACGGCGGTGAACTCTTCCTCTGGGACGTCTCCCTTCATGGCCAATTATGGGTTCCAACCTGCCGTGTTACCGGAGGTATTCTCTCCCCAGGATACTCCGGCTGTGGAGGATCACCTTTCCGTCCTACGTACTTCTTGGGTACAGATCCAGAGGTCCCTTGAGGTCTCTGCGCAACGCCAGAGACTCCAGTCTAATCGCAGACGAGCGCCCGCTCCTTCCTACCAGGTCGGAGACCGTGTATGGTTGTCCACCCGCAACCTCAACCTTCGAGTGCCCACTCCCAAGCTGGCGCCTCGCTTTGTTGGTCCCTTCCGAGTGCTTCACAGGGTAAACCCGGTAGCCTATGCCCTTGCGCTTCCTCCTGGCATGCGGATCTCCAACGTGTTTCATGTCTCCCTGTTGAAGCCATTGGTGTGTAATCGTTTCACTTCCTCGGTTCCTCGGCCCCGTCCGGTCCAAGTGGGCAATCGTGAGGAATATGAGGTGAGCAATATCCTGGACTCACGCCTGGTCCGCGGTCGGTTGCAGTTTTTGGTCCATTGGCGTGGTTATGGTCCAGAGGAGCGTTCCTGGGTTCCCTCCACAGATGTCCATGCTCCTGCGTTGCTCCGAGCCTTCCACGCACGCTTCCCTCTGAAACCGTTCCTTACTCCGCGGAGGAGGGGCCCTTGAGGGGGAGGTACTGTCATGGTCTTACCTTCTCACTGTTCTCCTTCGTTTGACATGTGCTGGCGGCCATCTTGGTTTCTGGGTTTCTTGTAGCCTCCCACCCTGCGGCTCCTCCTTCCCTCTGGGAGGAGCTGGATGCCTAGCTCATATATATAGAAGGTCTGTGGCTTCAGTTCCTTGCTTGGTCCTCCTGTGTACACATGCTTCAAAGACTGCTGCTGCTTTTGGTTCCTGATCCTGGCCTCGTCTGACTACCCCGTTGGTTCCCGATCCTGGCTTCGTCTGACTACCCCGTTGGTTCCTGATCCTGGCTACGTCTGACTACCCTCCTGGTTCCTGACCTCCGTCTACGCAAGACCCTGCTTCAGTTTAGCCATCCGTTTGGACTTTAGCTACGGCTTGATTTTCAATAAAGCCTTCTTATTCCACCTATCTCTGTTGTACGTCTGGTTCATGGTTCCATGACACACTTAGGGCGATGATGGAAGAGGAGGTGGCCCAGGAGGCGGAGGAGGAGGAGGAGGAGGAGGAAGAGGGGTCATTTTTAGCACTTTCAGGCCAGTCTCTTCGAAGTGACTCAGAGGGAGGTTTTTGGCAACAGCAGAGGCCAGGTACAAATGTGGCTAGCCAGGGCCCACTACTGGAGGACGAGGATGAGGAGGAGGTGGAGGAGGATGAGGATGAAGCATGGTCACAGCGGGGTGGCACCCAACGCAGCTCGGGTCCATCACTGGTGCGTGGCTGGGGGGAAAGGCAGGACGATGACGATACGCCTCCCACAGAGGACAGCTTGTCCTTACCCCTGGGCAGCCTGGCACACATGAGCGACTACATGCTGCAGTGCCTGCGCAACGACAGCAGAGTTGCCCACATTTTAACCTGTGCGGACTACTGGGTTGTCACCCTGCTGGATCCACGCTACAAAGACAATGTGCCCACCTTACTTCCTGCACTGGAGCGTGATAGGAAGATGCGCGAGTACAAGCGCACGTTGGTAGATGCGCTACTGAGAGCATTCCCAAATGTCACAGGGGAACAAGTGGAAGCCCAAGGCCAAGGCAGAGGAGGAGCAAGAGGTCGCCAAGGCAGCTGTGTCACGGCCAGCTCCTCTGAGGACAGGGTTAGCATGGCAGAGATGTGGAAAACTTTTGTCAACACGCCACAGCTAACTGCACCACCACCTGATACGCAACGTGTTAGCAGGAGGCAACATTTCACTAACATGGTGGAACAGTACGTGTGCACACCCCTCCACGTACTGACTGATGGTTCGGCCCCAATCAACTTCTGGGTCTCTAAATTGTCCACGTGGCCAGAGCTAGCCATTTATGCCTTGGAGGTGCTGGCCTGCCCGGCGGCCAGCGTTTTGTCTTAACGTGTATTCAGCACGGCAGGGGGCGTCATTACAGACAAACGCAGCCGCCTGTCTACAGCCAATGTGGACAAGCTGACGTTCATAAAAATGAACCAGGCATGGATCCCACAGGACCTGTCCGTCCCTTGTCCAGATTAGACATTAACTACCTCCCCTTAACCATATATTATTGGACTCCAGGGCACTTCCTCATTCAATCCTATTTTTATTTTCATTTTACCATTATATTGCGAGGCTACCCAAAGTTGAATGAACCTCTCCTCTGTCTGGGTGCCGGGGCCTAAATATATGCCAATGGACTGTTCCAATGTTGGGTGACGTGAAGCCTGATTCTCTGCTATGACATGCAGACTAATTCTCTGCTGACATGAAGCCAGATCCTCTGTTACGGGACCTCTCTCCTCTGCCTGGGTGCTGGGCCTAAATATATGCCAATGGACTATTGCAGTGGTGGCTGACGTGAAGCCTCATTCTCTGCTATGACATGCAGACTAATTCTCTGCTGACATGAAGCCAGATCCTCTGTTACGGGACCTCTCTCCTCTGCCTGGGTGCTGGGCCTAAATTTATGAAAATGGACTCTTACAGTGGTGGGTGACGTGAAGCCTGATTCTCTGCTATGATATGAAGACTGATTCTCTGCTGACATGAAGCCAGATTGTCTGTTACGGGACCTCTCTCCTCTGCCTGGGTGCTGGGCCTAAATATATGCCAATGGACTCTTACAGTGGTGGGTGACGTGAAGCCTCATTCTCTGCTATGACATGCAGACTAATTCTCTGCTGACATGAAGCCAGATTGTCTGTTACGGGACCTCTCTCCTCTGCCTGGGTGCTGGGCCTAAATTTATGACAATGGACTGTTGCAGTGGTGGCTGACGTGAAGCCTGATTTTCTGCTATGACATGCAGACTGATTCTCTGCTGACATGAAGCCAGATCCTCTGTTACGGGACCTCTCTCCTCTGCCTGGGTGCTGGGCCTAAATATCTGACAATGGACTGTTGCATTGGTGGCTGACGTGAAGCCTGATTCTCTGCTATGACATGCAGACTAATTCTCTGCTGACATGAAGCCAGATTCTCTGTTACGGGACCTCTCTCCTCTGCCTGGGTGCTGGGCCTAAATTTATGACAATGGACTGTTGCAGTGGTGGCTGACGTGAAGCCTGATTTTCTACTATGACATGCAGACTGATTCTCTGCTGACATGAAGCCAGATTGTCTGTTACGGGACCTCTCTCCTCTGCCTGGGTGCTGGGCCTAAATTTATGACAATGGACTGTTGCAGTGGTGGCTGACGTGAAGCCTGATTCTCTGCTATGACATGCAGACTAATTCTCTGCTGACATGAAGCCAGATTGTCTGTTACGGGACCTCTCTCCTCTGCCTGGGTGCTGGGCCTAAATTTATGACAATGGACTGTTGCAGTGGTGGCTGACGTGAAGCCTGATTCTCTGCTATGACATGCAGACTGATTCTCTGCTGACATGAAGACAGATTCTCTGTTACGGGACCTCTCTCCTCTGCCTGGGTGCCGGGGCCTAAATATCTGAGAATGGACTGTTCCAGTGGTGGGTGACGTGAAGCCAGATTCTCTGCTATGGGACCTCTGTCCAATTGATTTTGGTTAATTTTTATTTATTTAATTTTTATTTTAATTCATTTCCCTATCCAAATTTGTTTGCAGGGGATTTACCTACATGTTGCTGCTTTTTGCAGCCCTCTAGCCCTTTCCTGGGCTGTTTTACAGCCTTTTTAGTGCCGAAAAGTTCGGGTCCCCATTGACTTCAATGGGGTTCGGGTTCGGGACGAAGTTCGGATCGGGTTCGGATCCCGAACCCGAACATTTTCGGGAAGTTCGGCCGAACTTCTCGAACCCGAACATCCAGGTGTCCGCTCAACTCTACTTGTAACCAATAAATCTGCATATTTTAATAATACCTGTGTATTATTGTATAATGCAGAACTACATTTTATCATTAACGTCATCTCACGTCGAAAGAACTTATTTATCTGAGGAAATAGTCTGACTCAGATGTGAATTTAATCAATTAGGTTGTCTACAATTCACCAGGTCATGATTTTAAAAATTTATGACAAATTTTATAAATTTTATTTTTTTATGGTTAATTATTTTTATGACCATAAATAATAATTCTTAATTGAATTATTACCCCCCGACAATTTGAAGCTGCATATGTCCACTCTTTGCGAATACCATCAAACACATAGAATACCACATGGCATGAGGTCGCAACTTAGACCGGACTCATTCCCTAACAATGTTGAATTTTGCAACAGGTTTACTCAAATATGCAATAAATTTGATTTTGATATGATACTTCTCAACGTGGAGTTCTTACAAAAAGAAATGATTGTGGTGCGGGATAATATCCGTAAAAATATTGTGACATGGAGGATTATACACGGGGATACATCTACATGTGGCAAAGGGATCCCAAAGAGAACCCCAGAGGGGGCAATAAAAGATACCTGAACCCATCTGATAAAAAGGGCTTACGGAACCGGACTCATGAGAATATGAAACATGGAAGGGATGATGTCTCACAAGCAATACCTACTGTGCCTTTTTTAGGACTCGGTCCTGACCAATTAGAACCAGGCGGGGTGGCAAATGCCATCACAAGTGGAGAAGACAAAACCAAAACCCAGAGACCCCAACGCCAGAAAGTATTAAACAAAAAGAGGACACAGTGGTAAATATTTCTTCTATTTTATTAAATGATGCACAACGGTCTGTGTTGGATAAGGGGCTCTCTTTTTGCCCTGTCTCCAAGACAAACTGGTTCAACACAGAATTAGATCTGCATAGATCTTTGTGGACTATTAAGCTAAAGATTTGGTTTTCCACACAACATCAGGTGGGAAAAAGTAATGATGAGAGACAATCTGAATTGTCTCTATGCAATACAGGGTTATATTTAAAAAGTAATTTTAATCCTATTATAGATCACCCAGCGATTGATGCTTTTTTTCTAGCTGAGAGGAGAGATATTGACACATTAAAGCAGGATTCTGATACAAATTGTTTGAAATATGGTAATATTACATCTAAAGAGATCACTGCGGTGGAATCCCTGGCCTCCGACTACAGCATCACCATCAAGTCTGCTGATAAGGGTGGTGGGGTTGTGGTCATGGACACCAGGGAGTACATACAGGAGATCCATAGTCAATTGAATGACGCACAAGTGTACAGGCGAGTCACACAAGACCCCAAATTTGGCCTCTTGCGGGAATTACGTGATATTTTGAATCAGGCCTTAGAGGCTGATATCATTGATGCTAAGCTTTTTTCCTATTTATACTGTGACAAACCCTGTACACCTATTCTATATACTTTACCGAAAATTCACAAGAGGTTGGAGTTCCCCCCCGGGCGACCCATTGTGTCTGGGAGGGGCTCCTTATTTTGCAATGTGGCTATTTTTTTGTATAAGCTTTTATGCCAGTATGCCATCTCCTCTAAATCTTATATTAGAGATACGGGTGATTTCTTGTCCAAAATTGATGATCTTGTTGTGCCTGTGGGGGCCACCCTGGTATCATTCAGTGTGTGCAGCTTGTACACGTCGATTGACCATGGGTTGGGCCTTCAGGCCGTACAAGTCTGTTTGAGAAAATCGGAGTACACTGAGGCTTGTCAAGCCTTTATTTTGATACTTTTGAGATTTGTGTTGACCAAGAATAATTTTTTGTTTCAGGATGATTTCTTTGTACAGATGCGTCGGACTGCGATGGGGTCCAACGTGGCGCCCACTTATGCTAACATCTACATGTCCCGCCTTGAGGAGTCGTTCATTTATGGCAGCCATATGCTGGTTGCATAAAAGTAACTTTAAGTCAAAATTTGCCAGGGGTATGAATAATTATGGGCAGCACTGTACATATATAGATATACATATAAAACTGGGGGTCTGAATGGGAAGCAATAAGCCCACCTACACATATACACTCACCTAAAGAATTATTAGGAACACCATACTAATATTGTGTTGGACCCCCTTTTGCCTTCAGAACTGCCTTAATTCTACGTGGCATTGATTCAACAAGGTGCTGATAGCATTCTTTAGAAATGTTGGCCCATATTGATAGGATAGCATCTTGCAGTTGATGGAGATTTGAGGGATGCACATCCAGGGCACGAAGCTCCAGTTCCACCACATCCCAAAGATGCTCTATTGGGTTGAGATCTGGTGACTGTGGGGCCCATTTTATTACAGTGAACTCATTGTCCTGTTCAAGAAACCAATTTGAAATAATTCAAGCTTTGTGACATGGTGCATTATCCTGCTGGAAGTAGCCATCAGCGGATGGGTACATGGTGGTCATGAAGGGATGGACATGGTCAGAAACAATGCTCAGGTAGCCCGTGGCATTTAAACGATGGCTAATTGGCACTAAGGGGCCTAAAGTGTGCCCAGAAAACATCCCCCACACCATTACACCACCACCACCAGCCTGCACAGTGGTAACAAGGCATGATGGATACATTCTGTTTATGCCAAATTCGGACTCTACCATTTGAATGTCTCAACAGAAATCGAGACTCATCAGACCAAGCAACATTTTTCCAGTCTTCGACAGTCCAATTTTGGTGAGCTCATGCAAATTGTAGCCTCTTTTTCCTATTTGTAGTGGAGATGAGTGGTACCCGGTGGGGTCTTCTGCTGTTGTAGCCCACCTTTCTTTTCCATTCTGACATTCAGTTTGGAGTTCAGGAGATTGTCTTGACCAGGACCATAATCCTACGTGCATTGAAGAAAATGCATTATTGAGAAATAGAACAGGTGTTCCTAATAATTCTTTAGGTGAGTGTATATGCATATACAGTACAGACCAAAAGTTTGGACACACCTTCTCATTCAAAGAGTTTTCTTTATTTTCATGACTATAAAAATTGTAGATTCACACTGAAGGCATCAAAACTATGAATTAACACATGTGGAATTATATACATAACAAAAAAGTGTGAAACAACTGAAAATATGTCATATTCTAGGTTCTTCAAAGTAGCCACCCTTTGCTTTGATTACTGCTTTGCACACTTGGCATTCTCTTGATGAGATTCAAGAGGTAGTCACCTGAAATGGTTTTCACTTCACAGGTGTGCCCTGTCAGGTTTAATAAGTGGGATTTCTTGCCTTATAAATGGGATTGGGACCATCAGTTGCGTTGTGGAGAAGTCAGGTGGATACACAGCCGATAGTCCTACTGAATAGACAGTTAGAATTTGTATTATGGCAAGAAAAAAGCAGCTAAGTAAAGAAAACCGAGTGGCCATCATTACTTTAAGAAATGAAGGTTAGTCAGTCTGAAAAATTGGGAAAACTTTTAAAGTGTCCCCAAATGCAGTCACAAAAACCATCAAGCGCTACAAAGAAACTGGCTCACATGTGGACCGCCCCAGGAAAGGAAGACCAAGAGTCTTCTGAGTTCATCTGAGTCACCAGCCTCAGAAATCGCAGGTTAACAGCAGCTCAGATTAGAGACCAGGTCAATGCCACACAGAGTTCTAGCAGCAGACGCATCTCTAGAACAACTGTTAAGAGGAGACAGTGTGAATCAGGCCTTCATGGTAGAATATCTGCTAGGAAACCACTGCTAAGGACAGGCAACAAGCAGAAGAGACTTGTTTGGGCTAAAGAACACAAGGAATGGACATTAGACCAGTGGAAATCTGTGCTTTGGTCTAATGAGTCCAAATTTGAGATCTTTGGTTCCAACCACCTGTGTCTTTCTATGACGCAGAAAAGGTGAACCGATGGACTCTACATGCCTGGTTCCCACCGTGAAGCAGGCATGTAGAGTCGAGGTGTGATGGTGTGGGGGTGCTTTTCTGGTGACACTGTTGGGGATTTATTCAAAATTGAAGGCATACTGAACCACCATGGCTACCACAGCATCTTGCAGCTGCATGCTATTCCATCCGGTTTGCGTTTAGTTGGACCATCATTTATTTTTCAACAGGACAATGACCCCAAACACACCTCCAGGCTGTGTAAGGGCTATTTGACTATGAAGGAGAGTGATGGGGTGCTGGCCTCCACAGTCACCGGACCTGAACCCAATCGAGATGGTTTGGGGTGAGCTGGACCGCAGAGTAAAGGCAAAAGGGCCAACAAGTGCTAAGCATCTCTGGGAACTCCTTAAAGACTGTTGTAAGACCATTTCAGGTGATGAGCTCTTGAAGCTCATCAAGAGAATGCCAAGAGTGTGCAAAGCAGTAATCAAAGCAAAAGGTGGCTACTTTGAAGAACCTAGAATATGACATATTTTCAGTTGTTTCACACTTTTTTGTTATGTATATAATTACACATGTGTTAATTCATAGTTTTGATGCCTTCAGTGAGAATCTACAATTTTCATAGTCATGAAAATAAAGAAAACTCTTTGAATGAGAAGGTGTGTCCAAACTTTTGGTCTGTACTGTATGTCAGGACATATATGCATACATATTTGAATATAACACTTCCTTCAACACCCCCATTTTCAACTCCCTAAAACTGTGGCAAAATATATATTTTTTCAGTAGTAGCTTGCTGCCTAGCCTGTGCCTCAGACTCTTCTGTCATACCCTGTCAGTATACAGGTGACAGAAACACATGCTCACACAGCAGCAAGGCATTTCGACATTATATTTTGTGAGTCCCCTTAGCAACTGGATCCCTCAGGAAAAAGGAGGATACCGGCTGGTGTGCCACTGTGCCAGGAAGTCAACCCAGCCACCTGATACATCTATAATAATAAACTGACTAGTTTTGCTGAATTATCTTTCCAGTTCTTATATGCATCATAGGCTGGTTAAGATGCTGTATGTGCAACATGTATGTTGTACAGTCTAGTTGTGCAAGGGTTGAGGGAATAGCCCCCACGCTTGTTCAGGCACCCACTGGGGGATTAACCTGTTCCTCTGTGGGCCAGTTGAGGCCTGATTGCTAGAGTTGAAGGAGAGAAGGGTAAGCTTCCAACAACACTTACTCCTCTCATTTTGTGCTGGCTAATTAGGAGCCAACTAGGAGAGCTGCCTAAGGGTGCCTTTATACGCCATAGAAAATTCTGCAACCGAAAATCAGTTCCATTCATTGAGGTGAATGGAATGGATTTTCAGTTGTGGAATTTTGTCCACAAAATCTGCTGTAAAAATCTGCAGTAAGAGAAGTGTGAGCGTTTCAGATAGAGCACTAACCTAGCTAAATGAGCAGGGGCTGTGATCCTGTGACAACACGGTCCTATTCATATCAGGTTAGATGGACTGCATGGTTTATATTTTGTATTTGGTGCCAGGTAGTAGACCTGCACTGCATCAACTTAAAGCACTCCATATTTAGTTAGTGCCGGAATCATTCACAGCCCAGCATAGAATGGCATTCTGCTCGGGCACCTCCCCGCCTGCTGCAGCAATGATTGGCTCATCTAGGCTGTCTATCGGCCGGGGAGCCAAACAGGGCAAGCCCTTCCTCCCTAGTGTTTTTTTCCCCACTGACGTGCAGTAAAATGCCACTACGTGCCATTTTACTGGACTTGTCCGAAACGAACCTGAAAAGGTTTGGGTTCGTCTGTCATCCAAAAAAACTGTAAAGTTTGTAACAAACCCAGTTCATTATGAACTGGTTCGCTCATCTTTACTAGCAATGTGATAGTGTTCTAATTTGCCTACAAAATGAGTTACTATTGACACGACAATAAGTATGCAAACTCCTGTGCACACTTGTACAAACAGTAAATATACAGTCTCATGAAACCACATTGTGCCAGAGGCTTTCTCTTTTCCCTTTCCTGAGTCATTAGTTTAGAACCTTTTATTTTTTTGATGTGACTATAGATGATATCTTATTTTTATTAATTTTCAAGATTAAAATACAAAACAGAAGGCGGCAAATATGTGGCAGGCGCAGCACTATGAAGTGCCTTTTGCGCTGTGGCATTAGAGGAATTTTGATATCTCTGACTTTTTAGTCCAACCAGACTGTCTGTCTGTAATTTTTCTAGTGCCGTTCTGTGGAAACAGTAGGTTTAAAGAGCACACCAAATGAAATAAATTCTTTATTAACTTCAACTTTTCTTCATATATAACACTGCCGCCTCAGCAGCAGATAGTCCATGTACAAAACACGTGTTGAATAAAGTATCACAAAATGGCAGTATGCATAAGATGGTGGTTCAACTGTTCAATCTTGTTATTCAACATAAAATGGTGGATATATTTCTCTCTTCAGTGCCTGTACTCTCACTTTAAGGTATTTAAGTACTTTATGATCTCTCTGAGAGGTATAGCTGAGGTTAACCAATAGTTCTACTTGCTCAACTTGGTTTGCAGTTTGCAGTATGCAGTTAGCAGTATGAGCAGTTCATTTGTTTGCAATTTGGATTGTATGGTGGAACTGTAAGTAAACATATAACTAGTTCAATATACAGTTCTAATCACAATATTAACAATAGGAACATTATATAACTGTCCTAAATACCAATTTTGGCCTCTTGCTTCCATAAAACACAGCTCTTAGTGGAGTGAATGTCTGTTCAGCTCCTCTCCTCTGGTGTATAATGATTCCAGCTAGGGGAATTTCCCACACAAACTGAGTGTAAATGTAAGAGGGTGAAACGTCCAACATTGCTTAAATACGGTTTCTAATTCTGTTGATGTGGATTTTTTACTTGTTAGAGTTGTCATTGTGCTCTTTAACCACTAGAGGCTGCTGTTCCTCCACACAGTTAAGTTTTGCAAAGTGATTGAATATGCAAGAGGTGGAGCTGATGACTCATGCTGGTGCTGCTGCTGTGAAGAAGCAGGAAATGTGAGCTGAGCAGACATGTTTAGACAAAGACTAGGAGACAGCATCGAGTGCCATCCTCGTGTTAGTGGGACTTGGAGTGGCCAGGGTCACTGTTGGAAGTGACTGATGACTGTCAGCGAACCAGATGTCGTCCAGGAGAGAAAGGATCGGTACCTGGAAGGCTGGAAGAGCCATGGAACGTGGCTACAGACTCTGCAGGGCCTCATGGTGGATGGAATGACTTTTAATTTGGTTTAAGTCGCCATTGGATAAAGACCATACCCGGGTTGTCGGTATGCCAGATCGTGCACGCATGGCAGTAAATTGTGGGAGCCTGGACATAAAAGAACTGTGATTCATGCCTGCATTTAGTCAGATAGATAGGGATTCTGTGTGCAGCAGGTTGCAAGGATCATGTCACAAGGATTGTGCTAGAAGGACTGTGTTACAAAGCTACTCCAGCGTCTAGGCTGGGAGTATTAAGGACACGTGCAACAGTGTCGTTTGGAACAAGGGAAGGGAAAATTATAATATATACCTTTTAAGATGTGAGCTCTTGTGCTGCACAGCGGGTCACCTGAATCTTGCATTCCACACAATTATTCTTGTTCTCTAGGGTAATAATAGGTAAAGCAAGGCAGTGATAGTTGTGTTAGTAAAAAGTAAAGCTTTGTAAGTGGTGTCTGTCGGCCATCTTGGGGTGCGTGACATGCAGCACAGGGGTCTCTGCTTTCAAGTTGAGCGTATGTAACTTCAGGACATTTTCACTACATTTGAGATTGTGTTTAATTCTACTGTTGAGTAAAGTTTCAGTTTTTTGCGAAAATGCTGGTGTCGGCGTCGCTTTTCTCGTCTGTGACTTCTTACATAAGATTGGCTGTGATTGGCCAAGACTCCTGCTCAGTGTGAGGCTGGCTGTGATTGGTCTTACCTCCGGCTTAACTCTATGCTTTCTGTTGTTTCTGCTGTGTCATTGAGCTTACCTTTCATTCATATAATGAATCTTCAAGGCATATTATCTTTTCTGCTTCTGTAAACACAATATATAACTCTTATATGACATCCAAAACAAAGTCACACTAAATAACTCTGCTTTTGGCCTCATGCACACGACCGCTGTGTGTTTTGCGGTCCGCAAATTGCGTATCCGCAACACACGGATTTGCGGAACGGCACAGACAGACATTGATATAACTGCTTATTCTTGTCCACAAAACGGACAAGAATATGACAGGTTATATGTTTTTTGGCGGACCACGGAATGGAGCAATGGATGCGGACAGCACACGGAGTGCTGTCCGCATCTTTTGCGGCCCAATTGAAGTGAATGGGTCTCCATCCAAGCCACAAAAACTGCTGCTCGGATGCGGACCAAAACAACGGTTGTGTTTATGAGGCCTTTGGCTTTAACATATATACATAGGAACTATATTAAGGTTATTAGCAGGTCTAGCTGTATAAACATATGAGCCGTATTAGCAACCTAGGACAGGTCTTAGCTGGCCAGCTACAGAATAGTCTATAGTCATGCAGTGTGACAGATAATGCATCGCCTGCAATAAGCACAATAATAAATGCTTACACAATTCCACAATAGTCTTTAATTAGATGAACAAAACATATGAGCAAAGATATAGAAGAGAAAAAAAATAAAGGAAAGAATGAGAGAGAAAAAGAAGGGGGGGGGGGGGGAAGGAACTGAACTAAATTCCTGTTTTAACCTGGCAATTATACGGTATTCAATAGGCTGAAATATATCCTGTTACCCACAGATCATTTTTCAGCTTTGCTGGGTACCAGGGGATTTTATGACAGCTCTCTTGTACTGCAGACACATGACACTACTATTATTAAGAATACTTGCGTAATATGGCATCAGAAGGAGCATGCCATTTACATGTCGTGTTTACTAGGTTAACACAGCAATAAGTATGCAACCTCTTTTGTGTACTTGTAGGCTTTTCATTTTCCCTATCCTGAGTTGTTTGCAGTGTTTTGGCCTTTCTATGTGAATATTGATATAAAACAAAAATCCTGTTTTCACAGTAGCAAGTAGACCACGCAAAATAGGCTGACATATCCTGACATACCATTTTCAGCTTTGCTGGGTAGCCTTTGGCATGTTCAGCAGAGCCAATTTATCAGGAAATTACCTAATCATAATCCAGTGCATGACTGTTTTAGGGGGATTGCTATGCTGACCAGCCAAGTTCCAGCTGATTAACCTATCTATGAGCCTGGATGCTGAGCCAATCAGGTTTCTGGCTCAATGTCCAATCCCACAGCCAGAGGATTTCAGTCCTGTGCTGACTTTGTTTTTCTGTGATTGTATACAGACTCCTGTTTGTTCTGTGTTCTCAGAACAGTGCTGCATTTCTGTTGGACCTCCCTGTGTATTGACCATGGCTAGATTTTGGATTAACCCCTTGTCTACTGTTTCTTGTGGCTATGACTGTTCAGCTTGTTTCTAGATTTTCCCATTGTCTGTTGTTTTTAATGGTATTGCCTCTCCTGACTCTGGCTTGTTTTACTCTCATACTGCCCCTTGTCTTCTGATAGGTCTGCTACCTCTGAGCTTGTACCTTGTTTCTGCTGCCTTATTCCACAGATGTAAACGGAGTTGCTAGCAGCCAAGTCCAACAAGCCTAGCAGCGGGCTCCGGTGAACACTTAGGGGTAGCCTTAACTACTAACCGGAGAGGTGAAGGATGATAGGTTGCAGATTTAGAGTTTGCTGTGTTCTGAGAAGGTGACCCTGTACTCTTCCTCACCTCTGTTTCTTTACACAACAGAGATTTTAGGATTTTTTTGACAAGTAATTGACAGGTAAGTGAACACCATAGCAGAAAATGTAAGACAGAAATATTGAAAAAGTTGTGGGTGTCAGATTACTGTAATAAAGATATATATATTTTTAAATAAACATTAGTTTGTGCCACTAATATAAATGTATCCTACCCAACTGCTATTGCTGTTATAACACTTTCCCCAAATAACACACTTTATATTAACTGCCTTATTCTAACCTTATTATCCCACCATTGCTCCCTTTGGCAAATCGGTTTCGATATTCAGTTGATGTCGGTTACATCCTGCATTGGAGCCTTGTAATATAGGACATAGGAAGCGTCATTGGAAAGAACAAGGAATGTGGTTAGTGTTGCATGCTGATATCAGGACACATCTCAGTGCCCTAAGGCATTATGGGACAGAAGTCACGTGACAAACCAAGAAGGAGTATTCAAGCAGGGGGGATAAGAGAAAACTGTAAATGAGGTAAATTTGAAAAAAAAAGAAATTCTGCAAAGCAGTATCTCCCAAGAAAGAGAACCATCTCACCAGTGCTCTTCATTTCCCATGGAGCATTGTCAATAAGTCTCCATACCAAGGAGTACTTCCAGTAGGTCTCCAAACAGGACTTCAGCATGCTGCCAAAAAAAAATTAAAAATCTAGAGAGGAATGGGAGTTAGAGTAGTTGATAAAAATACATAGAGGAAATGTCATTTATGGCAGAGCAAGGGTAGCATAGGATCAAGGAAATGCTCTACTCATACACGGAATGAATGGGAGCTTATATCAACAACCCCTTTGAGAGATTAAGGGTACCCTAGCTGGCATTCCTAAAGTGGTGTAAGATCCACATATGTAACATATGAAAATAAACATCTAACATGATGTATCAACATGGATGCAAGTTACATTGCACAGTAACAGTAGCGATATGTATTAACATGCAATTATGCTGATTACATATATTGAGGAAAAGTATTGGGCATATTGGATTTCAACATACCCAATTCTTTGTTCACATGACAGACGAGCCACTGCCAAATGAGTAGACGGGTAATAAATGTTTGATCAGCGAGGTCCCCACTGCTGAGACTCCCACCGATCTTGAGCATAGGGGTTCTGAGTCTCTGTTCCTGCTCACCACATGGCCACTTTCAGATCGAGTTTGAAAAGAGCAGCAGTTGAGCATGCACCCTGTTCCTCCCATTCAATGTACTTTAGGCTTACACAAACAGTTGAGAAATATTGATTGGTGGCAGCATTTTCAATGTTATACTGTTCATCTTGTGAACCGCAGCACCATAATTGAGAAGTAAAAAGAAGGAATTAGTAATAACTTGGAAACAACTATGCACAAACGGTACACCTTAATGTTAGGTACACTTATCAGAATGTGTAATGAACCAGAGTGCCATTACTGTACCACTCTTCTGCACCTTGCTACTGTCTCTAATCTGCTAATTCATGTCATCCAAAGGTATTTTATGTCATCCCTGTACAGCGTCGGACTGGGGTACCTAGGGCCCACCAGTAAAATTTATTTTGGGGGCCCACCGTATGGATACATTTAAATATAATAAATAAACACGTTTTTTATATGAACATAGGCTGGTTGAGGTGCTATACATTAAATATATGTATGTAGTGCAGTAAGTCTACTGTTATGTGCCACTTGTGCAGGGGGTGGGAGACTAGGGGCCCACCTTGCTCAGGGGCCCACCGGGGGATTCCCCTGTACCCCTGTGGGCCAGTCCGAGCCTGTCCCTGTATAATGTGCATATTTTTTCTATGAAACTGTTCATGCAATTGCCTGGTTCACCAGCAGGTGGCAGCAACATTGGCAGTGTGATAGTTTCCCTGGAAAGGAACCTTCCTATTCCTTCCAGCCCTCTCTAGAGAGGGAGGAGTTTAGTGTTAGTGAGTCAGTGTCTAGTCTACCTAGGGGAGAGGTTGTGCTGGCCAGCAGAGCATTGTCTGCTCTGCTGGGCCTTCAAAAGTTCTACATGGTTGCTTGTCCCCTCCTGGGCTGGCTTGTGTGTGTGTGTGTGTGTGTGTGTGTGTATATGTGTATATATGTGTGTATATATATATATATATATATATATATATATATATACACATACACAGTACAGACCAAAAGTTTGGACACACCTTCTCATTCAAAGAGTTTTCTTTATTTTCATGACTATGAAAATTGTAGATTCACACTGAAGGCATCAAAACTAGGAATTAACACATGTGGAATTATATACATAACAAAAAAGTGTGAAACAACTGAAAATATGTCATATTCTAGGTTCTTCAAAGTAGCCACCTTTTGCTTTGGTTACTGCTTTGCACACTCTTGGCATTCTCTTGATGAGCTTCAAGAGGTAGTCACCTGAAATGGTCTTCCAACAGTCTTGAAGGAGTTCCCAGAGATGCTTAGCACTTGTTGGCCCTTTTGCCTTAACTCTGCGGTCCAGCTCACCCCAAACCATCTCGATTGGGTTCAGGTCCGGTGACTGTGGAGGCCAGGTCATCTGGCGCAGCACCCCATCACTCTCCTTCATGGTCAAATAGCCCTTACACAGCCTGGAGGTGTGTTTGGGGTCAGTGTCCTGTTGAAAAATAAATGATGGTCCAACTAAACGCAAACCAGATGGAATAGCATGCCGCTGCAAGATGCTGTGGTGGCTATGCTGGTTCAGTATGCCTTCAATTTTGAATAAATCCCCAACAGTGTCACCAGCAAAGCACCCCCACACCATCACACCTCCTCCTCCATGCTTCATGGTGGGAACCAGGCATGTAGAGTCCATCGGTTCACCTTTTCTGCGTTGCACAAAGACACGGTGGTTGGAGCCAAAGATCTCAAATTTGGACTCATCAGACCAAAGCACAGATTTCCACTGGTCTAATGTCCATTCCTTGTGTTCTTTAGCCCAAACAAGTCTCTTCTGCTTGTTGCCTGTCCTTAGCAGTGGTTTCCTAGCAGATATTCTACCATGAAGGCCTGATTCACACAGTCTCCTCTTAACAGTTGTTCAAGAGATGTGTCTGCTGCTAGAACTCTGCGTGGCATTGACCCGGTCTCTAATTTGAGCTGCTGTTAACCTGCGATTTCTGAGGCTGGTATCCTCCGCAGCAGAGGTGACTCTTGGTCCTCCTTTCCTGGAGCGGTCCACATGTGAGCCAGTTTCTTTGTAGCGCTTGATGGTTTTTGTGACTGCACTTGGGGACACTTTTAAAGTTTTCCCAATTTTTTGGACTGACTGACCTTCATTTCTTAAAGTAATGATGGCCACTCGTTTTTCTTTACTTAGCTGCTTTTTCTTGCCATAATACAAATTCTAACAGTCTATTCAGTAGGACTATCAGCTGTGTATCCACCTGACTTCTCCACAACGCAACTAATGGTCCCAACCCCATTTATAAGGCAAGAAATCCCACTTATTAAACCTGACAGGGCACACCTGTGAAGTGAAAACCATTTCAGGTGACTACCTCTTGAAGCTCATCAAGAGAATGCCAAGAGTGTGCAAAGCACTAATCAAAGCAAAGGTGGCTACTTTGAAGAACCTAAAATATGACATATTTTCAGTTGTTTCACACTTTTTTGTTATGTATATAATTCCACATGTGTTAATTCATAGTTTTGATGCCTTCAGTGTGAATCTACAATTTTCATAGTCATGAAAATAAAGAAAACTCTTTGAATGAGAAGGTGTGTCCAGACTTTTGTTCTGTACTGTGTGTGTGTGTGTATCTATATGTGTATGTTCCGCGAAAATTCAAAAACGCAACCATCCATTTCAACGAAACTTGGTATACACATCCCTTGCTACCTGGAAAGAAATCTTGCGGGGTCTCAGCTCTCTAGGACATACCGTTCCTTAGATATTCCCAAACAATGATCTGCATTAGCCAATACAAGCTTGCCAGCCTTTCACTTAAATCCTAACTGCCATACACACGGTCACATGTCCCTTATCAGCAAAAAGAAGCTTGCAGGTCCTACTCCAGGTTGCCATAACAACTGATAACAAGTTTTAGCAGTTTGCAGTTGCAGGTCCTGAAATATTCAGTCATATGACGGCACAACTTCTACATGCATGGGGGGCAGGGGGCCACTATTAAACGGACGGGTGCTGTGGAATTGACTGTCAAAGGGCTGTGAAAGTCACTGTTAAAGGGGCAGCCACCGTGAAAGTCACTGTTAAAGGGGCAGCCACTATGAAAGTCACTGTTAAACAGGTGGTCACGGTTTAAGGGGCGGCCACTGTGAAGTCAATGTTAAAAAGGAGGTCACTGCTAATGGGGCGGACACTGTGAAAATTACTGTTAAAGGGGCAGTCACTGTTAATGAGGCGGCCATTGTGAAAGTTGCTGTTAAAGGGGCGGTCACTGTTAAAGGTGCAGCCACTGTAAAAGTCACCAATAAAGGTGCAGCCACTGTGAAAGTCACTGTTAAAGGGTCGGTCACTGCTAAAGGGATGGCCACGTGAAAGTCACTGTTCGGTGGTCCCCGTTAAAGGGGCGGCCACTGTGAAAGTCACTGTTAAAGGGGCAGTCACCGTTAAAAGGGCGGCCCACTGTGAAAGTCACTGTTTGTTTAAAAGGACAGCAACCATGAAAGTCACTGTTAAAGGGGCAGTAACACTTAAAGTAGCAGCCACTGTGAAAGTCATTGTTAAAGGGGCGGTCACCATTAAAGGGGCGGTCACTTTGAAAGTCACTGTTAAAGGGGCGGTCAAAGTTAAAGGGGTGGCCACTGTGAAATTCATTGTTAAAGAGGCAGTCACCGTTAAAGGGGCAGCCACGTGAAAGTCACTGTTAAAGGGGCAATCACCGTTAAAGGGGCAGCCACTGTGAAAGTCACTGTAAGGAGGTGGTCGTCATTAAAGGGGCGGCCATTGTGAATGTCACTGTTAAAGGGGCGGTCACCATTAAAGGGGCGGCCACAGTGAAAGTAACTTTTAAAAGGGCAGCTACCATGAAAGTCACTGTTAAAGGGGCTGTCACCATTAAAGGGGGGCCACTGTGAAAGTCACTGTTAAAGGGGCGGTCACTGTAAAAGTCACCGTTAAAGCGGCGGTCACTGTTAAAGGAACAGCCACTGTAAAAGTCACCAATAAAGGGGCGGTCACTGCTAAAGGGATGGCCACTGTAAAAGTCACCAATAAAGGGGCGGTCACTGCTAAAGGGATGGCCACCGTGAAAGTCACTGTTCGGCGGTCCCTGTTAAAGGGGCGGCCACTGTGAAAGTCACTGTTAAAGGGGTGGTCACCGTTAAAAGGGCGGCCACTGTGAAAGTCACTGTTAAAGGGGCAGTAACCCTTAAAGTAGCAGCTACTGTGAAAGTCATTGTTAAAGGGGCGGTCACCGTTAAAGGGGCGGCCACTATGAAAGTCACTGTTAAAGTGGTGGCCACTGTGAAATTTACTGTTAAAGGGACGGCCATTGTGAAAGTCACTGTTAAAGGGGCAGTCACCGAAGTCACTGTTAAAGGGGCGGTCACCGTTAAAGGGGCGGCCACTGTGAAAGTCACTGTTAAAAGGTTCGGTCACCGTTAAAGGGGTGGCCACTATGAAAGCCACTGTTAAAAGGGCAGCTACCGTGAAAGTCACTGTTAAAGGGGGGCCACTGTGAACTCACTGTTAAAGGTGTAGTCACCGACAGAGGCGGCCACTGTGAAAGTCACTGTTAAAGGGGCGGTCACTGTTAAAGGGGCGGTAATTGTGAAAGTTACTGTTATTTAATATAAAATTGCAATAAATAAATACCCGAGCAACGCCAGGTCATCAGCTAGTTGCCTATAAACTCCAAGCTAAGAGAGCTTGATGCCAGGAGGAAGTTCCTAGGATTAAAGTAAGAGACAGACTACAGCTAAACTAAGTTCCAGCAGAAAAGGAAAAGTTCCTATTTACTCCAGCTAACTATGCAGAGCGTAGAAAGCTACAGCATAGAAGAGCTGAGATTGTTGCAGAAGTGTTTGCCTGCCACAGTTAAGCCAATACCTGCTGATGACCAAGATACCGTTTGGATTACTGTTTATGCAAAGCAAAGCTGTGTTCAATGTTAATACCAAGTCTGGACTCCATTTATTCTTCTCAATTCACCATCCAAGTTATTCATCCCCTTTTTGCACTGCTTCGGACCACCTTGTCTGGGATCCAAGGATATGCAGGTAGGAGCACCGTGACACGTGCGTATAACATCTACAGAGACCCTATAGGCCACTCTACGTCACTCTGGCAATCCTACCCTGGGTACCAACACTACCATCTACAAAGGGGACTCCATGACCTCATTGCTTAACTGAAACTGGCGTCACAATTACTTGCTCTATAAGAGGAACATATTTTGTAGAAACCTCCTAAGGGGCAAGGGATACCCCAGATGCCCCCGGTGGGATCGTTGCAAATGTGGATTTTAATCCATTTGATGCTGGCTGACCCCGATCTTTATCGTTAAAGGGCATCTGTCAGCAGATTAGTACCTATGATGAAACTGGCTGACCTCTTGCATGTGTGCTTGGCAGCTGAAGGCATCTGTGTTGGTCCCATGTTCCTATGTTCCCGCATTGCTGAGAAAAAATTATGTTTTAATATAGGCAAATGAGCCTTTAGGAGCAACGTGGGCATTGACATTATAACCTAGAGGCTCTGCTCTGTATGTAACTGCCGCACCCTCTGCACTTTGATTGTCAGGGCTAGACAGTGTAAATGTGATCACGCCTCGCTCTGTCAACGAAAGTGTAGCGGGCACAGCAGTTGCAGAGAGAGCTGAGCCTCTTGGTATAAATTGGCTAATTTGCATATTTAAAAAGATTTTTCTCAGTAATGCGGGTGCATATGAACATGGGACCAACACAAATGTCCTTAGTTGCCAAGTGCACATCCAACAGGTCATACAGGATCATAGTTACAAATCTACTGACAGATGCCCTTTAACCCCACAAGGAGGTAGAGACTTTGCTGTAGAAGGGTTCCCAGGTAACAGTCCCATGAAGAGTTATGGACTGATGGCAGTAGCACAAATGGAGCAGTGGTCAGGAATAAAGGTGATGGTTGTCAGCAGAAGATCAATCAGAATGCAACAAGCGAAAGGATAAGCCAAGCACGAAGTCAGGTTGCAACCAGAAGTAGAACAATAGTTTCCAGCAGGCAATCCAGAGGACAAGGCAGGGATAGATTGGGGGAGGGGGGGGCATAGGAAACAGCCCGTGTAAGAGAGGAAGGTATGGGAACAGTCTGTGTGCAAGAGAAGGGCATGGGGAGCAGTATGTGAGAAAAAGAAGGCCATGGGGAGCAGTGCGTGAGAGAATCTTTATGTCTGATATTTGTACCGCCGCAATTGTAATGACCAATTGACAGGAGCAGTGTCACGACCATGGCCATGGTCGTGACTCCTGTAACCGCATGCAGTTGCCTGCGGTCTGGTCTGGTTGTCAATCACAGGTGAGGGCTGAAGTATGTTGCCTCACCTGTGGTTGCCGCTGGCAACATTATTTATGTGGCAGCATAGCAGCCTGAGCTGTTGCTAGGCAGCTTGCTGTAAGTGCATGCGGTTGCACCTGGCAACCTGTCTATGTAGGTGTGCCTTGTCTCTCTTTTTGTGCACAAGGTTTATTTATGGGTGCACGTCCCCTTTAAGTGGCTGTCTTCCCTTCCCTGGTGTGAGAAGGGTTAATTCCCTTCCTAGTGTGTGAGCATTGGGTGTGTCTGTGTGGGTGTGGCTACATGGGATATTTAGCCTCAGTTAAGACCTGATGTCTGAGGGGTACTTCAGGCATGTTGCTGGAGTCATCCTCCTGGTCTTTTTCCATCTGCCAATGAGGGCCACCCTTGTGGTCATAAATGTTATTCATGATGTTTAGTTGATGTTGTTTTCCTTTTCATGTTTATTGCACATATGGATCTGGGTTCCTGTGTGTTTATGTGTGTGTGCTGTGTCCATTTATGTTTGGGTGTGGACACCAGCTTGTTAAGCACGGGATCCAGTCAGTGTGTCTGTGGCAGGTAGGTGTGGCTGTTCATGTTTATGTCCCCCTTTCTTTATAGCTTGGCCAGTGAGACTCCTGTTCGTCCGTATCTAGGAGGAACAGGTAGTCTTACCCTGCTCCTAGTCCAGGGCCACCCTGAGGGCTAGTAAAAATATTAGGTTCCGGAGTATGAGCCCTCCTACCATCAGGGTTGGCTTATACGGCTAGGAGACAGGGTCAGAATTAGGGATTGATAGGAGGTGACCTGCTCCCTGATCCTTGCCCTGGCCCTGCAGCGATCAACATCTTCCGTCATCACACGGCTGAGGGTTTCCCCCACCCTCAGCCGTGACAAGCACACTGTTCATGAGGGAGGCTGTGCTAGGACTGCAGGGAATGGCAATTTTGCCACCAGTCATGCCTGATTATTATAGATCACAGTTTTATTGTGGTCTTTCTGTAATTTGTGGTAAAAATCGGCAATGACCGCAAAGCATAGATGTGTGTAGGAGAGGAAAATGACCTTTGGGATAATAAAATGTGGGGATAATGGAACAGTAGGATTGATAAAGTCTGCATGTTACACATGATCATCTCAAATGTACTTAAAAGAGTTATCCAGGAAATGACAATCATAATCTAATCTCAAAATAGTAAAAACACAAAATGCAATCGCACACTGCAACCAGCACTCTGCCCTGCCTTTATGCTGGATGTTGAATAAGGCATTGGTGTACATTTTGGCCAAAGCGTAATAAGCCACTCACCGCGTCAAGGTTGCCTTCATGAGTGGTCCCTAACACTAGTTCCTACCTGTTATGGGCCATGACAGCCACATAAAGTCCAGGGAGCGCAGGTACAGCATGCATGCCAAGCACACTCTGCTTTTAACCCCGTCCGGTGCCATTACAGCTTTCATCGGATCCAGGGATGCAAGTACTCACATGCATGCTGAGCCCACTTTATACTTCTCCTGGAGCCTAATGGCCTGGTAGGTGCTGTATAAGCAGACTCAGTTTTATACTGACTTTAAAACCAGCCTCCAGGGGGCAGATCAACTGGACAGGTGTGCTTGACTGCTTGGAGATCGCCACGCCTCCAATACGTACTACAAAGAGAAAAAAATGGAAAATTTCAGCCCGCACAACCCCTAGCAGGTGCAGATTGCTATGGCGAAATAGAGATATAAATGTAAAAACACAAAATGCAATCGCACACTGCAACCAGCACTCTGCCCTGCCTTTATGCTGGATGTTGAATAAGGCATTGGTGTACATTTTGGCCAAAGCGTAATAAGCCACTCACCACGTCAAGGTCGCCTTCATGAGTGGTCCCTAACACTAGTTCCTACCTGTTATGGGCCATGACAGCCACATAAAGTCCAGGGAGCGCAGGTACAACATGCATGCCAAGCACACTCTGCTTTTAACCCCGTCCGGTGCCATTACAGCTTTCATCGGATCCAGGGATGCAAGTACTCACATGCATGCTGAGCCCACTTGTGAGTACTTGCATCCCTGGATCCGATGAAAGCTGTAATGGCACCGGACGGGGTTAAAAGCAGAGTGTGCTTGGCATGCATGCTGTACCTGCGCTCCCTGGACTTTATGTGGCTGTCATGGCCCATAACAGGTAGGAACTAGTGTTAGGGACCACTCATGAAGGCAACCTTGACGCGGTGAGTGGCTTATTACGCTTTGGCCAAAATGTACACCAATGCCTTATTCAACATCCAGCATAAAGGCAGGGCAGAGTGCTGGTTGCAGTGTGCGATTGCATTTTGTGTTTTTACATTTATATCTCTATTTCGCCATAGCAATCTGCACCTGCTAGGGGTTGTGCGGGCTGAAATTTTCCATATTTTTCTCTTTGTAATCTCAAAATAGGTAATCATTATCACATCAGCTGTCCCAGGCAGCCTCCACGCTCACCAGCTCTGGAGCAAGACGGGCTCCCTTGGTATTGCAGATCATCCCTATTCACTTCAGTGGGGCTGAGCTACAACTAGGCCATGTGACTGATGTATGATGTCACATGGCCTATATATGTGTGAGATGAGAAAAGAGCTCCCATTGTGTGAACATTGTATTTGTGTAAATTAAGTTAAAGGGGTTGTCTGGGTTCAGAGCTGAACCCGAACATATCCCCATTTTTACCCAGGCAACGCCTCTGACTTGAGCATTGGAGCAGTTCAGAGCAGGGCAAAGGCATTTTCTTGAGTCCCGGTGACGAACTGGGCTCTCTTTAGGGTGTGCAATCCTGGTGTGATCAAGGGCTCTTTTATTTACCATAACACACTGCTGGGCAGTGCGTGATCGCGCCAGCATCACGCACCCAATCGCAGTGGAGAGCATCATAGCCAGGGAGAAGGTGAGCTTTTTTTCCCCTGGGTGTGATGCTTTCCGCTGCGATTGGATCACGCTACAGCCAGGGAGAAGGAGATGCCCGTTGAGAAACCCTGTACCGATGCTATTCATTAGCATAGCAGGTGGGAAAAGTGAACAGGGGGCACAACGGGCAAACGGAGCGGCACCCAGACAAACTAGTAAGTTATATTACATCCCTGCTCTATGCCCTAGATAACCTGCTGATTATTTCATAATGTCTGGACCCATGAAAGGTCCTCTTTAACCTCCTCACGACCGCAGTACGCAGGATTGCGTCTTCGCGGCAGTCGTGCTGTTCTGGGTGGACGCGCCGGTGCGTCCTCTCGCGAGACGCGAGATTTCCGGGTATGCCGGCCCGCGCATGCGCATCGCGGGCTGGCAAAATTCAAAGAAGAAGTTCGTCATCAACCTGCCGGCCACGATCATTGGCTGGCAGGTTGATGATTTTCAAAAAAACGAATCAGCAGCCAGATAACCCATCATATTAGTAAATATGATGGGGTTATATGGCTGCTGTGCTCCTCTGCTCCTTCTTTTGGTCGGTTGGTTCCAGGAGAGGAGCAGAGGAGCACATCATTACTGTGAGTACCCACTACACTACACTTAGCCCCCAGATCACCTCCCAGCACCCAATTAACCCTTTGATCACCCCTTCTTGCCCCTGTCAATCACTAGTGAAAAGGAAAAAAAGTGATCAGTGCAAACTGTCACTTTTTTTTTTTTCACTGGTATTGACCGTTAGGTTTTAGGTATAGTTTAGGTCCCTTGGTTAGGTAGTTAGCGATCAGTTAGCGCCCAGCCCACCGCACCGCAGTCCGTTATTCGCTGATTAGCGTATCGCTAATCAGCATTTGTACTTTTATAGTATCTGAAAGTGATCAAAACTGATCACGGTCAGATCTATAATAGTACTAGTGTCACTTTAGTTCGCCCTCCACCCAAAACGCAGTGTTTGCCCGATCAGGCCTGATCGGTCGCCCACACGTGCGTTCGCCCACGCCCGCCCCACCGCAGTGACAAAAATTTTTTTTTTTGATCACTGCACATTCACTTTACACGCACTGCGGCGATAAAAAAATCAGTTTTGATATTTTTTATCAACCGCAGCGGCCTCCGGTACTTCGCTAGGCTCCCCTTTGTAAGACAGGCTTGCTTTTTTTTTCTTGGGTAGTCTCAGGGAATACCCCGAAATTTAGTTGCCCACATGTCTAACAGGGGGTATTCTTCTGAAGAGGCCTACAGGCTTCTGACCCAGTCGGATGAGGAGTGGGAACCCTCATCTGATGAATCCAGCGGGTCAGAATACGAACCTGTAGAAAGCAGTGGCTCTCTGACCCAAAGTTCGGACGAGGAGGTTGAGGTCCCTGATAGCAGCAGGCGTACCCGGCCCCGTGTCGCTAGACCGCAGGTTGCGCAGGATCCGCTTCAAGAGCAGCAGAGTGGGGCTGGTGCTGTCGGATTACGTGGTGAGGCATACACCAGCAGCCCAGCCCTTCCTGGACCTAGTACCAGCACTGCCGTACAACCTGGTGAAGTAGCGAGCACCAGAAGGGCAGTTGAAGCTGGTACGGTGGCACGTGCAGTAGTGACCCCGTCGCAGCCACCGCAAAGACGTGCCCGTAGAGCCCCTAGAATCCCAGAGGTGCTGGCAAACCCTGATTGGCAGTCCCCAACTTCCGCCGCACCCGTAGTTTTCCCTTTCACTGCCCAGTCTGGAGTTCGGGTTGAGACAGCTCAGATCGGTTCGGCCCTGGGATTTTTTGAGCTGTTCTTGACTGCGGAGCTTTTAGACTTAGTTGTGGCCGAAACAAACAGATATGCCACACAATTTATAACCGCTAACCCGGGAAGCTCTTATGCCCAGTCTTTCCGGTGGAAACCAGTCCAAGTTTCCGAAATTAAAACTTTTCTGGGCCTCCTCCTCAACATGGGCCTGACAAAAAAGCATGAATTGCGGTCATATTGGTCCACGAACCCAATTCATCACATGCCCATGTTCTCTGCTGCTATGTCCAGGACACGATTTGAGACCATCCTGCGTTTCCTGCACTTTAGCGACAACACCACCTCCCGTCCCAGAGGCCACCCTGATTTTGACCGGCTCCACAAAATTCGGCCCCTCATAGACCATTTCAACCTGAATTTTTTATTTTTTGTCGCAAGTTAGTGGAATATGAGACTTTGTAAGGAAAAAAGAGAAAAAAAAATAAATCATCATTTTCCGCTAACTTGTGACAAAAAATAAAAAATTCTAGGAACTCGCAGTGCCCCTCACGGAATACCTTGGGGTGTCTTCTTTCCAAAATGGGGTCACTTGTGGCGTAGTTATACTGCCCTGGCAATTTAGGGGCCCATATGTGTGAGAAGTACTTTGCAATCAAAATCTGTAAAAAATGACCGGTGAAATCCGAAAGGTGCACTTTGGAATATGTGCCCCTTTGCCCACCTAGGCTGCAATAAAGTGTGACACATGTGGTATTGCCGTACTCAGGAGAAGTTGGGGAATGTGTTTTGGGGTGTCATTTTACATATACCCATGCTGGGTGAGAAAAATATCTTGGTCAAATGCCAACTTTGTATAAAAAAATGGGAAAAGTTGTCGTTTGCCAAGATATTTCTCTCACCCAGCATGGGTATATGTAAAATGACACCCCAAAACACATTCCCCAACTTCTCCTGAGTACGGCGATACCACATGTGTGACACTTTTTTGCTGCCAAGGTGGGCAAAGGGGCGCATATTCCAAAGTGCACCTTTCGGATTTCACCGGTCATTTCTTACACATTTTGATTGCAAAGTTCTTCTCACACATTTGGGCCCCTAAATTGCCAGGGCAGTATAACTACCCCACAAGTGACCCCATTTTGGAAAGAAGACACCCCAAGGTATTCTGTGAGGGGCATGGTGAGTTCCTAGAATTTTTTATTTTTTGTCGCAAGTTAGTGCAATATGAGACTTTGTAAGAAAAAAAAAAATAAAAAATCATCATCATTTTCCGCTAACTTGTGACAAAAAATAAAAAGTTCTATGAACTCACTATGCCCATCAGCGAATACCTTAGGGTGTCTACTTTCCGAAATGGGGTCATTTGTGGGGTAGTTATACTGTTTGGGCATTGTAGAACCTCAGGAAACATGACAGGTGCTCAGAAAATCAGAGCCGTTTCAAAAAGCGGAAATTCACATTTTTGTACCATAGTTTGTAAATGCTATAACTTTTACCCAAACCATTTTTTTTTTTGCCCAAACATTTTTTTTTATCAAAGACATGTAGAACTATAAATTTAGCGAAAAATTTATATATGGATGTCGTTTTTTTTTGCAAAATTTCACAGCTGAAAGTGAAAAATGTCATTTTTTTGCAAAAAAATCGTTACATTTTGATTAATAACAAAAAAAGTAAAAATGTCAGCAGCAATAAAATACCACCAAATGAAAGCTCCATTAGTGAGAAGAAAAGGAGGTAAAATTCATTTGGGTGGTAAGTTGCATGACCGAGCGATAAACGGTGAAAGGAGTGTAGTGCCGAAGTGTAAAAAGTGGCCTGGTCATGAAGGGGGTTTCACCTAGCGGGGCTGAAGTGGTTAAGTAAACTACGGCCTACATATTGACACCAAACTTCTTAGTCTCTGTTCTTATTCTGTATGTATGGAAACTTTCTTGTTCTGTATAGTATACTTCTCAATATCTGCTCTTATTCTGTATATTTTGACACTACACAGTATCACTTCTCCTGTTCTGTATCCTGGGTGTAATTCTCATTATCTGCTCTTATTCTGTATATATGGACTCTTTAAATTTGTAAATAAATAACAAAAGACCATAACAATATCTATACACAGAAACAAAACACATTGCTAAGCCCATCCCGACCAGTCCACCACCCCACTAGAACCTACAATACTATTCACACTTAAAACACTTTCGGTCTGTGAAGGTTTTCATTTATCCAGGTCATGGTATATATCTGTAAAGAATAAATCAAGGCAACTGGACGTACTGTGGATTTCTTGAAAACGTTTCACTCGTTCTTCCAACGAGCTTTCTCAATTCTGAGTGATTGTACAAAAATTCTGGGAATAAATATGTAACTGAATCCACATCTGGTAATTATACCCAGCATTGGGTCAAAGGTGTTGATTCCATTATCCTAATTGGAGTCAGTAGGTGATAAAGACTTCCCAGAAAAAGGTGTCAAGACAGCATTATATGTGGCAGACAATAGATGAAAAATGGAGAAGCCAAGCTTGAATAGAGGTGGGGGGGGGGGGGGTTAGACATCTATTGTCTGCCACGTATAATGCTGTCTTGACACCTTTTTCTGGGAAGTCTTTATCACCTACTGATTCCAATTAGGATAATGGATCAACACCTTTGACCCAATGCTGGGTATAATTACCAGATGTGGATTCAGTTACATATTTATTCCCAGAATTTTTGTACAATCACTCAGAATTGAGAAAGCTCAAGAAATCCACAGTATGTCCAGTTGCCTTGATTTATTCTTTACAGATTTAAAACACTTTCGTAACCCCATACTATACATATTTACATATTTGCATCTTACACGTATATCTAAAATCCATAAAATAAAATATATACACAATATACATAAACTATATACCAACGATATACACAAACTATATACAACTTATAGATGTAAATCTAACTAACCCACCACCAGTCCACAGCAAATATCCAAACTGATAACCCCCAAAGTTCCAAGGGGATAAACCCTGAGCTTTGAGAAATCCTAGTCTTTCCCCAGTCGGACTGGGGTCAGTCAGTTTGCCAAAAAAAAAACACCTTTTTTATATACAGTTGCAAGAAAAAGTATGTGAACCCTTTGGAATGATATGGCTTTCTGCACAAATTGGTCATAAAATGTGATCTGATCTTCATCTAAGTCACAACAATAGACAATCACAGTCTGCTTAAACTAATAACACACAAATAATTAAATGTTACCATGTTTTTATTGAACACACCATGTAAACATTCACAGGGCAGGTGGAAAAAGTATGTGAACCCTTGGATTTAATAACTGGTTGAAGCAATAACTTCAACCAAACATTTCCTGTAATTGCAGATCAGTCGTGCAAAATGGTCAGGAGTAATTCTAGACCATTCCTCTTTACAGAATTGTTTCAGTTTAGAAATATTCTTGGGATGTCTGGTGTGAATCGCTTTCTTGAGGTCATGCCACAGCATTTCAATCGGGGTGAGGTCAGGACTCTGACTGGGCCACTCTAGAAGGCGTATTTTCTTCTGTTTAAGCCATTCTGTTGTTGATTTACTTCTATGCTTTGGGTCATTGTCCTGTTGCAACACCCATCTTCTGTTGAGCTTCAGCTGGTGGACAGATGGCCTTAGGTTCTCCTGCAAAATGTCTTGATAAACTTGGGAATTTATTTTTCCTTCGATAAAAACAATCTCTCCAGACCCTGACACAGCAAAGCAGCCCCAAACCATGATGCCCCCACCACCATAATTCACAGTTGGGATGAGGTTTTGATGTTGGTGTGCTGTGCCTATTTTTCTCCACACATAGTGTTGTGTGTTTCTTCCAAACAACTCAACTTTGGTTTCATCTGTCCACAGAATATTTTGCCAGTACAGCTGTGGAACATCCAGGTGCTCTTGTGCAAACTGTTAACGTGCAGCAATGTTTTTTTTTACAGAAGTGGCTTCCTCTGTGGTATCCTCCCATGAAATCCATTCTTGTTTAGTGTTTTACATATCGTAGATTCGCTAACAGGGATGTTAGCATATGCCAGAGACTTTTGTAAGTCTTTAGCTGACACTCTAGGATTCTTCTTCACCTCATTGAGCAGTCTGCGCTGTGCTCTTGCAGTCATCTTTACAGGACGGCCACTCCTAGGGAGAGTAGCAGCAGTGCTGAACTTTCTCTATTTATAGACAATTTGTCTTACTGTGGACTGATGAACAGCAAGGCTTTTGGAGATACTTTTATAACCCTTTCCAGCATTATGCAAGTCAACAATTCTTAATTGTAGGTCTTCTGAGAGCTCTTTTGTGCGAGGCATCATTCACATCAGGCAATGCTTCTTGTGAAAAGCAAACCCAGAACTGGTGTGTGTGTTTTTATAGGGCAGGGCAGCTGTAATCAACACCTCCAATCTCATCTCATTGATTGGACTCCAGTTGGCTGACACCTCACTCCAATTAGTTCTTGGAGATGTCATTAGTCTAGGGGTTCACATACTTTTTCCACCTGCACTGTGAATTTCTACATGGCGTGTTCAATAAAAACATGGTAACATTTAATTCTTTGTGTGTTATTAGTTTAAGCAGACTGTGATTTTCTATTGTTGTGACTTAGATGAAGATCAAATCACATTTTATGACCAATTTGTGCAGAAATCCATATCATTACTGTCACAACCAGACAGCTAAGAAGCTCTGACAGAAGCCTTTCAGAACCTCCTCCTTGAGTTTTCTTTGTTGTGGTGTTCAGTTCCTCATCTCGTTAGCCTCTCTCAGCTGTCATGTAGTTGGACTGATTGCTTCCCTTTAATTCCTCCCCATGATGCATTACTGGGCGGCTTATACTTCTTCCTGGAGTGTGTGTGCATGCTGATCCTATTTCCCAGTCTGCTACTAAGTTAAGTGCTGTACATTTATCTGTTATTTTCTGTTTGCTGGATCCCAGGTGACCCTGACTCCCTCCGTGTCGGGTGTAGGGAGCCGGTGGTCGTGTCCCCTCACTATTGTAGGGTGTTCAGGTGTTATATAGTCGAGGTACGTAGATATGCAACCATCCACCTTTGAGATTTTTGCATAGGCTGAGCAGCCATGGAAAGTGCAAGGTCTTGTGCAGGGGTCTCCCTTTTGGTTCCTTAGCTTTGGATCCAGTGAGTCATATATGCATGTTGCATTGTCTTGTTTCCTGTACACCGTCCGTGACAATTACAAAGGGTTCACATACTTTTTCTTGCAACTGTGTATACATATATATATATATATATATATAGTTCAAGAAAAAATGGCGGCACTGGTGTTTTCAATATGGTTACAAGAGGTAGGGTGCACGTCCCTGGGGGAATAGGCTTCTTACCCCAATTAGTAAATCCGGAAGAATGAGCGGCACTCCAATGGTAGAAAAAACAAGTGAACCTTTATTCACCCAGGTGCAACGTTTCGGCTCTGCTCTTGAGCCTTTTTCAAGCATGAATACAACTCCACATCACAGCAATATATACAGGTGAATCAATTAACAAGTGAGTCATGTGGTCATACTCCACCCTGTGGGTGTGACCAAAAGGTAACCATAACAGAAAGCAACACTGTGAATACATAATATTATCCTGTGACAACAGTGCAATTATAAAAACATAAGAGACATGAATCATACATGTCATACATATATTCCAACTGTGGTGGACTGTGAAAATCTGGATCGAACAAGGATCGATCAGTGTGCTGCAATTCATTCTATCATGCAGGAGGAAGAGCAAACTAGAGGGGGTGATCAGACTGACATACCTATCGCACAAGGAGAGTCATGTCCTACCGCTTGATTCAGCTGTGTTTCCTTTCCTTGACAAAGGTCAGGTCGCGCACCTATCTGGGGGAGGGGGAGCGACCGACATCATCACACCTCGCCGACGCTCGGTCATCACTCCAGATTCTTTTCACTCAGCCTAGACACTGATTGCTGAGCGCATGCTCAGATGGAAAAGCGCATATCAGGCGCCATCTTGCTCTCTGGCAAGACGCCCTATTGCAGATCTGGTCAGTGTAAAACATCCGACCTACATTAAATCGGACTGGGCCAATCCAGACAGGCAGTGAACTCCTTAAGAAACAGGATGTCCACAAGCCCACCCCAGGCGAAAAAATCCGACATATCCACGGAAACCGCGGAATGTATAGAAATATCGCCGAGGTCACTGGGTTGTCCTCTCATCCGTGAGGGATCTCCTCCTGTAGGTGCTCAGGTGCCACTGAGTCTGTAAAATTGTGTCTTCTCGGCTGTTATAGCATATTGAACCCATGTTTAGGTGCCAACCGGACCTGTCTGAATCAAGGTGTTTACATAATAATAACAAAAAGGAAAAAAAAAAAAAAGGATCATTATACGAGACAAAAAAACTATCCCTTGTGCGGTATGTTGCGTCCACTCCATCCAGGCTTGCCATTCCTCCTGAGATTTAGTGTATGTGTTCTCTGCAAAGAGAGAAGAGAAAAAATGAAATTATTAAAAATGCAAGAAAACAAGAAAATTGAGTTGTATAACTCATATCGTGTATACAGGAGACACAGAGTTACATCCTGCCCGACAACAGAGGCAAACCACCCTCACATAATATCCCCGAAATTATATTCTACATTTAATCCATGGGGTTTTAAACTCCCCAACCTGTGGATCCAATTCAATTCTCTGCGTTTGAGAAGCCTTGACCTATCACCACCTCGTCTAGGTTGGGGTATATGGTCTACTATCCAGCATTTGAGATCACGTTCCCCATGTTTAGCCTCTGTAAAATGTTTGGATACTGGTAGGTCCATACGTTTCTTCCGTATGCTCAAACGATGGTTATTGAGGCGGGTCTTAAACTCGGTCGTTGTCTCTCCTACGTATAATAAATTGCATGGGCAAGACAGTATGTAGATAACATGACTGGACTCACAGGTTAAATGAAAAGAGATCCCATAGGATTCACCAGTACCAGGATGTATGAAATTCCTCCCTTTGCACATGTACTTACAATTAACACAGCTGAGGCAGGGAAAACAACCCATGCCCAACTGTGTTAATGTAGTTTGTCTTGAAAGCCCTCTTGAGCCAATATCGGCTCTAACCAGTTGATCTCTTAAATTTCTGGATCGGCGGTAAGAAAGAAGAGGGGGGCTCTGGAATTCAGAAATTTCCTTGAAACATGTGCCCAACAACCCCCAATGTTTATTCAAAATCCTGTTTATTGAGGAGCTATACTCACTATATACTGAAATAAACGGAATTCTGTCAACCTTACGGGAAGTCTTCCGCTTAGTCAGTATTTCAGCCCTATCCAAATTGCGGACTCTATCCATATGTTCTTTGAGCAACCGTTTGGGATACCCCCTCTCCTGAAATCTGAGGGCCATAGAATCCAAGGTTGCATCCAATTTAGTATTGTCTGACACAACCCGCTTAACCCTGAGGAACTGTGAGAAGGGCAAGGATTGGATCATTTTCCTTGGATGGGAGCTATTGAAACATAGGAAGGTGTTGGTGTCGGTCGGTTTCGTATATAGCTCGGTGTGCAGAAGACCTCCTTTAACCACTACCTTTGTGTCCAAAAACTGAATCTCAGTGTTGGAATGGACGAGGGTAAATTGTAGATCCGGATCATGACTATTTAAAAAGTCATGAAAATCAATCAGATCTGCCTCAGTACCAGTCCATATGAGGAAGATGTCGTCGATGTATCTCCACCACCTCAGCACATGTCTGAAGTGGTGGGACAAATAGACGACATCTTCCTCATAACAACGCATACAAATATTTGCATAGGTAGGGGCCACGTGTGACCCCATGGCCACACCCCGTTGTTGCAAATAAAAGGTGTCTTTGAATAAGAAGTAGTTATATTGGAGCACTATCTTGAGTAAATCAATTATAAATTCAGAAGCCTGTGGAGTGTAGGAGGACAACATTAACATTTTTTCAACTGATCGAATACCCTTTTCATGTACAATAGAGGTGTATAATGACGTAACGTCAAATGATGCGAGTATGACAGAGGGAACCTGGGATAAATCTATGCCCTGGAGCTTGACCAAAAAATCCGACGTGTCTTGTATATAGGACAATCCACCAATTGAAAAGCCCCGCAGGATTTTGTCAAGAAAGACGGCCATGCCGCTGAAGATCGAATCTGTACCCGAGACAATCGGGCGTCCCGGGGGATCGACGAGGGTCTTGTGTATCTTGGGCAGCACATATATCACCGGAGTGACTGGATGTGCTACCTCAAGAAATTCACTCAGACCCTCGTCGATGATGCCAGCGGTCAGGGCCTCCCTCAGGCACCTGCGTATGATACCAATGATCATAAATTTGGGATCAGAATCAAGAGCCCTATACACCTGTGGGTCCCCCAGTTGACGCATAATTTCATGTACATACTTGACAGTGTCCATTACTACGACCGCACCCCCCTTGTCAGCCGGTTTCAAAGTGAGGGTGGGGTCGGATCTAAGGGATTTTAAAGCCTCAACCTCAGTGGTAGTCAGATTAGGGTATCTGAAGTCCTGATCATCCGTAAAGGATGACCGGAGCTCAGAAATCCCACCTCGGACAGCACTGATGTAGGCCTCCACTGCAGGTTCATTGATGACAGGTGTAAAATTGCTCCTTTGGAATAAATTGAGAGAACCCAGTGTGAACTCACTGGTCTGGGGTCTCGCAATTACATCCCTTTTATGAAACCATATTCTTAGTTTAATCCGACGAAAAAAAGAAAACAAATCAGATTCCAACTTAAACCAATCTATGCGTGAATTAGGACAAAATGAGAATCCCTTTGATAGGACACTCACTTGGGTAGAGGTTAACTCTTTGGAAGATAAGTTCACAACAATCATTTTCTCCGCCCTGTGGTCATCTTGGTTGCCGCAAGCCGATTCTTGTTGTTCCGTAGTCTGCCTGGCCTTTCCGTGTCTGCGACCACCTCTCCTAATACGTCGCCGCGTCTTTCCGGCATCTGTGGACTTTTGTCTAAAAAAGACTGTTCTTCATTTGAAGGTGCCTGAATGGTTTTCCTCCTTCTTCTCACATCCCTTTGTTGGGTATTGGATTGTCTCTCATTCTTCCAATTATAGACGGTGCCTCTTTTGTAGTCATCTGTGTCCCTACACCATTTGGTTCTTTTGTTCTCTTCAGATTCTGACTGGAATTGTTTCATTAGAGTAGCTGTATCCTCTATATACTTGGTAAATTCTTCTGATGATAACAAAGACTGTAGATTGGCCTCAATCTCGCCTATTTCACACTGTAAAACTGAGAGTTCATGTTGAAGATATTCAATATTGAGCAAAATAAAGTCCAGGGAATATTCCAAAGAGTTAACCTCTACCCAAGTGAGTGTCCTATCAAAGGGATTCTCATTTTGTCCTAATTCACGCATAGATTGGTTTAAGTTGGAATCTGATTTGTTTTCTTTTTTTCGTCCGATTAAACTAAGAATATGGTTTCATAAAAGGGATGTAATTGCGAGACCCCAGACCAGTGAGTTCACACTGGGTTCTCTCAATTTATTCCAAAGGAGCAATTTTACACCTGTCATCAATGAACCTGCAGTGGAGGCCTACATCAGTGCTGTCCGAGGTGGGATTTCTGAGCTCCGGTCATCCTTTACGGATGATCAGGACTTCAGATACCCTAATCTGACTACCACTGAGGTTGAGGCTTTAAAATCCCTTAGATCCGACCCCACCCTCACTTTGAAACCGGCTGACAAGGGGGGTGCGGTCGTAGTAATGGACACTGTCAAGTATGTACATGAAATTATGCGTCAACTGGGGGACCCACAGGTGTATAGGGCTCTTGATTCTGATCCCAAATTTATGATCATTGGTATCATACGCAGGTGCCTGAGGGAGGCCCTGACCGCTGGCATCATCGACGAGGGTCTGAGTGAATTTCTTGAGGTAGCACATCCAGTCACTCCGGTGATATATGTGCTGCCCAAGATACACAAGACCCTCGTCGATCCCCCGGGACGCCCGATTGTCTCGGGTACAGATTCGATCTTCAGCGGCATGGCCGTCTTTCTTGACAAAATCCTGCGGGGCTTTTCAATTGGTGGATTGTCCTATATACAAGACACGTCGGATTTTTTGGTCAAGCTCCAGGGCATAGATTTATCCCAGGTTCCCTCTGTCATACTCGCATCATTTGACGTTACGTCATTATACACCTCTATTGTACATGAAAAGGGTATTCGATCAGTTGAAAAAATGTTAATGTTGTCCTCCTACACTCCACAGGCTTCTGAATTTATAATTGATTTACTCAAGATAGTGCTCCAATATAACTACTTCTTATTCAAAGACACCTTTTATTTGCAACAACGGGGTGTGGCCATGGGGTCACACGTGGCCCCTACCTATGCAAATATTTGTATGCGTTGTTATGAGGAAGATGTCGTCTATTTGTCCCACCACTTCAGACATGTGCTGAGGTGGTGGAGATACATCGACGACATCTTCCTCATATGGACTGGTACTGAGGCAGATCTGATTGATTTTCATGACTTTTTAAATAGTCATGATCCGGATCTACAATTTACCCTCGTCCATTCCAACACTGAGATTCAGTTTTTGGACACAAAGGTAGTGGTTAAAGGAGGTCTTCTGCACACCGAGCTATATACGAAACCGACCGACACCAACACCTTCCTATGTTTCAATAGCTCCCATCCAAGGAAAATGATCCAATCCTTGCCCTTCTCACAGTTCCTCAGGGTTAAGCGGGTTGTGTCAGACAATACTAAATTGGATGCAACCTTGGATTCTATGGCCCTCAGATTTCAGGAGAGGGGGTATCCCAAACGGTTGCTCAAAGAACATATGGATAGAGTCCGCAATTTGGATAGGGCTGAAATACTGACTAAGCGGAAGACTTCCCGTAAGGTTGACAGAATTCCGTTTATTTCAGTATATAGTGAGTATAGCTCCTCAATAAACAGGATTTTGAATAAACATTGGGGGTTGTTGGGCACATGTTTCAAGGAAATTTCTGAATTCCAGAGCCCCCCTCTTCTTTCTTACCGCCGATCCAGAAATTTAAGAGATCAACTGGTTAGAGCCGATATTGGCTCAAGAGGGCTTTCAAGACAAACTACATTAACACAGTTGGGCATGGGTTGTTTTCCCTGCCTCAGCTGTGTTAATTGTAAGTACATGTGCAAAGGGAGGAATTTCATACATCCTGGTACTGGTGAATCCTATGGGATCTCTTTTCATTTAACCTGTGAGTCCAGTCATGTTATCTACATACTGTCTTGCCCATGCAATTTATTATACGTAGGAGAGACAACGACCGAGTTTAAGACCCGCCTCAATAACCATCGTTTGAGCATACGGAAGAAACGTATGGACCTACCAGTATCCAAACATTTTACAGAGGCTAAACATGGGGAACGTGATCTCAAATGCTGGATAGTAGACCATATACCCCAACCTAGACGAGGTGGTGATAGGTCAAGGCTTCTCAAACGCAGAGAATTGAATTGGATCCACAGGTTGGGGAGTTTAAAACCCCATGGATTAAATGTAGAATATAATTTCGGGGATATTATGTGAGGGTGGTTTGCCTCTGTTGTCGGGCAGGATGTAACTCTGTGTCTCCTGTATACACGATATGAGTTATACAACTCAATTTTCTTGTTTTCTTGCATTTTTAATAATTTCATTTTTTCTCTTCTCTCTTTGCAGAGAACACATACACTAAATCTCAGGAGGAATGGCAAGCCTGGATGGAGTGGACGCAACATACCGCACAAGGGATAGTTTTTTTGTCTCGTATAATGATCCTTTTTTTTTTTTTTCCTTTTTGTTATTATTATGTAAACACCTTGATTCAGACAGGTCCGGTTGGCACCTAAACATGGGTTCAATATGCTATAACAGCCGAGAAGACACAATTTTACAGACTCAGTGGCACCTGAGCACCTACAGGAGGAGATCCCTCACGGATGAGAGGACAACCCAGTGACCTCGGCGATATTTCTATACATTCCGCGGTTTCCGTGGATATGTCGGATTTTTTCGCCTGGGGTGGGCTTGTGGACATCCTGTTTCTTAAGGAGTTCACTGCCTGTCTGGATTGGCCCAGTCCGATTTAATGTAGGTCGGATGTTTTACACTGACCAGATCTGCAATAGGGCGTCTTGCCAGAGAGCAAGATGGCGCCTGATATGCGCTTTTCCATCTGAGCATGCGCTCAGCAATCAGTGTCTAGGCTGAGTGAAAAGAATCTGGAGTGATGACCGAGCGTCGGCGAGGTGTGATGATGTCGGTCGCTCCCCCTCCCCCAGATAGGTGCGCGACCTGACCTTTGTCAAGGAAAGGAAACACAGCTGAATCAAGCGGTAGGACATGACTCTCCTTGTGCGATAGGTATGTCAGTCTGATCACCCCCTCTAGTTTGCTCTTCCTCCTGCATGATAGAATGAATTGCAGCACACTGATCGATCCTTGTTCGATCCAGATTTTCACAGTCCACCACAGTTGGAATATATGTATGACATGTATGATTCATGTCTCTTATGTTTTTATAATTGCACTGTTGTCACAGGATAATATTATGTATTCACAGTGTTGCTTTCTGTTATGGTTACCTTTTGGTCACACCCACAGGGTGGAGTATGACCACATGACTCACTTGTTAATTGATTCACCTGTATATATTGCTGTGATGTGGAGTTGTATTCATGCTTGAAAAAGGCTCAAGAGCAGAGCCGAAACGTTGCACCTGGGTGAATAAAGGTTCACTTGTTTTTTCTACCATTGGAGTGCCGCTCATTCTTCCGGATTTTATATATATATATATATATATATATATATATACAGACAAAAATAACTGGCAGCACCACCTTGTTGGTGGGTGCAAAGTCCAAGTACGGCAACTGGATATTACCCACTTCAATATAATGAAAAAATTGGACTGCACTCCAGACGGTTCCTTATAGTAAAACGAGTGAAGTTTATTCACACATGTGATAGCAGCAAAAAAGCGACGTTTCGGCTCAACATGAGCCTTTCTCAAGCAAGGCTCATGTTGAGCCGAAACGTCGCTTTTTTGCTGCTATCACATGTGTGAATAAACTTCACTCGTTTTACTATAAGGAACCGTCTGGAGTGCAGTCCAATTTTTTCATTATATATTGTAGGAGAGTCCCCGGAATAATAATGGACGGACGATACGTGCCACCAGAGGTCCTGGCCTCGTGGAGTAAGAACCGGATCATTGCGGTTACAGCGGCGAATGCTGCTGGCGCAGCGTGTCCGGGCCGGTTCTTACTGGGAACAGGTAAAGAGTGGGGGGGTGCCTGTTCCCCACGGCCAGCCCAGGTTTTTGGTGGAGCTGGGCCTTTAAGAACCCAGCCTGCTGATGATGGGGGTGGGGTGTGTCTTGCTGAGCTGGAGGTTTCCACAGATAGAGTGAGTGCTGATGAAGGAGAGTCTGGGCGCAGAACACATTGAAGGATAGCCCTGGGACCTGTGGTGCTACAAGCCAAAGGGGCTCTGGCCTGAGGGAGACAAAGGCAGATAGCCTAGAAGCCTGCAGAACTGCTGTGGTCTGTCCAAAACAAGGTGACTCAAACCTGCTGTTTATTTTCTATGGAAGGACTTTTGTTCTATGCACTATGTGGATATGCACCTGTGTGGTCTGCACATTGCCTGTTATGCCGTCGGTGTGAATAAAGTCACAGTGTATCACAAAGACTGTCTATGATTGCCTCAATACTGCCGCCGCTACCGTAGCCTACCACGAGCACATCCCCACAATTGGTGGAGAATGCGGGCATTCCTGCAGTGAGGCAGGCCTGAGGCAAAAGTTGTGTTGGACTGCATGTCATATATCAGGCCTGCAAGTTTTATGGTTCCTGACAAGATGGAGGAGGCCATTAAGCACCTGATTCAGAGTAATGTACAGCAGCAACAGGCATTGCAGGCTCAGAGGGAAAGTAATGAGCTACAGCAAAAAAGACATGAGGAGGCTATGTGTGCACAGCAGCAAACAAACACTCTCCTAATGCAGCAGCTGGTAGCCATGCAAGAGTCGGTGCGAACATCCCTGCAAGGAGTTTTAACTGCGACAACCCCGACTGTGTCTACCGCCAGGGACAAAGTCCGATCCGCCCTGAGGAAAATGGGTCCAGGAGATGATATAGAGGCATTCCTGATGGTATTCGAAAGAACCGCGGAGCAAGAGAGGCTGCCGTTGGAGCAGTGGGCCGAGGTGGTGGCGCCTTTTCTGGTGGGGGACGCACAAAAGGCCTATTTTGACCTCAGCTGCGATGAGGCCAAGGACTATGAGAGGCTAAAAGCTGAGGTGTTGGCCAGGTTGGGGGTAAACACCTATGTGCGAGCGCACAGGGTGTATCAGTGGGTGTTTGCCGAGTCCCGCCCCGCCCGGTCACAAGCCTATGACTTACTTCACCTAGTAAAAAAATGGCTTCAGCCTGAAACATTGAGCACTTCTCAGGTGGTTGAAAGGGTCGTGGTCGACAGGTTCGTGCGTACCCTCCCGAGAGCCATACAGCGCTGGGTGGGACAAGGCGATCCAGGCAACCTGGGTTAGCCTGGTGGAGAGGTATATGGCCACTCAGGATTTGGTGCGGGACTCAGCGGTACTACCGAAGTCACGTCAGCCCCCGCTGCCGACCCGGGATCCTGAAAAAGGGATCCCACCACATAAGGAGGGGAGTGGATCTCCAGTCCGTGGGAGGAATACCCTGGGGAGGAGGGAGGCTGCGAGGATCAGATGTTGGCATTGTCAGGACTGGGGACATGTGGCATCCAACTGCCCTAGGGCATCCGAACCCATGGACTGCGGGTTCGCTCGCCGGTCCTCTTTTTATGCCCAACCGGTGTATATAGCTGACCCCCTGCTGGCGGCGGACAACCCTCCGGTGTGTGATGTCGTTGTTAATGGACACTCCGTGCAGGCCCTGCTGGACTCTGGGAGCCTGGTAACTCTGGTCCATGAGTCGCTGGTAACGGAAAAACTCCCAGAAAGGCGAACCCTTACCATTGTCTGTATACATGGGGATCGCAGGGAGTATCCCACCACTAAGGTTACCCTGGCAGTGTGTGGAAAGGAGGTACCACATGTCGTCGGGGTGGGGAGACGGCTCCCTTATGCCGCAATATTGGGGAGGGACTTTCCCCTGTTCTGGACTTTGTGGAGGAACGGGTTGCCTACCTATGGGGAAGGAAAATGTCCAGGTCCCGAGCCCGAGGACCCCGAGGCAGGGACCCCAGCTGTAGGGGTCACCGTAGAGGAGGTAGAGTGTAACCCTGACCGGTTTCCCCTAGAAGTATTGGCGGGTGAGACAGTAGAAAGTTCGTCCATCCTCGATCTGGAGGTACCCCGAGAAACCTTCGGGACCGCACAGCTCCAGGATTCGACGTTATTGCGGGCTAGAGAAGGTGTGTCGGTGGTTAATGGTGTTGCCCAGCGTCCCGGCGCCGATACCGTATTTCCTCACCTGGCCTATAACCAGGACCTGTTATATAGGGTAGACAAGGTGAGGCAGGAGGTGGTGGAACAACTGGTGGTGCCCCAGCCTTACCGGCGAATGGTCTTGGATTTAGCGCATGCGCATGTGTTGGGTGGTCATCTGGGGGTTAAGAAAACGCTGGAGCGAATTCTACAACGGTTCTATTGGCCTGGGATATATGAGGAAGTCCGGAGGTTCTGTCAGTCGTGTCCAGTGTGTCAGCTGACTAGCCCCCAACCTCACTATCGCAGTCCACTGGTACCTATGCCCATTATAGAGGTGCCCTTCGAAAGGATCGGCCATGGATCTGGTAGGCCCCATTATTAAGTCAGCCCGAGGTCACCAACACATCCTGGTAGTGTTAGACTATGCCACTCGCTATCCGGAGGCGGTCCCATTGCGCCATACGTCGGCCAAGGTAATAGCTAAAGAGCTCATGAGTATGTTTGCCCGGGTGGGGATACCAAAGGAGATTCTGACGGACCAGGGGACACCCTTTATGTCCAAAATAACAAAGGAATTGTGTAAGCTATTAAATATTAAACACCTGCACACGTCCGTCTACCATCCCCAAACCGATGGGTTAGTAGAACGGTTTAATAAGACCCTGAAGTCCATGCTAAAAAGAGTCGTGGCTAAGGACGGGAGGGATTGGGACTTACTGTTGCCCTATGTTTTGTTTGCGGTACGGGAGGTGCCCCAGGCGTCCACGGGGTTCTCGCCCTTTGAGTTGTTATATGGGCGACATCCCCGTGGGCTACTGGATATCGCTAAGGAAGCATGGGAGCAACAGCCTACGCCTCATAAAAGTGTGATAGAGCACATAGGAAAAATGCAGGACCGAATAGGGGTCGTGTTGCCGATCGTCCGTGAGCACATGGAAGCGGCACAACTGGCCCAGAGTCGGGTATATAACCGAACCGCCCGGGTAAGGACATTTCACCCGGGGGACCGAGTTCTTGTACTCGTGCCCACGGTCGAGAGTAAATTCTTGGCCCGGTGGCAAGGACCCTATGAAGTTAAGGAGAAGGTGGGCCCAGTTGATTACAGGATATACCAGCCAGGGAGGCGGAAGCCCAAACAGGTATATCATGTGAATCTACTAAAACCTTGGAGAGACAGAGAGAATTTGTTTGCAGACAGCCCGCCCTCTGTCGGGACGTCAGGGAGTGACCCGGGGTCACCAGGTGTTCCGGAGAACGCCGCTGGGGTGACGATAGGGGACGGACTGTCAAACAAACAAGCACAAGAGGTGAAAGAATTTGTTAATCGGAATAGGGACGTATTCTCTGACCTTCCTGGACGTAGCACCTTGATCGAGCATGACATTGTCACCGAGCCCCGGGTGAAAGTCCGCCTAAGACCATACCGAGTACCGGAGGCTCGGCGACAGGCCATTTCGCAGGAGGTAAGATCGATGCTACGTCTAGGGGTCATAGAAGAGTCAAAGAGCGAGTAGGCTAGCCCGATTGTCCTTATTCCCAAACCGGATGGTTCATTACGGTTCTGTAATGATTTTAGGAAATTGAATGAGGTATCAAAATTTGACGCCTATCCCATGCCTCGGGTAGACGAGTTGATAGAGCGGCTGGGAAAAGCCCGGTATTTTTCGATCCTAGATCTCACGAAGGGCTACTGGCAGGTACCTCTGACGGAGGCGGCAAAGGAGAAGACGGCCTTTGTCACCCCGGAGGGGCTTTTTCAGTATAGGGTGTTGCCTTTTGGGTTGCATGGCGCTCCGGCTACGTTCCAGCGTCTGATGGATGTCGTCCTCAAGCCCCATCACCAGTATACCTCCGCGTATCTGGATGATATAGTCGTGTTTAGCCCAGACTGGGAGGGTCATTTGTCAAAACTTCAGGCAGTGATAGATTCTCTAAGGAAGGCGGGGTTAACTGCCAACCCAAAAAAATGCTCGGTGGGACTAGAGGAAGCTCGCTATTTGGGGTATGTGATTGGACGCGGAGTCATTAGGCCCCAAGTAAATAAAGTTGAAGCAATCCGGAATTGGCCCAGGCCTCGTACGTCCAAGCAAGTACGGTCATTTTTGGGCCTGATTGGGTACTACATGAGGTTCATTCCCCATTTTGCCACCTTGGCAGCCCCGTTAACCGGCCTCTTGAAGGGTAGAAAGTCGGTGATGGTTCGCTGGGGCGAGAAGGAGGAGGAGGCGTTCTCCCGTTTGAAGTCGGCCCTATGTGAGTCCCCAGTTCTGGTGACGCCCGACTTCAAGCGGGAGTTTGTAGTTCAAACAGATTCCTCGGGAGTAGGACTAGGGGCTGTGCTTTCCCAGGAGCTCAACGGGGAAGAGCACCCCGTGGTTTTTCTAAGCCGCAAGCTTACCCCAGCAGAAACCCGGTATAGCATTGTGGAGAGAGAGTGCCTCGCCATCAAGTGGGCACTCGAGTCTCTCAGATATTACCTTCTGGGGAGAAGGTTCCGTCTGGTGACCGACCACTCCCCTCTCCAGTGGATGAGTCGGGCTAAGGAGGGGAGCGCTCGGGTTACCAGGTGGTTCTTGTCCCTCCAGAACTTTAAGTTCACTGTTGAGCACAGGGCCGGCCGCTTACAGGGGAACGCAGATGCCCTGTCCTGGGTACACTGCTGTGCATGTGTTCACCCCCTCAGGCTTGAACAGTATGTTCAAGCCCTCAGGGGTGAACAAAGGGGGGGGGATATGTAGGAGAGTCCCCGGAATAATAATGGACGGACGATACGTGCCACCAGAGGTCCTGGCCTCGGTGGAGTAAGAACCGGATCATTGCGGTTACAGCGGCGAATGCTGCTGGCGCAGCGTGTCCGGGCCGGTTCTTACTGGGAACAGGTAAAGAGTGGGGGGGTGCCTGTTCCCCACGGCCAGCCCAGGTTTTTGGTGGAGCTGGGCCTTTAAGAACCCAGCCTGCTGATGATGGGGGTGGGGTGTGTCTTGCTGAGCTGGAGGTTTCCACAGACAGAGTGAGTGCTGATGAAGGAGAGTCTGGGCGCAGCACACATTGAAGGATAGCCCTGGGACCTGTGGTGCTACAAGCCAAAGGGGCTCTGGCCTGAGGGAGACAAAGGCAGATAGCCTAGAAGCCTGCAGAACTGCTGTGGTCTGTCCAAAACAAGGTGACTCAAACCTGCTGTTTATTTTCTATGGAAGGACTTTTGTTCTATGCACTATGTGGATATGCACCTGTGTGGTCTGCACATTGCCTGTTATGCCGTCGGTGTGAATAAAGTCACAGTGTATCACAAAGACTGTCTATGATTGCCTCAATACTGCCGCCGCTACCGTAGCCTACCACGAGCACATCCCCACAATATATATATATATATATGTATATATTAGAAAAGAAAAATATATACTCTCCCTCCTCCCTCCCAGCCCCCCTCCCAACCTAACTAAGCCCCACTATAAACTTAACAATACTAATATAATATTATCATAACACTAACATAATACAAAACATACCTATATAGTACAATATAAATACAATATAGACACCATAAACCAACACTATTACACGTAAGCCTTTCCATACATTGCTACAAAACAAAACAAAAACCTATGAGTGCGCTATATCAGCCCACCACCAGGAAAAGAGTACTACTCAGCTAAGGAACCCCAAAACAGAAGCCCCTCCACAGACGAGAGGCCTTGGGGTCCCCCCACCTTTTGTACTCAAGAGAGCGTACCTTCACCAGGTCACCCATGATGTTCCTATATACCGTCTCCACCGGGAGGATTTTGTGACTCTTTGTTGACACTAGACACCGTGCACACCAGATGTGGTGCCTAACCACTGCACTAACTACAAATAAAGTGACGGTCCCTCCCACCAAGGTCTTTGAAAGCCCCATAGGCCCACTCCGCATAGGACAGGGTGGCCAGCCTAGGCTAACCGATGGAAGCACCCACCCTTTTGTATACCTCTATATTAAAGAGACAATGAAGTAAGAAGTGGTCCATGGTTTCCAGCAGGTTACCACACTCCTCCCGGGGACAACTCCTTTCCTCTGAGTTTCTACACTTCACACTGTCCCTTACATATAGCTTACCGTAGAAGCAGCGCCAAGTCACATCCCAAACTTTCTTAGGGATCCTTTCTGAGTTCAGCAAAAGTAGCCCACCCTCCAGATCCTGACTTGGGCAGTCCCTCAAGGCCAGTGGGGCCTGAAAAAGGCAAGATAGAACCTTCTTGTCAAGGGACAACCTCGACATGGTCTCCACCTCTCCCTTCCCCAGATCCCACCGTCTCAGGATTCTCAGAACTGGGGCAACATAAGCCGGGAGATATCCATGGCATGTGACGCACGTAGGTCTTTCACTCGCCCTCCTGTCTCCCATTCCTGGAAGAAGGGCCGCAACCATTCCCTACAGGAAATTACCCACAAAGGAGCCCTCTCTTTCCAGAGGTTTGCAATATTAATTTTCAAAAAGGTATTTGTTAAGAATACCACCGGGTTGACCATATCCAACCCACCTAGTCTCCTTGTGCGGTAAGTAACCTCTCTCTTGATTAGGTTCTGCCTGTTTCCCCACCACATCTGGAAAAAGAGGCTGTAGACCATACCCCAGAGAGACCCTGGCAAAACACAAACACTGCTTAGATACAGAAGCATGGGAATCAGGTAGGCTTTGCACAGGTGAACCCTTTGCCTGAGGCATAAAGACCATCCCTTTCAACGGTCCACCTTTTGGGCAACATCTTTTAGTCTACTCTCCCAATTTTGCTGATGATAATCTCCATCCTGGCCAAAATTGATGCCTAAGATCTTTACAGACTTCTGGGGTTCTGGAAGAGTGCCCTGGAGATCGAAGACAGGATCCCCTTCCCCCAGCCAGAGAGTCTCACATTTGTCCCAGTTAATCTGAGACCCAGAAACCTCTGAATAGCGGTCCACCTCTGACATCACTCAGCTCACCTCGTCTTCCGAAGAGGCAAGAATGGAGATATCATCGGCGTATGCCACCACCTTTAGAGGTGGCCCCCGCACCGCCAGTTCCATCCCCACCCCCGCCAACAGTCCGCGATCTACCCTTCTAATGAAGGGATCAATCGCTAACACATACAGCAAAGAGCTTAAAGGACATCCCTGGCGGACACCAGAAGCCACCTCAAAAGGTCGACCCGACCAACTGTTAATCAATGGGAAACTCTCCGCCCCTTTGTACAAAGTTTTTAACCAGTCTACAAACCTCCCGGGTAGACCATGCCAGAAGAGAACGGACCACAGGTACTCATGGTTCACCCGGTCAAAAGCCTTCACCTGGTCCAAAGATAACAGAAACCCTTTCCAAAGGCCTACACCCTGCTCTGCTCCACGGCTTCTCGGACACTGAGAACGGCGCTAAAAGCGCTCCGACCGGGAACAGAGCAGCGCTGAGCCTCAGAAAGAAGTCTCGGTGCAAATTTCACAAATCTGCAGAAAAGTATTTTTGCCAGAATCTTCCAGTCCACATTGAGAAGCGATATGGGTCTCCAGTTCTCAATGCGGGATGGATCTTTACCCTTTGACAGAATAATCAGGGCTGACTTACCCATTGACTTTGGCAGGGTGCCCGAGGAAATACACTCGTTAAACACCTCGGTCAAGAGAGGAACTAATTGTTCCTTGAAAGCCTTGTACCACTCGGATGTTAAGCCATCTGGACCTGGTGATTTCTTGGGCCTAAGTCCATTAATGGCCAGTCCCACTTCCTCTTGCCTGATAGGTTCTGCCAAAACATCGAGAGGGGTCTATTCCTGGCTCTGAATGAAATCCTCAAAGGACTGTCTTATTGTCACTTCTTCCAGGAGAGACTAATTCAGCTTCCACATTCCTCTGCCCATACAGGGAGTCTCTGCAACATTCAAAGAGAAAATAATCAAACAGTGGTCGGAGAATTCCACTTCCACGGCTTCTAAAGCCGAGAAAACAGCCTCCTCCTTTAAATATAACCGATCTATTCTAGACCTACGATTTCCCTGATGAAAGGTGAAATCCACGTGGTCTGGCTTATGCCGTAAATGGGCGTCCACCAGACGAGTATCCTCAACTATCCTAGACAACACAACGCTATCAGCATCCAGCCCACCTTTGGAGCCTCCCCTATCACAGGCTCTTGTCACATTATTAAAGTCCCCTCCAAAGATCACTTGCCAGCTGGTTAAAAGAAAAGGCTTAATCCTCATGAGGAGACACTTGCGGTCCCACTTACTCTGTGGGCCGTAGATGTTTATTAATCTCAATTCTTGTCTCCCCATGAGGACATCTAAAATCAGGCACCTTCCCATTTCTAACTCGATTATCCTCCTGCATTCCACTCTTTCGGCGGTCTTAAAAAGTATCGCCACCCCGCTACGTGACTCGGCCGCAAGAGACCAGAAAGACGGACCTAGCCGCCATTCTCGCTTGGCTTTCGCCAACAGAGTAGTATTCTGTTAACCAGGTCTCTTGCAAAAACAAAATATCAGCTTCAATACTGTTGAAAAAAAATCAAAGGCCAGGAAACGAGCTGCGTCTGACTTAATACTGGCAACATTAATGCTTGCCAGTGTCCATGGGGTGAGTTCCGCCATCATTGATGATCGAGTTAGATAGCCTTCTTTTTCCCCACCCCATCACCATCAGCATTTTCATCTGAACCATCACACTCCTTCTGTCTTTTCAAAGATACAGAGACATCCATACCATCCTTTTTGCCCAAGGTTCCAGGCCTGGCCCCCCCCCCTCCAGAAGGTAATTTACCCCCCAAAGGATAGGGCCCGGCAGCCTGTGAGGAGGCCCCCGCGCCCTCTGGCACCACACCCTCTTCCCCCCCCCAGCTGAAGGAGTTGGGGGATCCTCGTCAAGGGCCTGGTACCGATTAGAGACTTCCACCAGAGGAGACCCAGTTGATCCTTCCTTAGGCCTCTGGTCAAGGATGAGTGGGACAGATGGGTCCCACTCCAGAGAGGGCTTAAGACCCTCTCCTTTCTTCTTTTTCTACTTACTCCGCTTGTTCCTCCTACCCTCCAACCACGCTCTGCCACCCTCGTCCAGGCTCTCGCCGTACGAGGAGACAGGGTTGGTGGATGGGTTAGCCTCCACAGGTTGGGCCTCTGGTTCCCCATCTTCGCTGTACCCCGGGTCACTACAACCGGGATCCTCAGCCAGACCAGCTGAAGGGTCAGCTGCCACCTGTTCCCTATCTTTGCGGCGTTGTTCTTGCCACCTGATCCTTAATGGCCTTTGCTTCTTCGGATCCTGTCTGCTTCTTCCAGCGCTAGTAGTTCCAGCGCTCGTCCCCTCACCAACTGATTCAGTCCTGACAGCAGGCTCCTCCCTAACCACAGACCCTGCCTCGCTGCTAGTGCCTGCCTGATCTTGAGCCCAGCCCTGAACCCTGTTGGCGAAGGCAAGCGGACAGCGACTAAACGGGTGACCTAGGTCCCCACAGAGGTTGCACCGGATCTGCCTACAAGATGCAGCAAGATGACCAGTGTCCCCACACGTCGCACACATGCGAACATTGCATTGTGTACTGAAGTGGGTGGGACTGCCTCACTTGTGACAGACCTTTGGCTGGCCCCTATAGAACACCATAATCCTATCCCTTCCTATGAAGGCAGAGGAGGGAATATGAGAAACAGAATTGCCCTGATCAAACAGCTCAACGCTGAAGGTCCAGGTACCCAACCAGATGCCATGCTCATCGAGCACCTTGGCGGGGAACTGCCCCACCCTACCATATCGACTAAGCCAAGTCATGATGTCTACACTTGACAGTGATTCATTACAGGTCAAAACGGTCACTGTCTTCACAGTCAATTGGCGGGTGATGGCCTCGATGGCAAAACAGGAGGCGCCGTTGCAAGTCACCCCCGCCCGAAACCTTGGGCAAAGAGTCACCCGAAACAACACCCACATACGTTTTTGTTTTTGCCATCCTCTCTCTCACATCCTTCCTCGTTGCTTCCTTACACATAACTTTATCCTCTTCATCCACTTCCGTATCCGCAATATACTCCTCAATCAAAGCATTCTCATCCACCATCTCAATTTCTTCCTCATCCGCAATCGCATTCACCAGTTTATTTGTATCCTCCTTTATAACCTCGTTCACGTTCTCATTCACCCCCACAGCCACCTGCACATCATTACCCACAATCCCATTCACAACCACATTTGTATCCTTATTTGTTTTTACATCACCTTTCACTCCCCTGGACTGGTCAGATTCCCTAAAGAGACCGCAGTATCACTGGGGGCGGGCCCTGAGGAGCCCCCCGCAAAACCCGCAGGGGACTCATCACCTCCCACACCCCCCACGGCTTGCACAGTCCTGGGATACTCAACCATAGTGTTCTCCCCATGTTCCAAAGTCTTTACACCTTCCACTGATTTTAATGTTTTTTTCGCAATTTTGACAGTTTTATCAGTTTCTAATGTTTTCTGCTCCTCTTTCACATCACCACCACCTTGAACCTTGTCCACAATCATCACATCCTTGTCCACCACACTGTTTGGGGTTTTACCCCCTGCACTTCTTGTGACCACCCTACCACTACAGGAAGGGGGGCACCTCCCGTCACCATCTTAGATTCAATCTCCCACACTGTTTGACCCGATTCCAGTACAGGAACCGGGCTGGGCACAGCAGTGGATTCAAAAGGCACAAATCGAAGCACTTCTTCCATTACAGTTTTATTTTTCTCCTTTCTGATTTTCACCAGCTCATCCTCAGGGACCTCCTCATCCCCAAAATACAGTCTGCTCACCGGGGACTCCAGCTGCCCAACTTCCACTATTAGCCTTCCCCCAGACCCACTTTCATCCCCGGAGGTGGACGCAATCAGGTCTGAGGGGTCCCCCTAGCCACAAGGCAGAGAGTCCGCCTCCGCTGTTCCAGGTACCACCTTCCCCTGGCTCCCAGCCTGCTGCCCTGGGACTGGGGCCAGGCGTATCGGATAGTCCAGACATACCCTCAAACCTGCAGTCATTCCTGAATTTTTACAAGAATGGGCCGCCATTTTCCTCAATGGCTGCCCTCTTCTCTTCCAAAACCGCTATTACCTCCTCCAACTTCACCAGTCTGGAGGAGAGGATTGCCTTCTTTGTCTTAGGCGCCATTTTCAGTTGCATTTGTACATTTTTATACTCCACATTAAGTCTTTTTAATTCCCTCTTGACCTCCTCATGCATGTTCAGAAAATATGCTACTCGGGAGGAAAAGGTTTTTGAAGACTCCTTAGGGCCCAAAATACCCCAATTATGCAGTCTCTCAACCGCTGGGCAGGAAGAACCCCCGACACCAGGCTTCTTTACAGTAACTTTGTCGCCGGGCTGAGGTACCGACACAGACACACCACATGCTGAATCACCTACCTCAGCCTCTGGCCTCGTCACCTTCTCCACGGCCTTCCCTGTATCCCATCCCGTGGTCCGTCCAGCAGCTTGTCCAGCCACTGTACTTTTCATTTTTTGAGCAGCAGCGGGCCTTTCCACAGCATCCTGCTTTCTCAGGTGCTGACTCAAATTGTCCAGAGAGTATCCCAAGCTGGCTGCTCTCCTGGGACCCCTCCGGACCCCACCTGGTACTCCATTGGGCTCATTGCAGGGATCACAGCCGCTCCTAGTAGCGGGGTCCCCTCCTGCCCGCGGCACTTGCGGGGCTGCCCTCCATTACTTGCGACCTTGCGGCCGCTTGCTGCAGTGTCTTCATATCCTCATCATCGTCGGCCTCCAGTAGCGCCGAGGTATCTAAGCCCAGGTCTCCAGTCCTGGAGGCCCTCCTCTCCACTCGCGCATCTCCACCGCGGCTGCCGACACGTGGTGATGAAAGCCGGCAGCCGGAGGCCCGGGGTTCCTTACCGGGAGAAACCGCCACCCCCTGGGGAAAGGGTAGCAATTTCCCCGGCAAACAAAGCGCTGGTAAGCCTCCCAGACCTCACACACAACAGGAAAGGAACAGCAGCTCCTCCCGCCACTTCTCCTGTCCTGTATACTGGGTGTAATCCTCAGTATATGCTCTTATTCTGTATATATGAACACTCCACAGTGCCACTTCCCTTGTCCTGTATACTGGGTGTAATTCTCAATATCTGCTCTTATTCTGTATTTATAGAAACCGCACAGTACCACTTCTCCTGCTCTGTATACTGGGTGTGCCTGCCCCCCACTAGTTCCGATGAAAAAATAGACTTCAGTGAGCGCAGCGGAGTTGGGGGGCAGCTTATGGCCGAAATACGCCACCTGGAGTCCCCCAAAATTTGTGAGGACATTTGCTTTGGAAATGAATTACCTGAAGATGAGCCGATGGGAAAGAGAAAAACAAAGACATTAAAGCCAGAGGTGAGGTATGTCTATGTGACCCACCCTGCGTGCCCGGGGCCGGCTGAAAAGCCAGCTCAGGGCACGAACCCCACCATCCTCCCTGGCCCGGTCTCTGCTGTAGGACTGGTGCGTAGGAGTGGGGAGAAAGACGTGGTAAAGATGGCGCAGGACGCGGTCCCTGTTTGCGGTAACAGGGGCGGTGAGGAGAAGCAGGAGGGGCCAGACAGGAAGGCTCCCGGGGCGGGTGGCAAGGGGGGCATGGTTGGTGGTCGGGTGGCTCCGCCTGCCTCTGCTGGGGCACTGGACAAGTGCCGGGTGGAGGTGCGGCGGGGTGATGTTGCTGCCACTGCCCCCCTTGCAGAGGTCGTTGACGGGATCCCTGTCCTGGGGTCTGCGTCCTCTGCCCCGGTCTGCTTCGCCGCTCCCGTGCGCCCTGCAGTCCCCCCTGCCAGTTTTGGCATGACGGGGGGGCAGGGGTGGTGGGGGTGGCTGTGGGTGGAGGGGGTGCGGCCGCGGGTTCAGCAGTGTCCCGATCCGGAGTTGCAGGGGAAGGGTGCGAGGTGGCTGCCTCCGCCCCTCCCAAGTTGTGTGCCCAAGTCCTTGCCGGGGTTCCAGTCTCCTCTGCCCCGGTCTGCTCCGCTTCAGTCGGCGGGGAGTGGAGGCGCAGTGGGAGTGGTCAGGGGTGGAGGGGGTGGGGCTTCGGATATCTACAAAGGAGCTCAGAGCAGCGTGTGTGTAGGCAGAGAGGGAGGGGGCGGTCCTGATGCGAGTGTGGCGCGCACCGCCCCTCCCTCCTGCACTGTCCATCAAGTGGATAAGGCCGGCGTGGCTGGGACCAGTGGTTCTACAGCCCGCCGGCCTGAAAAATCAGGAAAGACTGTTAAAAATGTGTCCAGCAAGGAAATGCTGGACAAAATGAATAAAGTGACCTCTGTCCCCTCTGGCCCAGCAGTGTGTGTGGGTGGAGGGGAGAGTGCGGTAGTGGCCACTGAAGAAGTGGTCACTTGTGTAAATACAGTTTATGTTAGTGGTGTTGCCTCGGGCCCTGATGGAGGGGTGAATGTTGGAGGTCGGCCGGCCACTGTACAAGTGGCCGGTGCGCCTCATGTAGCCCCTTCAGAGGGGTCTGGAATGACACCTGCTGTAGATAGGTCTGGGGGGGTGGGGGTGGGCCCGGTCCGGCTGCCCCTCCTGCGTCGGTTACGCCTGGCAGAAGTTATGCTGGTGTGGTCGCCGGCGCAGGGGGGGAGGGGCGGTCCCCATTACCAAAGTCTGGTGACGGTAACTTGCAGCAGCAACTTCTAGAGGCTCTTAGGAGAGGGGAGAATTCCATTACAGTAGGGGGGCAGCAGGTGGATCTATCCTTCTGGATAGACAGGCATGGCCTGCGTGCCTTCCGAGAGCAAGGCGGGGGCGAGACCTCCTGGTCCTCACCCACAACCGGCCCTGGGTCAGCCAGACGGAATGTTGTCTGTCTGAAATGGAGAGGCAATGAAGCGTGCCCTACCAGGAAGAGGGTGGCAGAGCTTCTCTTTCAGACGGGCATCAGGGCATGTGACATCTTTGCCCTGATACATCCTTATGGCACCCGGGAGTTTGATGTCAGTTTTGCCCGGCCAGAGGGTCTTGAACTTTTCTGGTCTGGGTATGAACTGGCAAAAGACCAGCCAGACTGGCGGGGGTTTTTTGTGCAAGCGATAACCCGCCAGAATGAGGTCAAGAAAGTGACCGTTCTGACCCGTAATGAGTCGCTTTCTTGTGTTGACATCTTGACCTGGTTGAGCAGGTACGGGGACGTCCAGGGTCTTCCTAGCAAGAACCTGGATGAGTTTGGCATCTGGTCGGGTGCCTGGACGTTTCTGATTAAGTTGAAACATTCAGGGGGGTCGGTTTCCCACATACCGTCATCTACTTTCCTTGGTCGGGATAGGATCATGGTGTTCTACAGGGGGCAGCCTAAGCTGTGTTACAAGTGCGGCAGCCCTTCGCACTTCAGCGCCAGCTGCCGAGTGCAGAGGTGCGCATTGTGCGGGGGTGAAGGCCATCTAGCTGCATCTTGTGGGCAGATTAGATGCAACCTGTGTGGTGAGCTAGGGCACCCGTTCAGTCGTTGCCCTCGCTCTGTCGCCAACGTGGCTCGTGCACGCACCGAGGCGAGCCGGGAGGCCCCCACTGCCGAGGCGAGTACTGGCGAAGGCGACAGGGCAGTGGGCTCAATGAAGAGAAAAGAAAGCCCGTCCCAGCAGAGACGGAGGGAAAGGCGTCAAATGGAGAGGGGGCAGGTGGAACCCCCTCCTGAGACCCTGGGGGATATCGGGGGGAATGAGGAACTCAGGAGACTAGACCGTTCCGAGGTGACTCTGTCCTCTTGCTACGAGAGTGCAACAGAGGAGAGTGAGACAGAGTCTAAAAGAACAAGAAGGAAACGTCTGACCAAAAAAAGATCTAGCCCGACTAGAGTGCCTGTGGAAGGCAAAACCAACTCCCCCCTGGACCTCTCTAATCCTGACTCTCTTCCCCTGGATCTTTCCAACCGGTACCTCACCTTGGATGAGATCTCCGCCTCCTCTTCTTCCGGGGAGGAGGTTGAAGGTGGGGAGCCAGAGGGGCAAGAGAAGGAGCCTCTAGAAGGGCCCGCGCCCCCCCCGGTGAGGATGCAAGGTCCTCGGGAGGTGGGGCGGGTCCAGACACTGGGAATGGGAATGACAAGGGTGGTGTGAGGGGGGAGGCGGTGGTGACTAATGAGATGGACACCACTGTCTCTCTCAAAAGAGATCGTGCCACCTTAGGGGGTAGCCCCAAGAGGGGTAAAAAGAAGAACAAGAAGCGGAAGGGAAGGAAGAAGGCCGTCTAATTTAATCACTCTATATGGCGGCACTCTCTCCGTTGACGCTGGCGACCATTAATGTCGCCAGTATTAAATCGGATGCGGCTAGGTTTGCAGCCTTTGATTTTCTCAGCCGGGTTGAAGCTGACATTTTATTTTTGCAAGAGACCAGGCTGCCAGATTTGGCGGCTGTGTACAAAGCAAAAAAGGAGTGGAGGTGTTGTCCATCATATTGGTCTCTTGCGGCTGAGCCGTATAGCGGAGTGGCGGTTCTTTTTACCGCACCAGTAGAAAGCCGATGAGTGATTGAATTAGAAATGGGGAGGTGTTTGATTTTAGATGTCCTCATGAAGGGTCAAGAGCTTCGTCTGATAAACATCTATGGTCCCCAAACCAGGTGGGATCGGAAGCGGCTCTTTATGAGGATCAAACCTTTCCTTTTTACGAGTCGGCAGGTGGTCAAGACCGGGGAGGCGCCAGAAACCGGCTGGCTTGCGATAGTGTATCCCTGAATAGCATAGCTAGCGAGGCTCGCCTGGTGGATGTCCACATTAGGCACACCCCAGGCCACGGTGGTTTCACTTATTATAGAGGTAGTCAGATTAGGTCTAGAATAGACAGGTTTTATTTAAAGGAGGAGACTACTTTTTCACCTTTAGAGGTGGTAGAGGTGGGATTCTCTGATCACTGTCTAATTATGTTCTCTTTGAATGTTGCAGAATCCCCCCAAATGGGAAGAGGCTATTGAAAGCTAAATTCGGCCCTCCTGGAGGAAGCAGAGGTGAGACAATCCTTTAAGGACTTCCTTCAGAGTCAGGTAGAGTTGCTGGATCTTTGTGACACTAAGTCTGAGTGGTGGGAGATATTCAAAGATCGGGTGGCAAAATTCTTTCCGCCAGCTCTCGAGCCTCAGGTCCCTGGACAGGTACCACTTGTATCAGGGGCTGAGGAGGAAACTCGAACAACTGGTCTCGACTGGAGGTAGCCGAGAGGATATATCCAGGGTGAAATCTTTGCTTAAGAGGTGCCAGTACGATAGGCACGCATCTTTGGTTTTTGAGAGGGATTTCGGGAAGTACCGCTCGTCTGACCCTTACAGAAACTGTAAGATGTCAGTGAAAAGTAAGTTGGTGACAGGACTGGTCGATGGTACGGGATCTCTGGATAGGTCCAGATCAGGGATCTTGTAAATCGTCAAGTCCTTCTACTCGTGCCTCTTGAGGAAGAAGGATCTGAATCGGGCCAGGATTTCGGCTTTCCTGGCTGAAACCATCCCTGAGTCAAGAGTAGACCACTCTCTTGGCGTTTTGATAGAAGAAATCAGAGAAGAGGAAGTAAGCCTGGCGATCGAAGGGCTTGCCCTAAAGAAGTCGCCAGGCCCGGATGGCTTAACATCCGAGTTTTATAAGACCTTTAAGGACTCCTTGGTTCCCCTCTTGACTAAGGTATTCAATGAGTGCCTTTCCTCGGGTGCTCCTCAATGAGGAGGTCAGCTCTGATCCTTATATCAAAGGGTAAAGATCCGAGCCGTATTGAGAATTGGCGTCCCATAGCGCTTCTCAATACGGACAGAAAGATCCTGGCCAAGATACTGTTTAATCGGTTGGTGCAGTTTGCGCCCCGGCTCCTTTCGGAGACCCAACATTGCTCAGTTCCAGGCCGAAGCACGTTTAGTGCTGTGCTCGGTGTCCGAGAGGCAGTGGAGCAGAGTAGGGCGGGTAACTGGAAGTAACTGGTACATGCTGGCTTTAGATCAGGCAAAGGCTTTTGATCGGGTTGACCACGAGTACCTCTGGGCAGTCCTTCTGAAATATGGCCTGCCGGGGGGGTTTGTCGATTGGTTAAAGATCTTGTATGCAGGGGCAGAGAGTTTCCCGCTGGTGAACGGTTGGTCTGGCAGCCCTTTTGAGGTCGGGTCTGGAGTCCGCCAGGGTTGTCCATTGAGCCCGCTCTTATACGTGTTTGCGATTGATCCTTTTATTAGGAGGATTGATCGACGACCATTGGCGGGAGTCAGGATGAGTCTGGAGGAGCCAGAAGCCACTCTGAGGGTGGTGGCGTATGCCGATGATGTCACTGTTTTCATGTCCTCGGGAGGGGAGGCGGAATACGTGATGTCGGAGGTAGAACGCTACTCGGAAGTCTCCGGGTCCGTGATTAACCGGGATAAGTGTGAGAGTCTCTGGCTGGGAGGGGGTGATCCTTCTTTCGGTCTCCAGGACACCCTCCCAGAGCCCCAGTCGTCAGCCAAAGTCCTAGGCGTTCAATTCGGCCATAGGGATTATCCCACCCAAAATTGGGACAGCAGGCTCACGATCGCCGCTCAGAAGGTTGACCAGTGGAAGGGTTGGTCTTTGACCCTCAGGGAAAGGGTGAACCTGATCAAGACTTACCTTCTCCCTTTGCTTATCTATTTGGCCAGTGTATGTGTCTTGCCAGAACCTCTCTGGACTCGGGTTTACAGTCTGTTCTTTCAACTGTTATGGGGGAATAGGCTGAACCTAGTCAAGAGAGAGGTGACATACCGTACGAGGAGATTAGGGGGGTTGGGTATGGTCAACCCAGTGGTGTTCCTTGTGAACACCTTTGTTAAGATCAACCTGGCAAACCTCTGGAAAGAGAGGGCTCCTCCTTGGGTAGTCTCTTGCAGGGGTTGGTTTCGGTCTTTCTTCCAGGAGTGGGAGACAGGAGGGCAAGTGAAGGATTTGCGTACACCTCACGGATATCTTCCGGCTTATGTCACCCCGATTCTGAAGGTGATCCGCCGGTGGGGTTTGGGAGTGAGGGAAATCAAGACCCAGTCAAGGAGATCCCTTGACGAGAGGGTCTTGTTGACCCACTTCCGAAAGCCCCTGGCCCTTAAGGATTGCCCAAGCCGGGATCTAGACAGGGGTTTACAGTTGTTAAATTCGGCAAGGATCCCCTTGAAGTTTTGGGACTTGGCTTGGCGCCGCTTTCACGGGAAGCTGTATGTAAGGGGCAACTTGAGGTATAGGAACTCTGATGAAAGGGGTTGTCCCCGGGAGGAGTGTGGCGACATACTGGAAAGTATGGAGCACTTCCTGTTTCAGTGTCCCTTTAATACAGAGGTATACAAACGGGTAGGCGCATCCATTGGCTGGCCTAGGCTAGCCAACCTCTCCTATGCGGAATGGGCTTATGGAGCATTCAAAGGTTTGGGAAGAAGGGACCCATGCACAGCTTTTGTAGTTAGCATAGTGGTCAGGTACTTCACATGGAACGCACGGTGTTTAGTTTCCACCCAGCAGAAAGTCCTCCCTGTGGAAGAGGTGTGTAGGAACATTCTAGGTGACCTGGCGAAGGTTTGCTCTCGAGTGCGAGAAGGTTGGTACGGATGGGGTCTCTTACCTCTGGAGAGGCTTCACCTTTGATGTGCCTTAGCCTCAGTAGCACTTTTCCTGGTGTTGGGCTGAGGCTTTCACATTAGGTTTTTGTTTTGTATTTAAGATGAGTTTTTGAAGAAAGGTTTGCAAATGACTGAACTTGGGCCTTCGGGTGGATTTTAATATTGGTTTGTATAGATTGATATGGTTGTTATAAGATGTATATATTGTATGATAGGGTAAGTGGGGTGTAGTTAGGTTGGGTGGGATAGGGAGGGGGTGGGGGGGTTCATATTCTTTTTCTTGTGGGGAGGCCTGCATCCAGCCCTGGACTATGCGGACATAGGAGGACATGAGGCGAGGGGCTGGGTGTGGGTGGTGGAGGAAGGGCTAGCCTCATGGAGGGACAAGAGGCGGAGGTTGGCCCTGGGTGAGGGTGAAGGTGATGGGATAGATAGATTGGTAGGGTTAGTATAGGTTTGTTTTAGTTTTTTCTCATATATGTGTGTGTATAACAAAAAAAATAATAATAATAAAAAAAAAAAAATATATATATATATATATATATATATATAAATTTGGTATTTTGATTATTTATTGTGACAAGTTGTCATTTATTTTCTGTTAGAAACAATTTGTATAAATTTGTATATAGTCGGGGTTCAGCCGGATCGGATGTTTACGTTAGGCTAGGTTTAATTTTCTCTTTTTTAGTAGGTATGAATGAGATAGTATGCATGGAGCTGGGCCAGTAGGGTAAGTGTATATACTTGTTTTATATCTTGTTTGGAAGTTTTATGGCAAAATTTTTGTATTTTTGTATAAAATTAAAAAGAGTTCCTCAGTATATGCTCTTATTCTGTATATATGGACACTGCACAGTACCACTTCTCTTGTCCTGTATACTGGATGTAATTCTCAGTATCTTCTCTTATTCTGTATATATGGACACTGCACAGTACCACTTCTCTTGTCCTGTATGCTGGATGTAATTCTCAGTATCTGCTCTTATTCTGTATATATGGACACTGCCAGGGGAGCAACCAGGAATTTTGTCTAGGGGGGGGGTCCGAAAGGCAAAAAAACGTGGCATGTGTAAATGTGGCATGTATAGTGCGCTGTGCTAATTCTTTTGCCTGCCCATTTTTCAAAGCCCCCTTTATATTTAAAAATGCGCGGGGGGTGTAGTGTGTTGCGCTGATTCTTTTACTTGGTGATTTTTAAAGCTCTGTAGGAATAGAACAATGCGTTGCGCGCCCATTATTAAAAGCCCCTCCTACATATAATAGGCCACTCCCAACAAACACTGTACAGCTGAAATTCTATTGTTAAGGCCTGTCTCTACACATCATACAGAGAGGGGGAGGCCTGTCCTGGCTGCACTGCCTGCTTCACATCATACAATAAACAGCAGGCTACAGCCAGGAAGCTCCTGCACTCTCCTCCCTCCCCAGATCCTGCTCAAGGCCTGTGGTTCCCCCCACCATCTGCCACCCGCCCGTGGTCTGCTGCCCTCTTTGGCCCCCCCCTTCCATTTTGCCACACTCCTTTTTAAATGATCCCTGGCCCAGTGAAAACGCCTGAGCTTGTGGATCTTGCTTACAAATGGCTTCTTCTATGCACTGTAGAGTTTCAGCTGGCAACGGTGGATGGCACGGTGGATTGTGTTCACTGACAATGGTTTCTGGAAGTATTCTGTGATTTCCTTTACAGTAGCATTCCTGTTTGTGGTGCAGTGTCGTTTAAGGGCCCGGAGATCACGGGCATCCAGTATGGTTTTACGGCCTTGACCCTTACGCACAGAGATTGTTCCAGATTCTCTGAATCTTCGGATGATGTTATGCACAGTTGATGATGATAGATGCAAAGTCTTTGCAATTTTTCGCTGGGTAACACCATTCTGATATTGCTCCACTATCTTTCTGCTCAACATTGTGGGAATTGGTGATCCTCTACCCATCTTGGCTTCTGAGAGACACTGCCACTCTGAGAAGCTCTTTTTATACCCAATCATGTTGCCAATTGACCTAATTAGTGTTAATTGGTCTTCCAGCTCTTCGTTATGCTCAAATTTACTTTTTCCAGCCTCTTATTGCTACTTGTCCCAACTTTTTGGGGATTTGTTGACGCCGTGAAAATTTGAATCAACGTATTTTTCCTTTAAAATGATACATTTACTCGGATTAAATGTTTGATCTGTCATCTACGTTCTATTACAAATAAAATAATAAAATATTGACATTTGCCATCTCCACATCATTGCATTCCGTTTTTATTCACAATTTGTTTAGTGTCCCAACTTTTTTGGAATCCGGTTTGTACTACTACCACACAGATAGCGCCCCCTTCAACAATTATTTGCACGCAGTGCTCAAAAAAAATAACTGCGCCCAGACACTAATAGTATAAAGCTAATGTCCCCCAAAAATTATTGTGCTAAGCTGATACTGTGGCAGGGTTCCCCCAAAGTAACAGTGCTCCCCGAAATAGAAATAATTCTCTGCCAGAGCACACTTAGTAGTAATAATGCCCCTATAGTGCCCATACTAGTAATCATGTTCCTCATAGCCCCCCAGTAGTAGCAAAGCTCACCATAATACCTCCTAGTACTAATAATTCACCCTACAATATGACAGTACATGAAATACCCCTGCCTAGTGCCCGCTGTTGAGCTAATGTCCCCATAATGTATGCCAGTATAAAGTACCCCTATATAGTGCCCCAGTAAATGCCCTCATAGTGCTCCTCTCCCCCTTCCCCACAGTGTCCCCCATAATATGCCAGTAAAAAATGCCCCTTCTAAGTGCCACCATATGCCCCAATAGTGCTCCTCTCCCACATAGTGCCCCCAAATAATGCCCCATAGTGCCGCTCTCACTATAGTGCCTCCAATAATGTGCCAGTAAAAAATGCCCCCTTAGTGCCACCAGATGCCATAATGCCCCCCATAATGTGCCAATAAGAATAAAGGCCCCTTTAGAGCCCCCACTTCCCCATAGTGCCCCTAAATAATGCCCCTATAGTGCCACCAGATGCCCCATAGTGCCATTCTCCCCTATAGTGCCCCCCATACTGTGTCAATAAAAAAAATCCCCTTTAGACCCCCCAGATGCCCCCATAGTGCTCCTCTCCCCCATGGTGCCCCCCCCCCATAATGTGCCAGTAAAAAATGCCCCTTCGAAGTGCCACCATATGCCCCTTCGAAGTGCCACCATATGCCCCAATAGTGTTCCACTCCTATATGCCCCAATAGTGTTCCACTCCTCTCCCCTATAGTGCCTCCCATAATGTGCCAGTAAAAAATGCTCCCTTAGTGCCACTAGATGCCATAATGCCCCCATGTGCCAATAAGAAAAAAAGGCCCCTTTAGAACCCCCACTTCCCCATAGTGCCCCCAAATAATGCCCCTATAGTGCCACCAGATGCCTCATAGTGCCGTTCTCCCTTATAGTGCCACCCATAATGTGTAAAAAAAAAAAAATGCCCCTTTAGAGCCCCCATAGTGCTCCTCTTCCCCATGGTGCCCCCCCATAATGTACCAGTAAGAAGTGCCACCCCCAAAAAAATTGGGCTGTAAGAATTGTCAGATGCCCCCATAGTGCCAGCTCCCGCCCCTTCAGGAAAAAAAAAAGAAAACACTGATACTTACCTTCATCAGCAGCGATGTGAAGCAGGCCTCTTCCGGCCTGTGTCCCTGCTGTGTGCTGCCCGGCTCAAGTGGCGCGATGATGATGTCATCGTGCCGCCTGAACCGGCCTCTGATAGGCTGCAGGCATTAGTGCCTGCGGCCTATCAGAAGAACAGGGGAGGGACACGCCTCTCCCTTCCCTGCCGCAGCACAGGCATCTGTATCGCTGTCCTGAGGACAATGGAAGCGCTCATCTCCTACTGCCCCCCCCCCCCCACTGCTTCCGCAATTACATCCAGGGCCACGCCGCCTGTGGTGATCGGCGGTGCGGCCCTGAAGGATAAAAAAAATATATATATTGTCTGGTTGTTCTAGGGGGGGTCCAGACCCGCTGGACCCCCCCTGTAGGTGCGCCACTGGACACTGCACAGTACCACTTCCATAGTCCTGTTTACTGGGTGTAATTCTCAGTACCTGCTCTTATTCTGTATATATGGACACTGCACAGTACTTCTCCTGTCCTGTATACTGGGTATAATTCTCAGTATCTATATAAACATGTGAAAGGGTTAATGAATAAACCCATTGAGAAAGCTAAGTAAAGCAATAGAAGACAAAGCACAATCTCGCCTTTACAAGCAATGACTGCACAAAGAAAAGTCACATGAGACCCAACTGACTAGAGGAATTTTTCCTCCTAGTGATCTTGTGCCTGCACAGTTAATTCACATGACACACTGATACCATACAAGGTTTTTTTTCTCACTTGATGAACCTGGTCAATGACAGCTATTAACATGTGATCTAATTTGAGATAAACTGACATATGCTGGCCCAGTTATGCCAAGTCCACATTCCTTTGGCACACCCTTGGCTAATGAAATTCCTTGGATGCATAATATGTATACAGGGGTAGATTTGTCACCCATTCCCAAATGTATGGGATGTAAGTAGGATGCATTGCTAAAAGGGAAAACTTGCACACTGCATCTGAGAAGATGGAGGGAGACCTCATGTTAGACTTATTGGCCAGTAAGAAGCACTGAAAGAGCTCATGTATCTTCAATGCAACTCATTCTCATTTCTTGCTTAAAAGGGCACGTTAACCTCTAAAAGAAATATCTTTTTAACCATTGGTTATTTCAGTCTTCAATAGGAGGGAAAATGTTATTCTTTAAGGATAAACCATTTATGTGTGATCAGTCTGATCCCCCAGGACCCTCAGCTATCAGCAAAACTTGAATGGGACTGAGCTAAAGTACCATGTAGAGCCAGAGCCTAGATCAATGAACTAGAGAGCAATCATTTCTGACCTATCCCACAAGGGCTTTCTAGGACGTTTGTTGGAATAGGCTGATTGGTGGACGTCTTTGTGTAGACAGCCCCTTCATTTTGTTCATTGTTGGGGGGTCCTGGGGGTTCAATTTCACCAGTCAAAAATTCTTAGGGAAATGCTATTAATATTTAAATCCTAGAAACTCCTGTAAGGCAAATTAGCCATTACATTACAAAGTAACACCGGGCAACACTTTTCAACCTAAAAACATTCATGATATTTTATTTATGGTTCATTAATCCAAAAACGTTATTGCATTTACAGTGAAAATGAAAGTATTGTGTAACAGTTCTGATAAAAGCTGCTCATTTGTGTTTTGGGGTGATAGGTCGCTTATTGCGCTTCTCAGATTTCAAGTACTCGCTGAGTTTGGGACGAGAGGCAATGCGTTCCACATAGGCAGAGAGCAGAGGGAATGAGGTCAAACATTTTGGGTCGAGGTCAAGGTGACAGTGAAGAATGTCCAGCAAATTGTAGTCTGTATATGAGATCTGTAATAAGAATGAGAGGTAACATTGATCCCAATTTCTATACTTCACATGTGTTCTGCCCCCCCCCCCCCCTTCACCACTACCATAGATTGGGTAGCAATCGTGTCCTTCCACATAACAGTCCCAAGCTAACCCTAAAATACCACTTACAAAGGTCTCTTAACACAGCCCTACTGAGACTCCCAGTCACTGAGCCTAATTATCCCACCACTCTGTGGTCTAATGTTCTTTTGCAGAACCTATCCCTTCCCTAAATCCAGTAAAAACAGAGGGCCACATGGCTCCTTATCTAGACTCGCCTAGGTGTCCTGCACTTATTTTATTAATTTTACCTTATCTCCAACCACAAATTTAGTTCCATTGGAATTGTTGGAAAGTATCCTTTCAAATGCTGAGAGTTGATTGGGCAGGTCTTTTATGTATTTCTCCTTACCAGTCTCCTAGAAAATAAAGATCAATGGTTTTTCTACATACAGTATATGAAAAATGTGCAACAGGACATGTCTACTTTATCGCAGCAACAGTAAGTGGTGCTAGTGGGCCTGAAAGAGTCCCATAGCCCAATACAGTCCCCAATAGCAGAAGTTCCAGAAAGTGACATCAGTAGCCATATGCAGTCTCCCTTCTGCTTTTATCAGTATGGCAACCCTGCCTATCTAGTCTCCATCAAAGCAGGTATCAGTCTGTTGTGTAGGCTTTAGTAGCCAGTGGGATAACTGTTTTACTTCTATACTTTTCCTGAGGGTTGTCACAGTATAGACCCTGCTGGTGGTATATATGAACAGAATATGCCAGCAATGTCAGAATGGCTGAGGCCCGACTGCTGTGACCTGTGCTGATTGATAAAATGATGATACAGAAGCACTTGGAAAGTACTGTACCCCTTTGGCTTAATGGTTAACAACTGACAATAATTGGTCAACCATGAGACCTCAAAAGAGAGCCAAGTGTAGCCAATACCTTCTAGTTCCACTGCCACTTCACTCTAGTGAATGGTCACATCAGTTTGAATCCCAATGATCAGATATTGATATGATCAGTCTTTCTTATCTGTTTGTCCAATCTAATATTTAAAGCAGACAGATGTACAAAAAAGTGTTCCCTTCCTTTAACTCACATATGTCAATGTCTGAGAACCTCAAAACTTGTATATGATATGTATGTGAGTGCTATCAGAAACTCTTTTTGTGAATTGAGTAATTCTTTAAGGCTACTTTCACACTTGCGTTAGGAGCGGATCCGTCTGGTGTCTGCACAGACGGATCCGCTCCTATAATGCAAACGCTTGCATCCGTTCAGAACGGATCCGTTTGCATAACTGTTTATTTCAGATCTGATTTTTCACTTCGGAAAACTCAGATCCGACAGTATATTCTAAACACAGAAGCGTTCCCATGGTGATGGGGACGCTTTATGTTAGAATATACTGAGAGCTGTGTACACGACTGCCCCCTGCTGCCTGGCAGATGCTGCCAGGCAGCAGGGGGCAGACCCCCCCCCCCCCCTCCTGTATTTAACTTATTGGTGGCCAGTGCGGCCCCCCCTCCCTCCCCAGTATTAAATATGACCAGTGCGGCCTCCCCCTCCCTCCCTCCCCAGTATTAAATATGACCAGTGCGGCCCCCTCCCTCTATATTTATTGGTGGCCGGGCCAGTGCGGATTCCAAGTATTGTGAGCAGTGCGGCCTCCCCTCTCCCCCCCTAATTAAAATCACCCCCCCCCCCCCATCATTGGTGGCAGCGGAGAGTACCGATCGGAGTCCCAGTTTAAATCGCTGGGGCTCCGATCGGTTACCATGGCAACCAAGACGCTATTGCAGTCTTGGCTGCCATGGTTACTTGGCAATAAATACAAGCATTATACTTACCTGAAGAGCTGCGATGTCTGACCGGCCGGGAGCTCCTCCTACTGGTAAGTGAAAGGTCTGTGCGGCGCATTGCCTATAGCACAGACCTGTCACTTACCAGTAGGAGGAGCGCCCGGCCGGTCAGACATCGCAGCTCTTCAGGTAAGTATAATGCTTGTATTTATTGCCAAGTAACCATGGCAGCCAAGACTGCAATAGCGTCTTGGTTGCCATGGTAACCGATAGGAGCCCCAGCGATTTAAACTGGGACTCCGATCGGTACTCTCCGCTGCCACCAATGATGGGGGGGGGGGGTTATTTTAATTAGGGGGGGAGAGGGGAGGCCGCACTGCTCACAATACTTGGAATCCGCACTGGCCCGGCCACCAATAAATATAGAGGGAGGGGGCCGCACTGGTAATATTTAATACTGGGGAGGGAGGGAGGGGGAGGCCGCACTGGTCATATTTAATACTGGGGAGGGAGGGAGGGGGAGGCCGCCGCACTGGTAATATTTAATACTGGGGAGGGAGGGGGAGGCCGCACTGGTCATATTTAATACTGGGGAGGGAGGGAGGGGGAGGCCGCCGCACTGGTAATATTTAATACTGGGGAGGGAGGGGGGCCCGCACTGGCCACCAATAAGTTAATTACAGGAGGAGGGGGGGGGGTCTGTACACAGTTCTCAGTATATTCTAACATGAAGCGTCCCCATCACCATGGGAACGCCTCTGTGTTAGAATATACTGTCGGATCTGAGGTTTACGATGTAACTCAAATCCGATGGTATATTCTAACATAGAGGCGTTCCCATGGTGATGGGGACGCTTCAAGTTAAAATATACCATCGGATCGGAGAAAACTCCGATCTGATGGGGACTCCTGACTTTGCATTGAAAGTCAATGGGGGACGGATCCGTTTGAAATTGCACCATATTGTGTCAACATCAAACGGATCCATCCCCATTGACTTGCATTGTAAGTCTGGACGGATCCGTTTGGCTCCGCACGGCCAGGCGGACACGAAAACGCTGCAAGCAGCGTTCAGGTGTCCGCCTGCTGAGCAGAGCGGAGGCCAAACGGTGCCAAACTGATGCATTCTGAGCGGATCCGCATCCACTCAGAATGCATTGGGGCTGTACGGATCCGTTCGGGGCCGCTTGTGAGAGCCTTCAAACGGAACTCACAAGCGGAGCCCCGAACGCTAGTGTGAAAGTAGCCTAAAAGTGTTTGAAAATTCTGAAGTTGAAGAAACTATGATACCACTTTCCATACAGTTAAACATACATAATCAATGATAAACGTACATATTCAAAGAATATCAGGCGGCCATATTTCAGCCTCAGGTCCTCCACGCCATCATTCACCATGTCGATAAGTGCACTCTCCTGATTGTTGCTGCCACTGATCCCTTTGTGAGAGGTAAGAACGGATTAGATAGAAGATTTCAGGAATATAACACTGAATATAACATTACAATATACACTACAAAGACTAGACACACTGCAAATCATGGCATTGAAGTCTCACCAAATATGCGGCCCAGGTATCTCAGGATGCTGTTGCTCTGATACAAAACAAAGTCTCCATGTTGAAATTTAGGTAGTTGACCAAAAACCTGAATGGTATAGTAAACATTAGTAAATAGTCCAAAAAGGTAATTGAAGTCCAGAAAGGCTATAAAAGAATAGAAGTACAAAAGAAGTAACAATCCAAAGCCTCCACCCCCCCCCATCCCTGAGTCTTGCTGTATCTTTTTTTTATTTATTTAAACTAGTCAAAAATTCTGTGCTGATTTCATACATCTTCATAGGGACTATAGATTTGTTTTCAGATATAGAAAATCTCCTTTCACGGATGAATGGACTAAAATGATACAATTCTTGCTGCTCAGAGCTGCCACTAGGGGGAGCTTATAAGTGTACTAAAGATACATTTTCTACAATTACTCCATTAAAGGGACATCGCCATCCAAAAAATGTTAGCACATAAAAAAGAGATAACACACCTATCCACAGGTTCTGTGTGGTATTACAGTTCAGCACCATTCACTTCAATACCAGACACAGCCCATGGACAGGTGTGGAGCTGTTTTTGGAATCCCAGACAACCAGTTTAATTGCCTTTATATGAATATTCTTTTTTCCTTTTTCTTTTTCAAATGGGTGGATGATTTCCTGGATATAACATTTGAAGTCACTCCATGTATTTAGCTACCGGTCCAGGCTCTTTAACTTCCTCTTTTGGTTGGACTTTTTAGAGCAGGAAATAGCCTTGCTTTACTTTCTTCTACCATTTCGCAACCAGAGAGGGAAAAGGGATGAGTGACTCAATTAGAGCATCACACATTGCACTTATAAGTGTAATGCTCTTCTGTGGGCTTCTTTATCTAGGTCTACCAGGAGAACAAACCTGTCATACTGTTATCCTAATTCTACTAATCTACTATGATACTAACAGATCATCTTCCCCTCATATCAGCAACATACAATGAAATCAGCCAAAAAATTATATTCTAACAAAAAAAAATCCATGAAAACTAAAAAAAAAGTGAAGGAAGTGTACATTTAAAGAGCATCTGTTAGTAGGATGCTCTGTAGAGCATTGTGGCTCTTTCAAAAAAAATTCCTTGGAGCCTCATTTGCATGAACTTTTGTGTTGTCTCATATGTCTCATATGAGTTGTCTCATATGAGAAATTGGTGGCATATAACTAGGATATACCACCAATGTCAGACAGGTTTGGGTCCCACCTCTGGGACCTGCATCTATCTCGGGAATGGGACCCACAAAGTGATTGGAGAGCAGCCGTAGCCACCCTCCATTCATTTCTATTGGACGGCTGAAAAAATCTGAGAGCTGACTCGGCTATGTCCATCAGTGCAAGATAAAGGAGCTGTGCCATGTTTGCGCAGTGCGAGACTCCCGAAAATAGGCATCATCTATATTTCAAACTTCCATAGTAATAAATGGAAAGCACCCCATACATGCGCAGTATACTCTCCTTCACTTTCAGGGGCCAGTTCTGTAGGTGCAAGTCCCAGAAGTGATATGCCATGAGACAATGCCTTCTGCATGCCTTATAATCTTTTCAAAAAACTTTCTTGACACATCTGCAAGAATGACATTACAACATAGGAAAGAAACAGCTTGACAGGCCATAGGAAGAATCTCACCGCTGTCTTCTTGATTTCACTTTTCCCAGAGAACCAATCTGCCATCTGCACTTCTTCATCAGTCCATGAAGCCCCCTGATCGGCTAGTAACAGTCTAATGGTCTCAGCCCTCCCTGGAAAAAAAAGCACATCAAGGAAATGATCAATTCCATCCATCAGTGGAGAAGAACAGCCATCGCTGGAGAGGTTTTATACTAGGACATTTTCACCATTCTTTACAGTTCACTGTTGTTAGAAGGTTTTCCCCAAATAAAATCTGATTACAATCTTTACTATTGTTGGCATCTCAATTGTAATTGCTAAATAATACTTTAAAGGGTAACTGTCATGTTTTCATCAAACATTTTTTTTTTGCATATGTTACTGCTGCAGCAGCATTATGCATAAAGAAATCTTTAGTTTCTTTACAAACCACAGTTTTCCTTGAGTTTTTCCCTTAGTTACGGCTGTTTAAACATTTACAATATAAGGACCTTCTCAAGATGGCTCCTCTGCCAGTTCTGAGGCCAAAACTGCTTTCCCTCACTTCACATACAGTGAGGAACAGAAGTATTTGAACACCCTGCGATTTTGCAAGTTCTCCCACTTAGAAATCATGAAGGGGTCTCAAATTCACATTGTAGGTGCATTTTCACTCTGAGAGACAGAATGAAAAAAAAATGTAGGGAATCACTAGCATGATTTTTAAAGAATTTATTTGTCTTGCACTGCTGAACAAGAATTTGAACACCTGAGAAACAGCAAGAATTCTGGCTCTCAAAGACCTGTTACTGTGTCTTTAAAAAGTCCACCTCTACTCCACTCATTAATATAACTTAGTAGCACCTGTCTGAGCTCTTTAAAGACACCTGTCGACCCCACAGTCAGTCAGACGCCAATTACTACCATGGGCAAGACCAAAGAGCTGTCAAAGGACACCAGAGACAAAATTGTGGACCTCCACAAGTCTGGAAAGGGCTACGGGGCAATTGCCAAGCAGCTTGGTGAAAATAGGAAGAGGCTAAAGACGACTGTCAGTCTCCCTCGGACTGGGGCTCCATGCAAGATCTCACCTCGTGGGGTATCACTGATGATAAGAAAGATGAGGAATCAGCCCAGAACTACAAAGGAGGAGCTGGTCAATGACATGAAGAAAGCTGGGACCACAGTTTCAAAGGTCACTGTCGGTAGAACACTACGCCGTCATGGTTTCAAATCATGCATTGCACGGAAGGTTCCCCTGCTCAAGTCCTCACATGTCCAGGCCCATCTCAAGTTTGCCAATGACCATCTGGATGATCCAGAGGAGGCATGGGAGAAAGTCATGTGGTCACATGAGACCAAAGTAGAACTTTATAGTCTAAACTTCACTCGTTGTGTTTGGAGGAAAAAGGAGGATGAGTTGCTTCCCAAGAACACCATCCCTACTGTGAAGCATGGGGTGCTAACATCATACTTTGGGGGTGCTTTTCTGCGAAGGGGACAGGACAACTGCACTGTATTAAGGAGAGGATGAAAGGGGCCATTTATTGTGAGGTTTTGAGCAACAACCTCCTTCCCTCATTCAGAGCATTGAAGATGTGTCGTGGCTTGGTCTTCAAACATGACAAAAACCCGAAGCATACAGCCAGGATAACCAAGGAGTAGCTCAGTAAGAAGCATATCAAGGTTCTGGAGTGGCCTAGCCAGTCTCCAGACCTAAATCCAATAGAACATATTTGGAGGGAGCTGAAACTCTGTGTTGCTCAGCGACAGCCCCGAAACCTGACAGATCTAGAGGAGATCTGTGTCGAGGAGTGGGCCAAAATCCCTGTTGCAGTGTGTGCAAACCTGGCCAAAAACTACAGGAAACATTTGACCTCTGTAATTGCAAACAAAGGCTTCTGTACCAAATATTAACACTGATTTTCTCAGGTGTTCAAATACTTATGTTCAGCAGTGCAAGACAAATTCTTTAAAAATCATACAATGTGATTTCCTGATTTTTTTTTATTTTATTCTGTCTTTCAGAGTGGGAATGCATATACAATGTGAATTTCAGACCCCTCCATGATTTCTAAGTGGGAGAACTTGCAAAATCGCAGGGTGTTCAAATGCTTCTGTTCCTCACTGTACACACTTGCTGTAGCCAGCAGCTCTCTGCCAGTCAATCAGATTGGATTACTGAGAGACATGCCTCCTCACTCTGAAGCTTAATGCAGGCATGAAGTGTGAAGGACCGCCCCTCTGTCTTCCGTTTACATTAAGTTGGGAGACAGATGAGCCCTAGCAACAGTCTTTTAAGGGAGCAGTGGAAAGGGACAGAGGACATTAATAAAAGCTGTTATTATAAGGTACTGTAATTACAGATCTTTTGACAATCATTGACAGACTAACTAAGGTATACTGTACATGCCTAGCTCTTATAAACTAGCAAATAAAATAAAAATGATAGTTACCCTTTAACTTTAAAAAAATGCCACTGTTACCTTCATCTTTGCACACAATTTTACAGCTTACACATAATCTCTAGAAATCGAGAGACTTGGTAAATACATCTGAATTACAGCTAGCAATTAGAATCTAGAGCTGCATTCACAATTCTGCAGTCTTCAAACCTAAAATCTCCAAGTATTTCATATTTGATCAGTATCTACATAGAGCTCGCACTGGTAATTTGTATTCTGGGAACTGTTTTTACACCCCAGCATTGTACAGTATTACAACATAGTAAAATATAACTATTCCACTGCTCATAGCAACTAAAGAAACTGTGCAAAAGGCTCCACGAACATCCAGCAAGTGGAGATAGTAACTCCACCTCTCAAACATCCCTCAACTAATGACCTATTTACCTACATGGTGGAACTCTTATTGATGGCCACATATATTCAACTAGTGAGGGGGGGGGGGGGGGATTCCATCACCCCTGATGATCAGCTGAATGCCACCAAACTGCAGTACCAGGCACAAAACACAATCACATGTATGGTGCTTGCCTGGGTAAAGGCTATCACCATATCCCTTCCATTCAGGTGGTAAGAGGTAGTGACTGGGGCGTAACCCCTATAAATCCGTTGGTTGTTATATGCTGCTTCAGGTTGAAAAATATACTGATAGTCAAGCAAAAAGAGTAGATGTACTCAACATTTATTATTATAATTATTAACTTTGTCTATTTTTATTCATGGTTAAATGATCAGTTTTAATCCATTACAAGCTGACCTTGCAAAGCCAAGTATTAGAACTTTTAATGATGTTTTTACTTCTACTTATGTATATTGTACATTGTATGTATTCTAGACCAGTGTTTCCCAACCAGTGTGCCTCCAGCTGTTGCAAAACTACAACTCCCAGCATGCCCGCCCAGCCAAAGGCTGTCCAGGCATGCTGGGAGTTGTAGTTTTGCAACAGCTGGAGGCACACTGATTGGGAAACACTGTTCTAGACTTTATATTATATATTTTTTAGATATTATCTGTTTTAGCTAGTAATTGCAAAGCTTTACTGTGATCTCTGACAATGAAGGTGTTTTAGCATTATTTTCATTATTATTATTGTCATTATAGCATATTTTAGTTATTATCTTGTCTGTTTTATGTATACAGTATGTGCCATGACGTAATAAGAGTAATCCACTCTTGAAGTGCATTGTTCCCATTAATAAAATCCTTCTTGTATGAAAGCTAATCTCTCATCCGCCCGATGACAGCGCCCAAGTAGGACAGTCTTTCTTGTCTAGCTTTTTGCTTGCATTTTGCTCCAGCAATAAGGCTGGCTCCAGTCCAGGCCAGTAGTCAGGGATATAAATACTAAGCTGCTCTACAAAGGTGTTGTGTCTGACATGAACATGTTGGAGCTACATTCTAACAACTACTGCGTGACGGTCCGTAGTGTAACTAGAACTGACTTGACTGGACACCACAGCTAATTTTTGAATGTGGTCCCGTCCACTCGATCCCCTTATTGCAGACCTCAGAACGGACCCAAAAAAATACTCACCTCTCTTCACCTCTTGCGGCTGCCTCTGCTCTTCGTGCAGCACTGTGGCTAGGCATGCACTACACAGTGACCTGACATTGCACAGCGTCAGGTCATAGTGTGTTCCTATGCACGCTATGTCAAATCCTGAAGCTGTGCGCTGCCAGGACTTTGTGCAGTGCATGCGCCTGGAGAAGACCAGGGAGTGGTGAGTAATACCAGTGCTAGAATTCGGAGCACCATACTCACCACTCCCTGGGCTCTGAAAATACATTGATGTGTCCTCCTACTGGGCCCCGTAGCAGTGCTTCTCCAGCTTCCATGGTAGCTACACTCCTGGTTTTTCACATCTAGTGCTTTCTGCACAGTCTGATACTAACAGCACTGCTTGGGCAATGTCAGACTGGGCAGAGGCACACCCCCAAATAGTAACCCCCATCTGGCACTGCCAAACTGCTAGTAATTAATTCAGAATTTCTGGCAGGAATAATAAAGGAATGGCATATCATAGAGTCGTAAGAATAGATGCACCAGAAATGTTATTACAAGGTGGATGCAAGTAATTGCTGAGAGGTTACAGGTCCTCTTTAACTAAGTTTTCTGCTGTCTGACTTATGTTATCTTGGTTTAAATTAAATAGGTTGTATGGTATTAGAAAAATTCAGTTTTTCCCCGTAACAGAAGCATAGTTGTCCTTGGACTCTGTCTGGTATAGGCCTCAGCGGCAATACTAACCCTACAGAAAGTTACAGAAGACTGATTAATATTATGCCATCTTATCAGCCAATCTTATACAATAAGAAGCTTTTGAAGTTTGTGAATTCTCTATTTGATCGTGAAATTGTACTCACCTCTAATTGGGAAGTAGCTCAGCGTGTATCCAGACACTAAGAATGAAAAAAATGACATTGATATTAAAAGATTCAATAGTTCTGCGGTCTCTTCACAACCATTCAAGTAAATGAGGATGAGCTACAATTCCAGACACAGCCCGTTTTTCTCATTTTGGATTAGCCCCCCCCCCCCCTTCCCCCTATTTACCGTTGCCTCCTGTTTTGCAGTAAATTTCTTAAATGCCCTCCCCTAATTTTGTGGCATGGCCTGTAATTAATTGAGAGTGGATTGCCTTATGGCAATTGAAAAAGATGCCAGTTGCAAAATGGAGGCGGAACTAGACTTTTAAAAAGTGCTAGCAATGTGAACCAGGTCCTGCGTAGATAATGCACCCAGCATTACAATGTAGAGAGGCATCCTTCAGACACAATGGTTAAGCTAGGTCTTTCCAGAAACAGCCCACTCATAAGATGTGCCTGGTATTGTAGCAATATCAGATGCAGCATTTAGAAAAGAGTGACGCTTATTCAGCGCAAAATTGACCACCAATATACACTTAACATCTGAGTTTTTCAACTGGAGCAGTGATTACGAATGCTACAAAATAGAAGGACATTGAAAACATAAAGAGCAGTAAGATGTACCAAAGTACCAGCTATTTGCCTACAGAATGCCAAGGTGGTACAAGGTGCCGTCCTTACTTGTTATGGTTGAAGTGTCTTCTCCTAGAGCTTTCCTGTATCGCTTGTATCTGTTAGTTCTGTATCCTTTCAGCTGTCAGTCTATACAGAAAGCAGCTTTATATAGAAAGCAGCTTCTGCTGAGTCACAATGACAGCCACACAGCATATAGGTAAGGGGTTGGTCATTGTAACTACAGGTAGCGAGACACGTAAGGGATGGGCCTTCAGTTGTACTATACAGTCATCCCATGCAACGTCTTTTTCACATATCAATACTTTGGGTGGAATTTATCATGAGGAGAATATTTGAAGTCAGTTTTGCTTGAGTCTATATTGTAGTACTTTATGCCACATTTATCTAATGTCACAGGTTGTTTGATACATTTGGCTTTTCCATAAACCTAACACTTCTGTCTAGAGAAGCTAATAAAATCAAAAGTCGCAATGATAAATCTGGAGTGAAACTCATTAACATCTACTTTTCCACCTATATTACAAAACTAGATTAAGTGGTGTAAAAATGCAAAAAAAAAGTCACACAATTTTGCGCAAGTGAGTGTAAAAAGTTGCAAATTAATGGGGGGAAAAAACTATCTTTGGGGCACCGAATTCTGAGAAAATAGCTTTTACTTTTCTGTCAGCATACTCTTAGTGGCATAAGTTATACCTTTCATTAGTTCTATTTTGGGGTATACAATTTACGTAAATGAATATTTTAATATTGAATTATTTTTTTTTACAGGGGAGAAGGAGGGAGAACTCGCATCATTCGTCAACACATGTATGGTCAGTGTATGCCAAATATCTTTTTGGCATACGTTGGGTAAAAGGGTTCAATGCATTCAGCTGAACATAGCAGACAAAATGCTATGAGAACATAACCTTACTGAGGGTCCCTCTCGCTACCACTCATACATTTAAGCTAACCACCCGGATCAGACATCTGTGTGGTCAAGAAAAATGGCCTGTGCATCAGCCACACCTTCCAGACCACCTGAGGCTCATCTGACCTGAACTCAGCATCATACTGGTTTAGGACGTTGTTAGTTTCTGACTGGTGGTCGATTTTTATTGCATATAGCATTCTGACATACTTGTATTCAATAAAAATACTCAAGACTATACCACCTTTGATGCAGTTTTCATTCATCTGTGGAAATGTTCCAAACTGTCCACCTACTTCTGCAGACTGGGGTTCTATGCTTACAGCAGTTAGTCAGCAAGAAGTTACGATACATAGCTATTCTGGGCTATAACAACACCCAAGTATGTCAATTTCTGGGTTCTGTAGGTGACAGAACTCTGAGGCCCAACAACATTTATTTCTTGTAAAGGCTTTAAAGGGGTTGCACAGCTTTTACTAAGTGATGGCGTGTCTTCAGGATAGGTAATATCTACTTGATTGGTTAGGGGTGGAGGGGTCCAATACCCTGCACCCCCAGTGATCAGCTGTTTGGGTGTAGCTCTGGCATCAGAGGTCGGTATCGGAATGACAAAGCTCTATCAACTGTATAGTGGAGGAAATTTGTTGCTACTTAGTTGATCCCATTGACGTCAATGGGACCGGCACTGCAGGGACGAGTTGTGTCCATTACACAATTGACAAAACTGTGTAGTTGCGGTGCTGACTTCTGGTGCTGGAACTACACCCAAACAGCTGATTAATCAGGGTGCGAACTAATCAACAGGCCAGAAAAAAAATAAATCACAAAAGAGTTTGTATGTCATACAAGAGTTTATAATGGACATAGCCCTAGGCAAAATTGTATTAGTATGTGCCATAGATAAGGCCATATCGTCTGCATGCAAAGCGATTCTGTCAACACGATAGCCAATCCTAACCCCCATGTAGACTGCATCTTGGTGAATGCTATGCATAAGCCCAGTCGTACAGAGGCCAAAGGAAGAAGACAGTAGCCCATTCACCATCCAAACCACAGTAAAAAAAAATCTTCAATCTTGCTGCTCTCACCATCCAATCTGTCAAAAAAACTGTAACCTGCAAATGTTATCAGTGGTAGATTTGCCTGGAATAAAACCTGATTGGTCTGCTTGAATGATACCATGAATAGCCAGGACAAGATGGTTGGCCAGCATCCTCATTAACACCTTATGGTCTACATTTATCAAGGATACTGGATGATAAAACCCACACTCATCAGGGTTTTTCCCAGTTTTCTATAATAATAGTTGTATCCTACATTGAATCAGGTAGGGATTCCTACTGAAACACATTATCATAAAGTGATGGTAACTGTGGAGCAATAATATTGTTATAATGAAAATAAACTTTTAGTGGAAGCCCATCTGGGCCAGAAGCTTTCCTGTTAGCCAAAGAAGACATACCTTCAGTAATCTCTTCCTGGGAGAATGGAGCATTTAGCATCTGAACATGTTCCTGGGACAGAGAGAAAAACTGAATATCATCTAAGAACAATTTTAAGGTAGGAATTTCTGTTTAGTCGCACAGACTGCCAGAGACACGACTAATTCACAACAAGGCCTGTGCCTCGTCAAAAACTAGGCACATCTTCCCACAGTGCAGGGGTTATCCTAGACTGGCGTAAAATGCTGGTCTATGATAAATCTCCCCCCGTGTCTGTGATATTGTAATTAACATAAAATCTTTGTAAAACTTTGAATTGAGTGAGAATTCCCAATACTTTTTGGTTTATGCTCTATTAGGTTGCAGGCAAAAACGTCACACAAGCCATCCATTATACCACCAGCAGGAGATCATGTTTACACGGCACGATCTGCTGCTGGTAAACGATAATTGCGCACAAACGATCGGGTTACCTGATGAAAGAATGTTTCACTCGTTCATTGGGTAATAGGCGGTACAATTACACCGTCCGATTATCACTATGATTATTCCTATAAACGCTTGATAGCGATAATCTGTGCGATTCTCGGTCCGTGTAAAGGGCCTTTAATACAGAGGACCGCTGGGGGGTGAGTGGAGGATGGGAGTGGTAGTTGTAACTGAGGGTGGTAGCAATACTCACAGTTCACAGTAGTTATCTCCACTCTGGCACTCTCTAGGGCCGTGCAATGACCGAAGGGTGTAACCTTTCTTCCCTTGGGGCACACCTTGGTCTTGGGGCTCCTGTCTGGTGGTAGTCGAGGTTACCTTGACGGTGAACAACTGGCAGGGTGAAAGGCAGAAGTGCAGAGGCAAATGGATGGTGGGGTCAATAATCAAGCCCATTGGAGAAATAAATAAAGTCCTACTTTACTGGACTGATAATAGAAGTAGTAGTACATATCGCAGTAAAAGGCATAGTTCCAAAGCATATCACTGTACTCCATATGTACATATGTACTCTCCCTCCCAACAGCTGTGTACAGTTGTAGTAGCCTATAGTATTCCTTGTCTCAGGCTAGACTGCTAACCAGGGGGCGGGTAAAGTCCATCACCCTGTTAACCTAAGCAATCTGCCAATGTTAAAGAGGACCATTCACAGGAATTTTCTAGTTTAATTAAATACCTTTCCTTGCGGGGTACCTCCCGCTGATGCTGACACCCTGGATGTTTTTTTTAAATACTGCTCGTATGCCCCGCTGTGTCCCCCTGCATTTTTACCGCTCAGTATGTTAATCCTGAGCAGCGGTACAGGGAGCTTCTCCTTGGGTGTGCCGCGGTCCAATCACAGCGGAGAGCGTCACAGCCAGGGAGAAGGTGAGCTGTTTTTTATCATTCAAACATTTAAAGCCTCATTCACACGTCTGTGTCCATGCTCAAATCCGTGAGAAGGTGGTCATTAATGCATCCATGAAGCTGTTCGTGAAGGATCCGTGTTGGGTCCGTGTGTCCGTTTTTTGCTGTCCGTGTTGCATCCGTGTTTCACTGACACTGAACAGCTGAAAAATAATTTTCAAAGCATCTCTTCTTAATGATCCGTGAAATACGGATGCAACACGGATGGCATCCGTGTTGCATCTGTGGTTTTCACTGACCCACAGACTATAATGGATGTGATGGATCCGTGAACACGGACAAAATAGAGCATGCATCTATGCTAAAAACACTGACCCACAGACCGTGCTAAAACACTGATGTCTGAATACACACATTAAAGAGAATGGGGACGTGTGCTGTCCATGGAGAACACGTACAGCACACGTTCGTGAAACACTGGTGTGTGAATGAGGCTTAACTCAGTAACATTGCATTAACCCTTTTAGCAATGCATATGCCTAATGGGGGTTGTCTAGTTTAAAAAATCCATTTATAAAACGTTTTTTTTTGGGTGGATGGAAGAGCTGAATACAAATACAAATAATAGAAGATCGCTGGTGTTCTTTCCAGAGAGCTGCTTTCAATGTCCCTTCTGAAAATAAAATGATAAAGTGTTCAAAAGTGGATAACCCCTGTGCTGTGCTTGAAGCTGCACAGTTGGACATACAGGCTGATTTTGGTTTTGCCTATAAGGTTTCAGACTGTGATTTCTGGCAGTTACTTAACCTGTATTTCTAGAAGAGGGTTTCCTGGACTTTGCTATTGTTATTTTCTGAAATGTCAATCATTCTTTATGACTTTAGCAACCTCATCGTGAGTTTCAGCAACGGTGAGCTAAAGGTATAACCAGCGATGACTAAACATTAATATCTAGTGTAACTGTCAAGGCAACTAAGGTGTAAAGACCCATCAACAGTACAAGAAAATAAAACTTAGGAAGGCATATAGGTCAATATCAGATCGGTGGAGGCCTGAATCCCAGCACCACTGTTGATCACCTTTTTGAAGGAGCTTCAGTGTTCCTGCAAGTGCTACGTTCTCTTCAGCGTTTACCTGCACACTGTCTCTATTGTGGCAGCAGTGCAGTATAATTATGCCTGGGAGAGAAAACTGGATTACACTTATCGCCAATTTCCTTTTCAGGAATTCTCCACAATGGCATACCATGAGAGAGACCCTCCTCCAACCAGGTAGGAACCAGAAGAATAAATTTGACCCAGTGTCTTACTGGACCAACAGCCTAGAGAGTCTTATTAACCAACATCATTCATCTATAAACTACCCTAACTTACCCTTGATTCCTACATATACAGTACAGAGACCAAAAGTTTGGACACACCTTCTCATTCAAAGAGTTTTCTTTATTTTCATGACTATGAAAATTGTAGATTCACACTGAAGGCATCAAAACTATGAATTAACACATGTGGAATTATATACATAACAAAAAAGTGTGAAACAACTGAAAATATGTCATATTCTAGGTTCTTCAAAGTAGCCACATTTTGCTTTGATTACTGCTTTGCACACTCTTGGCATTCTCTTGATGAGCTTGATGAGCTGCACTTCATTAGTTTTGTGGCTAATACTTTCAGGGATTACAAAACAGCTAAAAGCTTTCTTATTTAAAGAGAGATTGGCCTGACTTGTTGACCATTGTTTCTGGAAAGATAGTCCCATGCAATGCACTCCTCAGCCCCAAAGACTTGCATCGGTAGTTACTATTGTCATTTGTCAAGTCTTTGCAGCTCCAGGGAACTCCTTTTTGAAGATGATTTATATCCAGCCACCATGCAAGCGAATCTTTTAACAACTGGCTAATCAAGATTTTTCCTCTAAAAAATCCTGCTGTCCATTCCAGTTTTCCAGCAACCAGTGTTGAGTTACTCGAGAATGGCTCTGAGCCCATCTACCTGCTGAAATACAGGCCGTCAGAGAGCCCAGCAGAGACATGGCTTCTCTGTACAGCATGAGAGAGCTATAAGCTTCAACACATTGAGTCTTATTTTCTCTATCACTGGAGGTGACAATAGGGTTTTTTGATGGGTTCGTCTAGACATACGGTAATCTCAGAAAAACTATTTTCTGGACAAGTAAGGGACTCGACTTTTCACAATTTATGATCCAATTTATGAACTGGAAGGAAAGATCTCTGTAAATTCGAATCTAGCATCGTTCCTAGAAACATTTTCCTGGTTTCTGGTACTAGATCTGATTTTTCCCAATTCAGAATCCAGCCTAGGTCCTGTAAGAGGGATATTGTTGTCTGCGTTTGCTCCATTAGTACTTCGGCGGAGTCTGTGGTTAGGAAAAGATCGTCTAAGTAAGGTACAATATTTATTCCCTTCAGTCTGAGAAAGGCCACTATCTCTATTATCAGCTTCGTAAACACCTGAGGGGCCGATGATATTCCAAAGGGCAGACATTGAAATTGATAGTGATTTACTTTCCCTGCTTCTCTTATCGCAAATCTTAGGCGTTTTTGGTGGTCCGGATGTATTGGTACATGGTAATAAGCATCCTTTAAGTCCAAGGTGCACATTACTGCTCCCTGAGAGATGTAGTTGATTTTACAGACTCCATCTTGAAGCAGCGATACTTTATGAAGACGTTTTGGGGTTTTAAGTTGATTATAGTTCTGAATGAACCATCAATTTTTTTGACCAGGAATAGTCTTGAATAGTAGCCTCTGCCTTCCTGATCTACAGGGACGCGAATCACCGCGCCTAGATTTCTCAATTTCGCGACGTCTTTTAATAGATTTGCTTGTGATGTACCTTCTCCGTACCCTGTCAGCACAAATTTTTGTTGAGGAGGTGATAAAAATTAAATTTTGTATCCTTCTTGAATAATTTGGAGCACCCACGGATTTTGAGTTATTTGGCTCCGTGCTGGGAGAAAAGATCTTAATCTCCCCCCGAATGGCCTGGCGTCATTGTTTGTCCTGGGAAGTGTTGGGGTTAAGCAAAAATCCTCTACCTTTACCCCCTTTTGGATAGGACCATCTTCCTGATTTCCCTTTATCCTTATTCATTTGGTTTTTAGGCTGGAATTTTTTACGAACAAAAAGTGTTTTCCTAGTTTTCGTTTCTGGAAACCCTATTTTTTTTTTTATCTGAGGTTTTCTCAAGAATTTTATCCAGGCTAGGCCCAAACACATAAGATCCTGAAAACCGAATTGCACACAATTTATTTTTTGAGGTAAGATCGCCAGACCAATTTTTCAACCACAGAGCTCTCCTTGCCATGTTCAGAAGGGCCCAGTTTTTAGCTGCGAACCTGACTGATTCAGCCGAGGAGTCTGCTGTAAAGGCAGTTGCCATCTTTAGGAGCAGGATAGTCTCCAGAATGTCTTCCCTGGGAGTTCCCATTGACAAATGATTCTCCAGCTGAGATAACCACATCGACATGGATCTAGCAACGTATGTAGCTGCGACGTTGGTTTAAATTAAGGCCGCAGAAGCCTCCCAAGATTTTCTCAGGAGACCATCAGCTTTGCGGTTCATGTGGTCTTTCAGTTGGGAAGAGTCCTCAAATGGGATCGCAGTTTTTTTAGCTACCCTGGCGACTGGGGTGTCTATTTTTGGGATTTCATCCTATAGTTTAGTATCCTCTTTGTCAAAGGATAAGCGACTTTTGAATTCCCTGGGAATAAAAAGGCTCTTTTCTATATCTTCCCACTCTTCCAGGATCATCTGTTTTAAACTAGAGTTCAAGGGAAAAACCTTTCTCTTTTATGTAATTAGGCCAGCAAACATCTCCTCCTGAATGGATCTTTTTGTCGGTTCGTCTGAGATATCCATGGTTTGCCTAACTGCGGACAGAAGAGAACCCATGTCTTCAGTTGAGAAACAGTATTTATGCTTCTCTTCATGGGACGAAGAAGGCAAGGATTCTTCTTCCTCTTCCGAAAATTCCACTGTAACCTCTGGGTTTGAATCTAAGGCTTCTCTAGGTCTTTTTATTCCCATAGTTTGTTCAGCCACCTTAGGCGTTATCAAGGAGGAAACAGACACTTTAATTTCTTCTTTAATAATGGCTCTAAGGTCCGTTAGTAGGGACGGCTGTTCCTCTTTCATCATCTTATTGATACAGTCCACACAAAGTTTCTTTGCATATGAATCTTGAAGCCTTTTGCTGCAGATAGCACATCATTTAAGCTTTTTACTTTCCACCTTGAGGGTAGGATCTTTTTCTCCCTAAGAGACATGATGATAGAATAAGAAGGCAATGTCCCTGGGCAGGAGGGTCTGGGGACTGCTCTCTCATACCGGAGAAATCCATGAGCGAGGAACTCACACTAGCCCAACCAGAATTTAAAATGCCACTGGCACTTACCCCTCCTGACGTGGATGCTCCTCCCATTGCTCCTTCCGGTACCCACTCAAAGAGGCACCGGATGGGACGCAAGGCCAGAACTCCCGGCCTCCAGCGTCCCTTGCCGTGGGGATCGATCGCAGGGCGCCGCCATACTGGATCCGGTGTCAGAGGTTACGCACATGCACACCCCTTCCCGGCGTCTTTACGTCACTTCCGGCTCATTACAGAAGGACGGAAGTGACAGAAGACGCTCCGGCTCCCGCGCGGCCTCCAAGATCCCCGGGAGAAGACACCATGCAGCCCAGAGCCCCGGTGGGGTTGCGGCTACTGTTCCCAAGCCCCTAGGACTTCGCTCCAGAAGTGAGCCGCATGACCCACAGGTACTGGGAGGCTAAGGGACCTCCAGTTTAGGGGTATTAGCCCGGCTAGACAAGAAAAATAAAAAGTAGAAAGGAGAGATCCTCTCTCTGCCCCGTCCATTATTGGGACAGAAATAGTTTCCTGTCCCAATAGTGGGTGGGGGGACATCCTCCATGTAGTGCTGTCATGGAGAACGTCCTGGAAAAAGTATTGTGATACTCGATACCACGTGAAAAAAACAATAAACCACCAAAAGAGCTGTGTGCATTCCACATTTTATGGAACGTCTGGACCCTAATAGAACAGTCCGATCCTAATTTTTGGCGGGACAAGGTGACCAAAAAAAATGGCAAATTGCGTGTTTCTTCTTTTTTTTTTCTGTCACACATAGGAGATATTTAAAAATATTTTAATAGTTCCCGCTTTTTAGGGTATGGCTATATAAACAATAAACAAACATTACATATGTAAAATTGGGAAAGGAGGCAATTTAAACTTAAGATTTTGGTGTTTGTTTTTTTTACTTTTATTTAATAACTATTTACCCCTTCAGGGGCTAGAACCTGGGATCTTTTCATCCCTTGTCCTATTCACCCTAATGCAACAGTTGATGACAAAAATACCATAGCATTACAAGGTCGGACAAATAGTTACTTTCATGAGTATCCCAAGTAACATCATCACACTCTCCCTGCTTCTCTGTGCACACAGCAGCAGGGAGCAGACTATGGCAGCCAGGGCTTCAGTAGCGTCCTGGCTGCCATGGTAACCGATAGGAGCACCAGGATTACACTGCCACCAATGAGGGGGGGACCCTGTGGCCACTGCCACCAATGATTATAATAAATATAATACTGGGGGGGTGGGGCCACACTGCGACACCAATTAATATAGTTTATGCCTGAATACAAACACAAGCGGCTGGTGCTGGCCATATCCCATACCCAGCCTCTATGACTGAGCGCTGTGATCCACCGCAATTAACCCCTCAGGTGCCACATAAAGGCTGGATGCCAGGTATGGCATATGGCCAGCACCCACAGCCTGCGTTTGTATTCATGCATAAACTATATTCATTGGTGGCGCAGTGGCTACAGCCCCTCCCCTCCCCTCCATCAGTCCATTGGCGGCAGTACAGGGGGGGGGGGGGTGGGGGGTGGAGGGACTGCCTCCTTCTCCCCTGTGCTGTTGAGAAAAACATGGCACACGCTGACAGCAGCACGTGCCATGTCAGTTTAACTCATGTGTGAAAGCGGCAGAGCAGAGGAGGGTCTAGGCGCAAATGGCGACAAGACTACAAAGTCTTGTGGCCATTTTGCAATCTAAGTCACATTGGCAACCATTTTGGTCGCCATCTGGAGCCCTGAGGTACACATGCTGCAATGAAGAGGGATACAAGGAAGGCGATACATTGTAAAACAGTTGGTGCAGCTCTCCACATGTGTGCCCACCGGTGATGCAGGTGGAAGTTACCTACAGCAAATGCTTTTTATGGCTGCTTTCACACTAGCGTTCGTCGGTCCGCTCGTGAGCTCCGTTTGAAGGGGCTCAGGAGCGGACCCGAACGCAGCCGTCCAGCCCTGATGCAGTCTGAATGGAGCGGATCCGCTCAGACTGCATCAGTCTGGCGGCGTTCAGCCTCCGCTCCGCTCGCCTCCGCACGGACAGGCGGACAGCTGAACGCTGCTTGCAGCGTTCGGGTGTCCGCCTGGCCGTGCGGAGGCGTGCGGATCCGTCCAGACTTACAATGTAAGTCAATGGGGACGGATCCGTTTGAAGATGCCACAATATGGCTCAATCTTCAGGCGGATCCGTCCCCCATTGACTTTACATTGAAAGTCTGGACGGATCCGTACGAGGCTATTTTCACACTTAGCTGTTATATGCTAAAATAATGCAGACGGATCCGTTCTGAACGGAGCCTCCGTCTGCATTATTATGATCGGATCCGTTCAGAACGGATCCGATCGAACGCTAGTGTGAAAGTAGCCTATAAAGTGCAAAGTGACGGGTGGGGGGGGGGGGAATTCAACAACTTTTTAATGACATTTTCTGAGATTACATTTAATGACCTATATGTTTATGTGCATAAGATCTTCTGAATGAGTCAGTTATATTAGTGTGAAAACCAGCTTCAACACAAAAAAAATTACATTAATTTATCAGTACATGTCAAACTCAAGTCCCGTGGGCTGGCACGCACGAGATATGACGCAGGAGGACCAGTTCTAGATGTCGCTGGAAAACAAAACCAATGCTTGTTACTCATGTCACACTTTATAACGCCTGCACACCCACCCCTCTTCTCCACCCTGGACAGGCGCAGTCTCTACATTAGTATGCCGGTTGTCCCCACTCCACACACCATTATCCTTTCACTATACTCCTTGTGGAAAGTTGTTTTCATTATGTCTTGGTGACACTTAGACTGACCTACATAGCACCAATAGGATTGCATAGCATTATATTGATTTATGATGTACTGTCTAAGGCTACTTTCACACTAGCGTTTCACGGATCCGCTTGAACGGCATTTCAAACGGATCCGTCAATAAACTGACTAAACGGAGCCAAACGGAAGCAATTCAGGCGGATCCGTTTGTACGGATCAGTCTGTATTACGGATCCGTTTGTCACGTTGGTTTCCGTTTTGTCATCCGTTTAGCGGATCCGTTTTGAAAGGAAAAGCATCTCTAGGTTCCATCTTCATGTATTGAGATCTATAGGGTTGTAATGCTCCTATATTTCTCCATGGCTATCTTGTTGAAGTTCCAAAGCTGGTCCGACTTTGATAATGGACCACACCTTTCGGACTCTTGTACACGACTACATGCACTTATAAAGATGTATAGTGTTCGTTAGCGGGCCATATGTCCCTGATCGTCATTGATAATACGTACAGGAGTACAGAGCATCATGATGCTGACCATGTTGTGCCGCAAACTGGGCTATTGTCCTGCACTCATATGATCTATTAGTGCAAGACTATATCCCCGCGGGCAGCTCAACTTGCACAGGATGATTGTATACTATGATGCTGTGTACTCTCGTGCGCACGATCAATGCCACTATGGGACATATGGCCCGCTCACGGACCATATGTCTCTTGTGGCATACAGTCGTGTGCAAGAGGCCTTAAAGGGGTTTTCTCATCTCATACAATGGGGGCATACCACTTTAATGATATACCTACATTGTCTTATAGGCGCGGGTCCCACGGCTGGTACCCTCACATATATTGAGAACGAAGCTAAGAAAGTAGCTTCATCCATTTCTATAGTTGAGGCGGGGATTAGCGTTTGGCGGTGGACATACCATGGGAAATGTGTCCTACAGCAACTGTGCTCCCTGCTCCGTTCTCAATATAGGTGCGGGTCCTACCAATGTTACCCACACCTATCAGACAATGGGGGCATATTCAAGTGAAATCCCCCCATTGTCTATGTGAATACCCCTTTAAAAACTCTATGTCCCTTGCGTTAATCACACTAGTTATTTTAGCGTCATCGGGAAATCATTAAACGTTAAAATCACAATTAATGAATTCCTGATGATGCTGATGGACCGTGACTCCCACAAGGGCTCATATGAAAGGGCACAAGATTGAACAACAAACAAGCATTTGCTTGTTCATGTGCCAATCATAGGTTCTACGATCAATGACCCGTTCTCTACCATGATTTTAAACTGATGTAACTGCTCGGGCGTCATTGAGTCCATCAAACCGATCATGTTTAGCCCATAATGGTAGTTTGGGCTGCGTTGATGCGCCGACTCCGCCCCTTCCCAGCGGCGAATCAAGTCAGCACCAAACTCCATTTGATGTCGGGCAAAACCTTCTAGAGCGTCGGAAACGACCTCTACAAGGTTTGCATAATCGGCTCGACTTGGCCTACCAGATCTCTGCCCGCTCACCAGGGCTCTTAAATTTTGACGGAAACCTAAGAGCCTCTGTTGAGCGGAGGGACCCGGTAGGGGACCCAGATTATCCTGAGCCGATGCATCAGGGACAGGAGGGCTGGCGCTGGCGATCTGTACTGGTTCCGCCTCAGGAGGTTGGTCAGGCTCCCGAGTGCTGCTGGCACTTCTGTAGAAAAAAAAAAGGAAAGTTAGGAATTGTTCTTTAAATAAAACATCCATGTTCTATGCTATGTCTACCGTATAGCATAGGGGGCTGTCCAAAACAGGGGAGCCAAACGCTCCACTGTCTCAGACAGCCCCTTACACTCAGACGGAGAGAACAGTGGTCCATCTGACTGTGGGGGGCTGTCCAAAACAGGGGAGCCAAACGCTACCCTGTCTCAGACAGCCCCTTACACTCAGACGGAGAGAACAGTGGTCCATCTGACTGTGGGGGGCTGTCCAAAACAGGGGAGCCAAACGCTACCCTGTCTCAGACAGCCCCTTACACTCAGACGGAGAGAACAGTGGTCCATCTGACTGTGGGGGGCTGTCCAAAACAGGGGAGCCAAACGCTACCCTGTCTCAGACAGCCCCTTACACTCAGACGGAGAGAACAGTTGTCCATCTGACTGTGGGGGGCTGTCCAAAACAGGGGAGCCAAACGCTACCCTGTCTCAGACAGCCCCTTACACTCAGACGGAGAGAACAGTGGTCCATCTGACTGTGGGGGGCTGTCCAAAACAGGGGAGCCAAACGCTACCCTGTCTCAGACAGCCCCTTACACTCAGACGGAGAGAACAGTGGTCCATCTGACTGTGGGGGGGCTGTCCAAAACAGGGGAGCCAAACGCTACCCTGTCTCAGACAGCCCCTTACACTCAGACGGAGAGAACAGTTGTCCATCTGACTGTGGGGGGCTGTCTAAAACAGGGGAGCCAAACGCTACCCTGTCTCAGACAGCCCCTTACACTCAGACGGAGAGAACAGTTGTCCATCTGACTGTGGGGGGCTGTCTAAAACAGGGGAGCCAAACGCTACCCTGTCTCGGACAGCCCCTTTACAATTTATTTTTTAAACAGTTGTTATAAATATTTACCTTTTTGATGCCATAGCCTTTCGTAGGAACCCCAGGGCCGCCGTATGGATGTATGTGGCCCCTGAGGTTCCTCCGGAGCCACCCGGGGCCTGACCCTCCTTGTTATAATCCCTCCTGAAGCGGTCCCGGATAGATCGCCAACGCGTTATAACCAGTTTGACTATGGAAAAAAACAATAAAAACTAAAATCAGCATGATGAAAGGAAAACAAGAATATTTTAATTTATTAAAATGCATATTGTTTTACTTACCATATTTCTCCTGAGCCGCCGCATCTAGATCCCCCCAGGTCTCTAAAACTTCTGCAGAGATGTCCCTCCAGAGCCGCTGGGTATGGCGATAATCGGCGTGGTGGCGGTCGGCGTGGTCCCATAACGCTGGACGCGCCTCCACCAGTCGGATGAGGAGCAGGTTATCGATGCTCGGAACCCCGAACTCCTCATCCTCCCTGGTGGAGCCTAGGGAACCCTGAAAAAAAAGGAAATACAAAATTGAATGTAAATCCTAATACAAAATGGTAATTAAAACTACTAAATTCAATACTTACACGTCTACGACCGCCACGATCATTCCCGCGGACTCTGGAGGCGACTGGGGGATCCTCGCTGGCGGCTCTAGGTGCAGATTGCTAATACAAATAAAAAATTTTTTAGAAGACCGTACTTAAACCAATTTTTAAGAAATCTATATATATATATACTTACTTCTTGACAGCCCCGGTCCGGGCTTGGTCCACCTCCCCTGGACGCTGGTGAGCTGGCCCCGGCAGCCACTTCCGGAGAGCCCTCCGCTGAAGATGATGAAGAAATCTATAATAAGAGCACATACTGATTAATGCAACGAATCAAACAGTAAAAAGTCCAAGTGTTGATTTTATACTTACGGGCCACTGGATACGGCGCGCCTTCTGGGTGGGTTACGCCAGTCGATGGCTGATGTCTTCTTAGATGACATCTGTACGCAACAGAATACCAGACAAAATGCAGATAACGTTAAAGGAACTTGTAGAGCACTATTTCCTCATATATCAACATTTTTTTAGTTTTTTTTAATACTTACTTTTTAAAATATGGATATGGGCTTCCCCACCGCAGATGTCTTTCTTTTTTTTTTTCTTTTTTGGAACGACCCTAATAATAAAATAATTAAAAAAATTAATCCGACAGAAGCCATAATCCCCCCAAGTTACATAAACACCCCGAGAGACAGCAGCCCCGCACAATGACATCAGGCCCCCAGTTCCAAACAACTCTCCCACAGTGCCCTCATCCCCCCCAATGTCAGCAGCCCCCACAGTTCCAGTCACAAACACCCCCGCAGTGCCAGCAGCAGACACAGTTCCAGCCACAAACACCCCCGCACTGCCAGAAGCACCGCACAGTTCCAGCCACAAAAAAACATGCAGTTCCATCCAGAAGCACCGCACAGTTCCAGCCACAAACACCCCTGCAATGCCAGCAAACCGCACAGTTCCAGCCACAAACACCCCCGCAGTGCCAGCAGCAAACAAAGTTCTAGCCACAAACACCCCCGCAGTGCCAGCAAACCGCACAGTTCCAGCCACAAACACCCCCGCAGTGCCAGCAAACCGCACTGTTCCAGCCACAAACACCCCCGCAGTGCCAGCAGCAACCACAGTTCCAGCCACACGCGCCCCCCCCCCCCGGTGCCAGAAGCCCCCCATAAAGGCAGCCCACACCACCAGTGCCAGCGGCTCCCATTGTTCCAGACACACACACCCCTTCCCAAGTGCCAGCAGCCCCCCCACCCTAGAAATAGAGAGAGAGATAGATGGATAGATAGTAATACACTTACCAGTCTCACCAAGTCGATTATCCAAAATGGCCGACGATGAGGGGAGGGACAGATGAGGGTGAGGGACAGGAAGTTACTGGGCATGCGCAGAAACATGAACGTTTTCGAACGGATCCGTGTCAAAGCGGAGCCATGACAGACGGATCCGTCCCCATTGACTTCCATTGTAACTATGAACGGATCCGTACGCCTCCGCACGGCCAGGCGGACACCAAAGCGCTGCAAGCTGCGTTCGGGTGTCCGCCTGCTGAGCGGAACGGAGGCCAAACGCTGCCAGACTGATGCATTCTGAGCGGATCCTTATCCATTCAGAATGCATTGGGGCAGTACGGATCCGTTCGGGGCCGCTTGTGAGAGCCTTTGAACGGAACTCACAAGCGGAGCCCCGAACGCAAGTGTGAAAGTAGCCTAAGGCTACTTTCACACTTGCGTTCAGAGTGGATCCGTCTGGGGTCTGCCCAGACGGATCCGCTCATATAATGCAGACGATGGGATCCGTTCAGAACGGATCCGTCTGCATTATATTGTAGAAAAAATTCTAAGTGTGAAAGTAGCTTCAGACGGATCCGTCCAGACTTTACATTGAAAGTCAATGGGGGACGGATCCGTTTGAAAATTGAGCCATATAGTGTCAAATTCAAACGGATCCATCTGGACGGATCTGTTTGCCTCCGCACGGCCAGGCAGACACCCGAACGCTGCAAGCAGCGTTCAGGTGTCCGCCTGCCGAGCGAAGCGGAGGCCAAACGCTGCCAGACTGAGGCATTCTGAGCGGGTCCGCATCCACCTAGAATGCATTAGTGCTGTACGGATGCATTCGGGGCCGCTTGTGAGAGTCTTTAAACGGAACTCACAAGCGGAGCCCCGAACACTAATGTGAAAGTGCCTAACACTGACATAATGCTGTAGGTCAGGACGAGAGCCCTCACAGACGCACAATACAAGTTCTTTTTTTTAAATTAGATAATTTTTATTTGTTTTTTTTTAAATCCCCAAAATACAAAGGAAAATAGTTTGCACAGCATACATGCAACAGTTGATGACAAAAATACCATAGCATTACAAGGTCGGACAACCAGTTACTTTCATGAGTATCCCAAGTAACATCAACCATGGTACAAGAAGTACATAAAATCACGTAATCTAGTTACAAAGTATACCTGGTACAGAACCGCATTTCCCATCCAACAATTTATAAACATAAGACCATCCCACCCCACCCAACTAAAGCTGCTCCTCCCAAGTCCCACAGGGAAACCCTACAATCTTATCAGATGAGGGCAACAAGCAGGCAAGCGGCTCAATTGCAATAGCAAACAAAAGGGGAGATAATGGGCATCCCTGACGGGTTCCTCTTCCCAATCTGAATGACTTCGATGTTCCCCCATTCGCCCGTATCCTGGCCGAGGGGCCATTGTATAACAACTGAACCCAGGAGATAAAGGTCGTCCCAAACCCCATGACTCACAACACCTCCCACAGATAACACCATTCAAAGGCTTTAGCCACGTACAATGAAAGGATGGCTCGCCCTCCGACAGACTCAACTCTTCTCTGAGTATTAAGAAAAAGACGTCTAAGATTCACCGAAGTAGATTTGTGAAGCATGAAACCCGTCTGATCACTATGAATAATAGTGGAAATGACAGACTGTAGACGATTTGCTAACACTTTCGCCAGAATCTTAATACCAGAGGTTAACAATGAAATTGGTCTGTACGAGTCAGGGGATCTGGGATCCTTACCAGGTTTGGGCAGGACCACTACAATAGCCTCTTTCATAGAAGCGGGGAGGTGTCCTGTTTGAAGGGAATCATTAAAAACTGACATTAAGTGGGGCATTAGAACACTACTATACTTTTTTAAAAATTCTAATCGGTAGTCCATCTATCCCTGGAGCTTTCTCATTGGGAAATGATTGTAAGGCCAATTCTATCTCCTTGAGTGTTAAAGGTCCTTCCAACCAAGCTGCACTTGTCGCTGATAGTCTCGGAATCTCAATCTCTGTAAGATAATTAGCTATATTAGTAGAATCAACCTTCAATTTAGACCTATACAAGGATTCATAATAGGTGTGGAAAACTGACAGAATCTCCTCATCCACCGTGGCAAGAGAACCATCTGCCCTCTGGATAGACAAGATTTTGGATGGTCCTTCCTGGGCTCTAATAACCCTTGCCAGTAGTTTACCAGAACTTTCCCCCGCCTCAAAATGTTTACAAAAAACCTGCGATTGTCCGCCATTTGCAATAAATGCTGCTTCAACCTCGCCTGAGCTGCTATAAGGGAGTCCTCACTTGCCCTATCAGGTGTATTTATAAACCTTTCCTCCGCCTACACTACCAAAGCTTGCAGCTGTTTCTGGGCTTCACGAGATTTAGTTTTAGGTCTGCTAATTTTCTGAATATAAAGGCCTCTGACGTATGCTTTGCAAGTATCCCACACCACACCCACACTTGCCGACCCAACATTTTGCGCAAAGAACTCTTTCAATTCCTCCCCCACGCCATTCTCCCCATCTACCAATTGTAGCTAAAACGGGTTAAGTTTCCATGTCCCGATCCCAGGGAGACGCCTAGTGCCCGGATGCAATTCTATAAAAAATCGGGGAATGGTCGGAGAGACTTCTAGGTAAGTATTTAATTTCCACCACCAGCGACAACACCTCAGGTGAACCTATAGCTAGATCAATTTGTGACAGCGAATGGTGAGAGCTAGAAAAACATGAAAACTGACGCACACTCGGATTCCTCTCCCGCCAAATGTCATGCAAGTCCAGTTCCCGCAACACACTGGCAAAGTTAGAGTCCCTATTAGCTCCCGACATCCCTCCCCTATCCAATGTTACTGAAGGGCAAGTATTAAAATCACCTGCGGTCAGAATAGGACATTGGGGTAGATCCTCAACATATCTCATAATTTATTTTATTACCTCACTACTGTAGGGGGGGGGGAATGTACACTGCAACTAATATAAAAGGATCAATGATAACAAGTACAGTGGAGACAAACATACCGTCCATTATAGTCTATGCGAGACGCATGACATAAATGGCAGAGATTTATGCACTAGAACACTTACACCCCTAGAATGAGAAGAGAAAATGGAGTGAAATGTGCAACCAATCCACGGCCTGTGTACGACCGAAGTAGTGTTGGTAGATAAATGAGTGAGTCTCTGACAGACAAAATTTAGCAGGGTGGAAGTGTTGAAGTGCCATAAACATCGCAGTATGCTTATTTGAATCACCTAAGCCCCTAACATTCCATCCTATTATCTTAAGACTATTTGCCATAGTACCATACATTGCATTCACCATCCGCGCACACCACAGCCATCATAAATGTTAGCTCTTTATTCCTCATATACCACAGAAATATTTGGACCCTGCTCTATCGCTTAGCCCACCCATTCCCGACCCAAAAAACTAACCCCAAAACAACTAGCGGCAAGGACATGATCCCTACCCTGAAAAAAAAAACACCAGCAGGGCGAAAAAACTTCCCTACGGTCAGCCATACACATGGCGGAATAGTTGCCACAGGAAAACCCATGGAAGAATGTGCACATAGAACGGGTTACCCATGCTGACCTGCCCACATGTAGGTGCATCTGCAGCGTGCTGAACATAATCAAAGTGCATAAACATAGTAAAACATTTTCAGGTGACACCAGCAACTCGTCACCAGAGTGACTTAAGGATCCGCGGACCCTACATATAAAGATAATATAAACAGGTCATAGAAACAGTAGACCGTAATAAGGACCGACAAATACGCAAAGCACTAATATGCAGAACATATCAAACATGTCCCTGAACACATCTGTCATATCTCACGTTCTCCAACACTACAATAGGCAGGACGCTCATCCCACAGAAGCTATATTCTTCAGCAAAGGCGCATTAATGTCAATCCACTGCACCACCTCCAGAGGGCGTGTCACAGAAACAGACTTCTCCATGCGCCACTACGCGGAGCCTGGCCGGATACAACATGGAGTACGGGATTTGTAGATTCCGAAGGCGCCTTTTCACATCCAGGAACTTGACTCTTCAGTCTGGAGACATCACAATTTTGCTCCCATTAATCAACAGCTCCGGATGATCTCTTGCTTTCTTAAGCATATTGTCCCTGAAGTGTAGCAGCTTCATTAGAACTGGAAGTGGTGGGGCCCCTGGTGGCAGAGTGCAAAACAGCACTCTGTGCTACCTTTCAATAGCAAACATCCTGAACAACAAGTCCTTGCCAAATTTAATTGCAATCCAATCTTCAAAAAAGGATACTGGATGAGGACCTTCAGCTTTCTCAGGGAACCCCACCAACCAGAGATTGTTCCTCCTTGAACGATTCTCTAGATCGTCTGCTTTTGATATCAACAGGGTTACATTATGAATAACCCTGCCCAGATCTCTTAACAGGGGGCAGTTGATCCTCCACTGTGCTCACTCTGACTTCAACCTCAGTCATCCTATCAGTGACTTTAAGGTCTTGGCAGAGAAAGGAGACTTTTTTGCTTTGCTGGACTGCCTTAACCCTGGGTTCACACTTGAGCATTCGCGATGGAGCGCTCTGTATGCGCGATTGTTCCGGCGTTTGCAATCGCGCATACAGAGACAAGCGAACGCCCATTGTCACGCGTTTCCAAAAGTCTATGTACGGGAACACGCGACAAGATGCCCCAAAGAAGCTCATTTACTTCTTGGGGCGTCAGGTGTTTTACAGCACGATCATACGCGCTGTAAAACGCCTAGGTGAGAACCATTCCCATAGAGAATCATTGGTTTCTCCTTGTTGAGCGTTTTACAGTGCATAGGAACGCGCTGTAAAACGCTCAGGTGTGAACCCAGGGTAAAGATATCCTTAAAAGTAGGCTCACCAGTAATTTCATCAGGCTGTCCAATCTGTGTATGCTGAGGACATAGCGATGCAGGGCCATTAGATGGAGCTATTAGAACAGAGGCAGAAGCTCAAGCCATCTCTTCTGCCTGTGACTGCTCATATTCAAGTCCCAGTGTCGGCCATGCTGAGGCTTTCTGCCTCACAGCTGTCTCCCCTGATGTGGTGGTGGACGGTACAGGCATCTCAGATGCTGAGCGGGCGTTTTAACCCAAGCGAGCCGCCAGGTCTGCGGCCCGCACCTCCGATGCGGCACCATCTTGTTTTACCGGCGTGGACATGCCGGCCTCCCTCCGCTCCCTCTCCTTTCTGCCAGTACGTGTCATGGCACTCTGTATAGGGTCCGTACACTCTGGTGCCCCGCAGTGAAAGAAACCAGCAGCGCTTGCTGCAGAGACAGGATTACTCAGGATGGCCGGTCAGGAGCTCCCCTCAAGCAGCTGCTCACATGCCCGACCAGGCCATGCCCCCACACTGCAAGTTCAACGCACTGAACTCACTCATGTGAAACCAGCCTAAGGGCTTATGCACATGTGTCTTTTGCGGTCCAAAAAAATAAAATCTGTGTTGGATCTGTATTTTTTGCAGATCCATTGTAATGCCTGTCCTTGTCCACAAAACGGACAATAAGACATGTGCATTCCATGCCACAAAAACAACAAACATTGAGTCATTTCAGTTTATTTTTTTGGTGGATCCATGAATGGTTCCACATAGAGGCCTGTAAAAAAATAAAAATAAAAAGTGTGTGTGGTCACAGCAGGACTCATTTGCCATAACACCAGTTAGATTTTTGCAATTTTGGGTTTGCAGATGTGGCCCCATTCATTTCTACATGAGTACTGCTACACTGCAATACTTGGGTGTGACAGTTATCACGCAACCAAGATCACCCTGTAGCTGAATACTAACACATTCTTACAACCCATTGTATGCAACCATATTGCAGATATGGCCCTCTAAAAAGGAGCTTGACACCCGATCTAGATCCATTCAGGGAAAATAAACATACATACCACCACCTTTCAAAATATTTTATTTTCCAACAATCCAGTAATAACTATTCACAGCTCATATCTAGTAACAACCTACAGTTACATGGATGGTAAAACTATTAGGTGCCAATAAAATTCTCTTTAGGCAACATGAGGGAGAGACTGGCAGTAGGCACATCTACATACATTACTAGATTCTGACTTCACGGTTTTATTGTAGTCTGGATTCATAACCTTTTCCACTTTCCTCAATGCTCACTGCTTGCCATTTCCATTGATTGGTCTCTTCTTGTGGGCATCACTGGAGAGATATGCTTCAAGCTTGGGACGGCTACTAATGCGTTTGACGTAGGCACAGAGGAGTGGGAAGCCTGAAAGGCAGTCTGGTGCCAGAACAAGATGGTTGTGCAGAAGATCCACCAGGTTGTAATCGGCAAAGGAAATCTACAAAGCAATAGGGAAATAATGCAGTTATACATCACAACTTTAGGAGTCAACGACTTACAGGGTTATTCTGACCCAATCATTTCAGGAGGGTACAGGCCCCCCACCTCCCTGCATTTCTTAATTGTTCAAGTCACCCTAAACTCCCTGTCAGCTTGCAGAAAGGTCTATTAAGAGGGGAACCAGCATGGAGAACATAATACAAGTACTGAGCAGATTTACTGTCAACTGGAATATTAATGAATGGCCCTGATAAGTGGAGGAGGCATTTCTCCACCTCACTTGTACTATGGATTTATACAAAGTTGTTTATAATCCAAGGTACATGTCAATGTGTTTCCATGGTAACAGACTACAAACAATCATCCTGCTTTCAGTTTTCCATGTGTCCCTTACTTGCTGTTAAAGTAGTGGAGCAACAAAGGTGGTTGTGAAGGCGTGCACAGCCTTTAGATCTTTATGAACACGAGTATTACCATGTGGACTTTCCATTTCTTGCAGGCTCTCTAACAGCAGCCTGTGTCAGTGACACAGAACTATATATTTGCATACATTAAAGATTTAGAAAAAAAAACAAACACACAGAACACATACATACAGAACAGACCAAGTTTGGACACTCCTTCTCATTCAAGGAGTTTTCTTTATTTTCATGACTATGAAAAATGTAGATTCACACTGTAGGCATCAAAACTATGAATTAACACATGTGGAATTATATACATAACAAAAAAAAGTGTGAAACTGAAAATATGTCATATTCTAGGTTCTTCAAAGTAGCCACCTTTTGCTTTGATTACTGCTTTGCACACTCTTGATGAGCTTCAAGAGGTAGTCACCTGAAATGGTTTTCCCTTCACAGGTGTGCCCTGTCAGGTTTAATAAGTGGGATTTCTTGCTTTATAAATGGGGTTGGGACCATCAGTTGCGTTGTGGAGAAGTCAGGTGGATACACAGCCGATAGTCCTACTGAATAGACTGTTAGAATTTGTATTATGGCAAGAAAAAAATAAAAAAAGCAGCTAAGTAAAGAAAAAACGAGTGGCCATCATTACTTTAAGAAATGAAGGTCAGTCAGAAAAAAAAATAAAAAAAATTTGAAAGTGTCCCCAAGTGCAGTCGCAAAAACCATCAAGCACTACAAAGAAACTGGCTCACATGTGGACCGCCCCAGGAAAGGAAGACCAAGAGTCACCTCTGCTGCGGAGGATAAGTTCATCCGAGTCAGCCTCAGAAAATCGCAGGTTAACAGCAGCTCAGATTAGAGACCAGGTCAATGCCACACAGTTCTAGCAGCATACACATCTCTAGAACAACTGTTAAGAGGATACTGAATCAGGCCTTCATGGTAGGATATCTGCTAGGCAACCACTGCTAAGGACAGGCAACAAGCAGAAGAGACTTGTTTGAGCTAAAGAACACAAGGAATGGACATCAGACCAAAGCACAGATTTCCACTGGTCTAACGAGTCCAAATTTGAGATCTTTGGTTCCAACCACTGTGTCTTTGTGCGACGCAGAAAAGGTGAACGGATGGACTCTACATGCCTGGTTCCCACCGTGAAGCATGGAGGTGTGATTGTGTGGGGGCGCTTTGCTGGTGACACTGTTGGGGATTTATTCAAGATTGCTGTGGTAGCCATGCTGGTTCAGTATGCCTTCATCTTGCAGCAGCATTCTATTCCATCCGGTTTGCTTTTAGTTGGACCATCATTTATTTTTCAACAGGACAATGACCCCAAACACACCTCCAGGCTGTGTAAGGGCTATTTGACCATGAAGGAGAGTGATGGGGTGCTGCGCCAGATGACCTGGCCTCCACAGTCCACGGACCTGAACCACAGAGTGAAGGCAAAAGGGCCAACAAGTGCTAAGCATCTCTGGGAACTCCTTCAAGACTGTTGGAAGACCATTTCAGGTGACTACCTCTTGAAGCTCATCAAGAGAATGCCAAGAGTGTGCAAAGCAGTAATCAAAGCAAAAGGTGGCTACTTTGAAGAACCTAGAATATGACATTCAGTTGTTTCACACTTTGTTATGTATATAATTCCACATGTGTTAATTCATAGTTACATTTTCAGATCAATGGCCTGTCAATTAAATAGTCCTAGTAAAACTAAAGCAAACCAATACTCACATGAGCTCCTACTACAAACCCCTTCCCCTCATTATTAGAGGAAAGCAGACGTTCAAAGTGACCAAGGTCAGTGGGCAGAGCCTTAACGTAATCATCTTTTCCATTCTCCTAAACAAAAAAAGGAAAATCGCATGAATCTTCTGAAGAGGAAGACATTTCTCTGTCAGACTTCTGGGTGTCACTCACATAGTTCTGATAGATCATCTTCAAATACTTCAGCCGAAGATCTTCCACTCCGTCATTAACCATGTCTATGAGGCTTGCCTCATGAGGATTTTTCCCATACAGATCTACAACCCAATCAGTTCAGAATGAGTAAATATATGCAGAGGGATCCACAAGCTCAATACATGAAAGAACAAAAGAATCTCCGACACCTGAGTTGCTCCTGATCCCCCAGTCGTGTGGATTAAAACATCTGGCAACGGGGGGGGGGGGGCTATTGGCGGGGAGCAGCCAATAGCAGGCTGTGACAGGGACTAGCCTCCCTAGAGTCACCTGGAGATGCAGCGGGATCAGGAACAGCACAGGTGCTGGGGAGGTGGGTAAGTATAATCTATATGAGGGGGGCATATGTTAGACTTTGTATAACCCCTTTAAGTTGTAATACCATGATTCCTTGCAAGAAGGCGCAAAATGGCATTGGACTGATACAGCGTGAAGTCTCCATCTTTAAATCCTGGAAGTTGGCCATACACCTACAAGGAGAAAAGACGACAAGGAACTAAGATAGTTTGACAGCACTGAATGTTAACTACAGCAAAATTCCTGGCATTGTTGGGATCTGATTGATGCAGATTACAAAAAAATATGGATTAACGTAGGGAAAAATAGAGGATACACTGGTACTGAATGGATCAAGTACTGGAAGTGGAGCATCTAGGGCAGGGGACAGGAACCTTCAGCACACCAGCTGTTGTGAAACTACAACTCCCAGCATGCTCCATTCATTTTTATGAGAGTTCTGAGAAGAGTAGATGAAGCATGCATGCTGGGAGTTGTAGTTTCTCCCTACTCCTTTATTTATAGTATAAGGCCAAGAAACACAGGAGAGGAGAGAATTGATGACCAAACCTAATAAGCAGGGTGTTCTATTGGTGGCAAATAAGGGCCTTAGACTGGGGCTCCGATCAGAAGCTGCCACTGCACCACCAATGAGGGGGAGGGGAGAGGACCCTGTGCCCACTGCCACCAATGATTAATACTGGGGGGTTGAGAGAGGCTGGCGCACTGTGCCAATGATTTTAATGGGATTGGGGGGGTACACTGCACCACCAATGATAATTACCCCTTTATACAGGAGGCGGGTACTGGCAGATCAGCGGCAGTTAACCCCTTAGGTGCCACACCTGAGGGGTTAACTGCCGCTGATCACAGCTCCCTGTCAGGGGCAGGGTGCCGGCAATGTGATTCTGCTGCCGGCACCCGCCTCCTGTATTGTGTTAAAGACTGATTACTTTATATGGGACTCCAGACTTTTCACTATTAGGCTACACAGACCGGCGCCCAGCAATGTCCCAGCACTCACCATTAGTCCTGGGACGCTGCTCCGTTCGCCCGCAGTGCCCCATTACTGTCTCCTCTCCTGCTCCACATGCTGCTGATTACTATCGGAGCGATGGGAGGAGACATCAGCTTCACTAGTGGGCATTCCTTCTCCCTGGCTGTAGGGGGGAGGGAGGACAGCTTCCTTCTCCCCTGTGCTGCTGAGAGAACATGAGCGCGCCAATAGCAGCGCGCTCATGTTCAGAGATACTATACTAGACTGTGCAGAAGCGCAGCCCAGTATTGAAAAAACTGAAATCCTGGTATCGTATCGATATTCAGTATTCAGCGCAGGCGCAGTGAGGGAAGGGCATTCTCCGGCAGTCGGCTTCCTCACTGACCTATTTAGCACAGGTGCAGTGAGGAAGCCAGCAGCTGCCGAGCATACTTCCCTCACTGCACTGAATGGGATGGCGCAGGCACAAGATTCTTAGTAGACAGCGCCAGTGGGAGGAGAGCAGCGCTGCCCTGGCAAGCAAGAGAAGGGTGTGATCCAGTTTCCTGTCCTGAGGAGTAGGAGGCGGTCTCTCCATGGGTGCTGTCATAGGCGAGGGGGAAAATTCCATGTTAGAAAATCTAGATGCCGCTCCCTCTCTTCTGAGCCCTGGCGTATCCCCAAACAGTTTATGACCACAGTTGGGGTGTTGCTGTATTCAGGAGAAAGGGTAGCAAATTGTGGAGGTGGGGGGATATTCTCCTGTTATCAGTTATGAAAAGGTTTGGGCCTAAAGCACTATTTTCTTGTTATTTTTTTTCAAAATTTTCACACCCAAGTAATAAAAATTCCCCATAGCGGTTTTGACTGTTGGGGAACCTCAGGGTCTCTTTAAATGCAACATTGTGCCCCAAAGACCATTTTAGCAAAACCTGCCCTCCAAAAACCGTATGGCGCTCCTTGCCTTCTGTGCCCAAACAGTGATATACGACCACATATGGGGCATTTCTGCAAACTGCAGAATCAGGGTAAGGGCTTGTTCACACGACCGTGGAATGAATAATGGAATGCCTCTAAAGGCATTCCAACATAGAATTGCACTATGGTCCATGGGAACAGAATCCATAAAGCAATTCACCTTTTATCATCAAAGTGTGAACGGATTAAAAAAAAAAAAAAAAAAAATGAAATTTGCTCATCTATATTATGAACCCTTGCTGTGTTCCAGAAAAAAAAAAAAAATTTAAATGGAAAAAAAAAATATCTAGTTTGCTTTAATTCCAATGGATTACCTAAAGAGTTAACATTTCTAAAACCAGTTTTGAATAGTTTGAGGGGTGTAGTTTCTAAAATGGGGTCATTTATGGGTTGTTTCTATTATGTAAGCCCCACAAAGTGACTTCAGAACTGAACCTTAAAAAGTTACTTAGGAAATTTTCCTAAAGTCAAAAAGTTGCTTCTAAAATTCTAAACCTTCTAATGTCCTAAAAGAATAAACTTACATTACCAAGTGGGGAATGTTAGTGATGCCTCATAAACTATTCATTATCTGTCTTAAAGGCAAAGCGTCAAATTTAGGGGTTCATAAACTTTGATTTTTGATAAATAAAAAAAAAAAGGTAAAACATTGATTCAAATTTACCATTAACAAAGTACAAGGTGTCAGGAGAAAGTCTCAGAATGGCCTGGATACGTGATAAATATTTTTATATTTTAATAGTACAGGTGGTTTCACATGCAGCTATAACCATGTGTATTTTTTCAGTTCCCCCCCCCCCCCCCCCCCCATCTTGGGAAGGGGGGGGGGGGGGGGGGATTTTGAATTTTTTAAATATAATAATAAGCAGTCATTAGATTGCTTCTTTCAAAGACTCCAATGCATTATACGGTGTTCCTATGGACGCCTGCCACATGCACCTCTGCCCATCCTTCGAGAACTCTAACCAGGGCTACATGACAACATTTGTCACACAACTTATTATGTAATAGTCAATGGTGGCAGTTGCACAAAACTCCATCCAAGTTGGATTTTTGTCCAGCTGTTGCATTGCGACACCATTGACTGTCATTACACATCAAGTGTTGCCATGTAGCTTCTTGCACCTACGCCATATGACCGATGAACATGGCACCACAAGGACTCGGGAAAGATGCAAGAAGGCTGTGGCGCTACTGCAAATTGTCTGGGGTCCTGGGTGTATGACGCCCCAATGATTAGATACTGATGACATTTGAGCTCACAGTTACATGTAGATACTGGAACAGACCCCAGAAAACAGTACTCCCAAGCTCAGCATCCTCACCCCTAGTGTCTTATGCTGCACTTCTATATGGACCAGTAGCTGAAACAGGTGAGTTTTTTGTACTGGTTAGTTTTCAGGGCTAACAGACCCCTTATTGAGATTTCAATCAATATCTATTCTCTTACATATTGTGTGGGACCTGGGTGTCTGGTTTTTAAAGCAGCAGGGTGTGTGGGAAGGGGGTTGCAGTGTCCCCTCTTAAACTCCATCTGCACCCTGAAAACCATTTAAACTCCCACCACCACAATTAAAGGCCTAATAGGGGATCTGAACCTGCGCTCCTCTAATCACTCATTCTGTTACTGTAAATCTGACAGGCAGTCTATTAGGGTGAGAGGAAACACTGAAAGCAGCAGTACACCAGAGCTGGCATCCACAAGTGATGAGCGGGCACAGACCCCGATCCCACGCCATCACCTGATCTACATTTTACCATTATACTTTGCCCATAAGGGGTTTCATCTTACCGCAGCCTTTCTTCAGATCCCCCTTCTGCCAGTCAGCAGACGTTACAACTTCCTCCTTCCATTGAGCTCCCTGGTCAGCCATGAGCATCCGCATAGCTTCACAACGACCTGACAAGGAAATCAAATGGAGAAATAACTCACCCCAAACCCCTGCAGACCACAATGCAGTTTCCTCCCTCCTCCCCAAATGTTACAAAAATGTAACCTCTTCCTTACAGCAGTCGGCTATTCTGACTAGGGCTAAGCTGCAGTACCAGACACAGCCACACGTGTTTGGATGTCTGTGTGATGAATTCTGCCTCTTGGGGCCCTTTTACCCGAGCGGATGCCGTGCGGGTAATCCGCTGCATGAAAGACAGCCAAGCCCCGCTCCGGACAGGAGAGACACGGAGCAGTAACATGATTGATATGCTCAGTCCCCCTCTGATCTCTTTACTACAGAATCACGGTGACAACTTCATCTTACTGCGATTCTGTAGTAAAGAGATCAGAGGGGCACGGAGCATTATCAGTCATGTTACTGCTCTGTCTGCTGTCTAGTACGGGGCTTGGCGGTCTTTCACACAGCCGATTACCCTTGTAGGTGCAGCTGACTGTAGTAAACCATCAATGTAGAAATGCTTTAAATGGTTTGGTTTTAAAGGGCTTCTGTCACCCCACTAAACTGATTTTTTTGTGTACTTATAATCCCTATCCTGCGATATTGCTTTACCTTATGTTATTCATTTTCGTTCAGTACATTTTGCAAAAAACGTACTTTTATTATATGCCAATTACCTTTCTACCAGCAAGTAGGGCGTCTACTTGCTGGTAGCAGATTCAGAAAACCGCCCTCTTGTTGATTGCGGCTGGCCCTGTCAATCTCCTCCGGCCGGCCCTGTCAGCATTTCAAAAATAGTGTGCCTGTGTTGATTCGGCGCAGGCGATCTGAGATGAGGCTCGCCTCCTCAGCACTCCTTCAGTGCAACTGCGCCGATGACGTCACCGAAAGAGAAGATGTCATTGGCGCAGGCGCACTGAGGGAGTGCTGAGGAGGCGAGCCTCCTTATCTCAGATCACCTGCGCCGAATTAACACAGGCGCACAATTTTTGAAATGCTGACAGGGCCGGCCGGAGGAGATTGCAGCTGGCCCTGTCAATCAACAAGAGGGGGCGGTTTTCTGCGGCTGCTACCAGCAAGTAGACGCCCTACTTGCTGGTAGAAAGGTAATTAGCATATCCTAAAAGTACGTTTTTTGCAAAGTCTACTGAATGAAAATTATTAACATAAGGGAAAGCATTATCACAGGATAGGGATTATAAGTACACAAAAAAAAAAAAAGTTTAGTGGGGCGACAGAAGCCCTTTAATAAAAAGAAAAATCTACTTACCTCGGACATCAAAATAAATGATGGTGTATTCAGGCACTAAAGAGAAAAGACAGACGGTATTAATTGGTGGTAATGCTACATGACTTCTGTATATGCCGGTTGTTACAAGTTATCCCTAAGGGGATCATACACACAGCCGTTGCAGTTATTGTGGTCCGCAAAACACAGATACCGGCTGTGTGTTCTGCATTTTGCAAAACGCAATGTCCAGCCCATAATAGAATTGGTCCGTTTTATGGATAAGGATAGGACATGTTCTATTTTTTTTAGGATGCCACACGGTGTGCTGTCTGCATCTTCTGTGGCCCCATTGAAGTGAATGAGTCTGCAAAAAATGCCGATCAGATGTGGACAAAAACGGTTGTGTAGGAGTTCTGCCCATTTGGGGGGCTCCAACGTGTACAGAGCAGAGCTGTGGAGTCAGAGGCCAAAGTTCTGATATTTCTTAAGTTGCTGTAATATGTAATGCACTATGCAGTTATTAACTGGAAAACACAATCACACTAAGGCCTCATGCACACGACCGTGCCTTTTTTTGTGGTCCGCAAAAGACAGAATCCGCCATTGTAGAAATGCCTATTCTTGTCCGCAAAATGGACAATAGAACATGCTATACATTTTTGGGCGTGGCCTCGGAACGGAGCAATGGATGCTAACAGCACATGGAGTGCTGACTGCATCTTTTGCGGCCCAATTGAAGTGAATGGGTCCGCTCCCGAGCCGCAAAAACTGCGGCTCGGATGCCGACCCAAAAAACGTTTGTGTGCATGAGGCCTTAATTGTAAGAAACCTATGAATTTGTCCTCAGACAATGGTAGAAAAGCGCTATACGCATGTCCTGGAAATGCTGAGAATCGTGCAAGTCTAAATGGGAATAAAAGAAACATGCAAAAAGCGGAGCCGCTATAGTCAGTGGTTGTCTGGGAATAAATACCTTACCACAGGTCCCACCATTCACCCTCCACTATGGAAAGATTCCTACTTACCTACTCCCCGCCGCTCCGGTCCTGCGTGTCCATCTTCCGGTCCACGGCTTGTATACTTCCTCTCCGGCACGGGCATGATCATCTGCTCCACTGCAGCCAATGACTGGTTTTTGTAGTGATGTGTTACAGTGCAATTATGCCGCCAGAAGGATACCGACAGGCAAGCTATTAGGCTGTGCCTCTGGCAGGACCTATTAGGACTTACACAGCGCAGAACTGGAGGCCTTCCTTGTAGGCCCAGCTACTTGCAGACATCGGCAGCCCTCACTCTCGTACGTGGCAGTGCCGGTGGCTGACTGAGGGAGTCCTTCCTCTGAAACCACTTACACGCTGTGGTCGCTATTGACTGTGGCATCTAAAGGGTTAAACCATCAGCGCTTCCACCATTCGGGTGGGACTCCGCTCTCCACTGTCCAGGAGACCCATGCAGCACTTACAGCCTTATTACAGCTGTAATAAGGATGCATCGGCGGTAAGGCAGTTTCCTAGTGTTTTTTGCAGCCTTGGCAGTTCTGAAATTGCAGCTTTCACTGGGTTTAACGTTTTCCCATAATAAAACATATGACTTTCATAAGCAAGTCTGGCAGCTATTAAAGTTAGCCACTTCACTGCCAAAGAGCTGATACTACAGGGAGCAGGTGTGTAGGGGAAGCAGGCCAAGATGGAGAACAGCCATTGTGAGGAACACATCCACGGAGAAAAGCGTGTGGTGATTTGCCAGAAGCTCTGTTACCCCCTCTGCACAGACCATGAGCAAAAGTGTGATCGCCATCTAGTGGCTGCTGACATGTAGCTTCCTTGTCGGAGGCACTGTACAGGAGCAAGGACAGGCAAGTACTGGGGGACTTAGAAGGCAAACTGGAAACCTTAAAGGGGTTGCCTAAAATGCTTAAAAATGTCAGACAACCCCTACAAGGTCTTAAAAAATAAATAAAAATATGATATACTAACCCCCTTACTCCAGCACCATTCTCTGTGACACTTCTCTGGTACTCCCACTGCATGTTACCAAGTACCAGGATGTGCATGGATCCAGTCACTGTCCACAGCTGGAGACCACCAAGCACCTTTTCCGCAAAACTGACAGACAATCGGACGTTCTATTTTTTTTTTTTGCAGGCCATGGAATGGACAGTGCGCCGTCCCCATTGAAATAAATAGTTCGGCATCTGATTGTCAATAAAATGTGGAGCGAAACATGTCTGCTGCCCAGAGACCTTGTGTCGTCCAACTTTCCAGTGCCAACTACTGCCATAGGAGGGCACAGAGCCGCCGTTTTTTGTCCGCATCCGAAATGCTGTTTTTGCAGCATGGCTGTGGAAAAATTCACTTCAATGGGACAGCAAAAGATACTGACAGTACTCTTGTGTGCTGTCCACATCCGCTGCTCCAATCCGTGGTCCACAAAAAATAATTCCATATAACCTGTCCTATTCTTATCCGTTTTGCAGACAATAGGCAGTTATAATAACGGCTGTCCATGCCATTACACAGATTGTGGAACATACACACAGACACTATCCGTGGTTTTGCAGACCACAAAAACACACAACGGTCATGTGCATGTAACCTAAGGAAGCACCACATAAAACTGCAAATAAAGCCGTCCTATAGCCCAGCCATTGGCCTAGCAGAGCTGAGTGAGCGCAGAGGCTCATACTACACAGCCATATGGTGGATAGATTCTCCTTCTATGGTTCCCATTGTGAATGGCAGGGCACAGGAGCACTGACAGGTCTGTAGGCACAGCACCCTCTGGACTGCCCCACCATGACACATGCCTGGAGCACAGCGCCCCCTCTAGGTTACATCTGTAATGGAGGGCTGGGATCACAGCACAAGCGGCTGCTATAGGCGTCACACCCACTTAAAGGGGAACTCCTGCAGTGGTAAAACAAACTCCAGGAGCTGATGCCGGTGACCACTGTGTACACAGCCCATCCTGTACAGCAATGCAAAGTCACCCATGGAAACGGGACGCAGAAAACGACAGCCCTTCTTAGTTTCTAGTCCATAAAGTGAGTCTGCAGCAGACATCTTCCAGTACAGATTACACTTCCCTCGGATAAGCCGTAAACACCCAGACTCCGCGATAAGAGCCCGCGCCCTATCGTGCAATGCAAGCGCTGAGGCGTCTTACTGTTGTCTTGCGGTGAGATACACAGGTACAGGAGTCACAGCCGGGGGAAACTGCAGCCAGGTGAGCGGAGGATTTATAGGCGGCGGAGGGGGAGGAGCTGAGGGAGACTGCGCCTGCGCGGCGGCTCCTGTCAGTCACGGCGGCTCCTGTCACTGAGGAGGGCAACCAGGCTGTGCTGCCCACCTAGTAAGAGCAAGCCGGGGCGGGGTAGTGGTCCGTGACCGCCAGCAGCCGCCATCAGTCATGCAACAACGTCTTGCTTACAGTTTTTTAAATACAAAATCACTGCGTTTTTTTCTGCTGTGTAAACTATTCTAAAGATTGTGACAAAAACTCTTTAAATACGGCTCATGTGAACACACTACATATCTATGGGCCATTAAAGGGGTATTCTGGTTGCTACAAGTTATCCCACAGGCCTGGGGCATATATTATCAGATCGGTGGGGGTCCTACTGCTATGGGACCCCGTATCTCCTGCAGCCCCCCTGAAATTAACAAAGTGGCCGGTCACACATGCTGGTGGCCGCTCCATTCACTTCTATAGTAGTTCCGGAGATAGCGGTACAGCGCTCCACTGTCTCCGGAATTCCCATAGAGATGAATGGATAATGTCTAACAACTGGAATACCCCATTTAACCCTTTTGAGGACCAAGCCATCTTTGACAGAGACAGGATTTTGTTTTTTCCAACAGTCTTAGGCCTCATGCACACGACCGTTGTGTGCATCCGTGGCCGTTGTGCCGTTGACCTGTCCTATTTTTTTGACGGACAACGGTTCACGGACCCATTCAAGTCAATGGGTCCGTGAAAAAACGTGATCCGTGGCCGTAGGTTACTTTCATACAGACGGATCCGAAGATCCGTCTGCATAAAAGCTTTTTCAGAGCTGAATCGTGAAAACTCATATCCGACAGTATATTCTAACACAGAGGCGTTCCCATAGTGATGGGGACGCTTCTAGTTAGAATATACTGAGAACTGTGTACATGACTGCCCCCTGCTGCCTGGCAGCACCCGATCTCTTACAGGGGGCTGTGATCCGTACAATTAACCCCTCATGTGCCGCACCTGAAGGGGTTAATTGTGCGTATCATAGCCCCCTGTAAGAGATCCGGGGCTGCCAGGCAGCAGGGGGCACCCCTTCTCCCTCCCCAGTTTCAATTTCATTGGTGGCCAGTGCGGCGCCCCCCCTCTCTCCCTCTATTGTATTTAACTCATTGGCCGCACACTGTGCCACCAATGAGTTAAATACAATAGAGGGAGGGGGGCCGGGGGGGGGGGGGCGCACACTGTGCCACCAATGAGTTAAATACAATAGAGGGAGGGAGGGGGGGGGGCGCACACTGTGCCACTAATGATAATACAATATTTAGTGTCCCACTAGGTAGGAGTGGGCACTACACAAGGGTCAATTGGGTAGCGTGTACTTCTACTCACAAGGGACAGTGATATTGATCTATGCATTTAACGTATTTTCAATGTGTTTTTGCATTTGTGTATTTTCCCTGTTATATGCTTTGCAGGCCTAGTGGAGTGTAATTTAGCCTCCCAGACACTAGAGGGAGATAGGGAGCCCCTAGTATAAAAACGGAAAAACGGTCACGGATCACGGACCAACAGAACCCCGTTTTGCGGACCGTGAAAAAATACTGTCGTGTGCATGAGGCCTTTTTTTGATTTTTTTTCGGCAGCATAGACGTATTAGGGATTTTTGTACATGAGCGAGTTTTCCTTCCAGATGTAATGTGGGCATACCTCCCAACGTTAGAAAATTGTAAAGAGGGACAACGTGTGCATCGCGTGTAGCGCTCCGCTGCAACTTGTTTCATACCAGGCCACGCCTCTAACTCTGCCCAAAGCATAACTATACACAACCATTCCCCATAGTGCCTCCACATAGTAATTATTCCCCCTCTGTGCCACCACACAGTAGTAGTGCCCACACTGTGCATCTCACAGCAGTTATGCCCAAATGTGCCCCCTCAGGAATCCAGGCTGGGATACCACGGGCCTTAATCGAATAAATGATCAAATCAAGTGATAGAATAATAAAAAGAAAAATATAACCAACATACACTTATGGCCTAGTTCACACAAACGTATGCCTTTTATAGTTTTTTGCGGTCCATTTTTCACGGATCCGTTGTTCCGTTTTTGAGTTCCGTTGTGTTTCCATTTCCTTTCCGTTTTTCCGTATGCCATATACAGTATACAGTAATTGCATAGAAAAAATTGAGCTGGACATAACATTTTCAATAGATGGTTCCACAAAAACGGAACGGATACGGAAGACATACGGATGGATTTCCGTATGTGTTCCGTTTTTTTGCAGACCCATTGACTTGAGTGGACCCACGAAATGTGATTTGTGGGCAATTATAGGACATGTTCTATCTTTCAACGGAACGGAAATACGGAAGCGGAATGCTTACGGAACACATTCCGTTTTTAATGCAGGACCATTGAAATGAATGGTTCCGTATACGGCCCGTATACTGAACACAAAAAAACGGCCTGTACACTAGATGTGCGATCTGTCCATCCATATGATCGCATATAGTAAAACGACAATCCTTTAAATAATCGTACATAGGAAAACAGCAGAATCCGAGATCGCAACTACCCACTACTAACCGCATATAGTGTTTGCGATATTTACAAAAGACTATTGGATTAAGTACAACTTCTATTCCTGATCTATTTGACATCCATACTACTCAAGCTTTATTTGACACCCCCTTGAAACACCACGTGACAAAACCACAAGCTCCGGCACACAAGTCACGTGAAGGAGCATCACGTGAGACGCCAGTTTCACCGCGAAATTGAAACTACACGGCTGCTGCACAAACAATCGAGATACATAGAATATACAGCATCACGAAGGTGGGTGAGGGTGGGTGAGTCTTTATACACCACGAGGAACGCCTCTGGTGGAGATGCTAAAGCAACTTTAAAGTGAGCAATAAGTGACATTGTATATTTGACACCAAGATTAATCGAACTACTATACCATCGCTAAGATCGGATTTGAATCTTATACTCATCCAGAGCCTGTTGGATGTCCTCATAGCTCAGGATGGTCTCGCTGGGCAGGTACCTGAAGATTTCAAGGGTTTTTCCCCTGAGACATGGTGTGAGGAATCTGACCCACTGGTCCTCCGGCAGCTGGTACTGATGGCAGGCCGTCTCAAATGCCAACAATAAAGTGTCCAAGTCCCCATCTTTGTCCAGCAGGGGAAAGTCCTCAGCCCGCAGTTTGGGAATCCAGATCTCTGGAGACTCACATCGGGATGGAGAGGGCTGCTGGAATTGGTGCTTCAACTGGAGCATTTGTAGCTGTTGCTCATGCTCTGCATGCTCGCGGATGGGAGGATGAGCAGGGGGAGTGAGCCATCCGCGGACCTCACCTTCGGCAACTGGCTTTGGCTTTGCTCCCCCTCGTCTGGAAGAAAGTCGCCTTTCACCTCCTTTCGGCCCCCTATCTGGACTGCGTCCTCCCCGCCATGATTCATAGCCTCGGCCATCTCCTTAGCCTTGCTTCTTGTGTAACTGGCCATCATTGCCACGGATGGTCACTGACACGGACTGCAACCTGATGCACACACACCTTATTGTATTTGCACTCAGACAGTCTAGTGTTGAGCTGATCTTAAGACTCCAGCGGCAAAAGCTACAGCTGGTCATCTTTAGTGTCAGGGAGTATGGGTCTCACACACACTGGTATCTTGATCCCACTTTGCTGTCACCAATATGTGACGGATACCACACCTCATGCCCGCTTGATGTCACCTATGTCGATCATGAGACGCAGTATGGTCACTTGTTACCAAAGCTTGACGTTACGCCCTCCAGAGGAACAGGTAAGGTCAGCTTGGTACAGTTTACACAGACACCTCCTATCCACACGGGCACAGAGAGGCAACAAGCTGAGGGGGCCTTTTCATTGCCGCAGTGAAAACAGCACCTTCTCAGCCTGGGTAGCTCTCTCTAGAATTCGGGGACAAGGATATCTAAGCAGTCCAACCCTCAGACAGCCTGAGGCAACCGTAACACCTTATAATAACAGCTTTTATTAATGTCCTCTGTCCCTTTCCACTGCTCCCTTAAAAGACAGTTGCTATGACTTGTCTGTCTCTGGCTAAGAAAACAGGAATACAGAGGGGCGGTCCTTCACACTGCATGCCTGCTTTAGGCTTCATAGTGAGGAGGCGTGTCTCTCGGTAATCCAATCTGATTGGCTCGCAGAGATCTGGTGGCTACAGCAAGTGTGTAATGGAAGTGAGGGAAAGCAGTTTTGGCCTCAGAGAACTGGAAGAGGAGCCATCTTGAGAAGCTCCTCATATTGCAAATGTATAAACAGCCGTAACTAAGGGAAAAACTCAAGGAAAACAGTGGTATGTGAAGAAACTAAAGATTGCTTTATGCATAATGCTGCTGCAGCGGTAACATATTCTAAAATTGTTTTTTTTATGAAAACATGACAGTTACCCTATAAATGGAGGAAAGTCTCCACCTATTTAGAGGCTTCCCTCTTTTATACTATTCCACTGCTCATGTCTGTGAATGGGGTCCCCGATCATATGTATCAATAGGATTTCTTTCCCTCCCTACACAGTCCTCCCTTAAATTTCGAAATCGCTACTCGATTCCCATGCTACCTATATTCTCCTTCTGTCCCTCTACAGTCTAGTGAAGATATCATGCACTTTAACAAGCTTCTCAACTCTTTCTCCAGTCTCCTAACCTATAAAACGGCGTTGTCAGGCCGTTGCCTCAGCGGTTGACTTTTGCTAATACATCCAGATTGATTTAATATCCCAGTCTCTATTTAGAACTCTCGGCTGCAAGGTCTGAATATTATAAATCCATTCAGCCTCTTTTTGGTTAATATTTTTTTACTTTACTGGGTCTCCACTTTTCCACTTCTTTTTCATCAACTCTCCCCTTGTAAATTTGAAACCCCTAGGGTTTTTTCATGACACTTTTTAAGTGTGGCGAAACGCTGTGATTCCCTTTTCTTATATTGTGGATGTGTTCCTTTATGCTAATCTTTTGTTTTCTGAGGGTCCTTCCTACATAGTGGAATCCAAAGGGGAATTCCAGGACATGTCTGACCCCCATACTTTCACACGACAGTTCTCCCTTAATCCTAAAACTTTTATCACCCACAAGAAATGCTATCTTCCTTTTTCTTCCACTTTTTGTCACTGCGGCCTATTCTTGCATGCACCGCAAAAGCCCCACCATGTAAACACATTTTTATTAAAGGCAGTTTCTTTTGTTACTAAATTACTATGCACTAATTTATTTTATGACTGATGGTTCTCTTCCGAAGATAAATGGAGGGAATTTTGATTTCCTATGACCATATCATTTTTTAATACCTTCCAATTATGTTTTATTATATTTTTATTTTTTCCTGATTACTATTATATTGTGTCAAAAACACATATCTAAGTTTGGGTAGGACACATGTCCTGGGTACTTGCTGCTCCAATCACGAATTCCAACACAAGAAGAAATCCTTGTTTGCTTGCCCAAGACACCCAATGCTACTAAGCAGGCAGCAGAGACCTAGTTACAGTTTCTGCATGTGTCGCCCACTGAGGAACTCTGTTTTGCATTATTTATGTGGGAACTCACTCATTGGGTGCTCTATGGCAATACTTTACTCTATGTCACTAACCATGTATTGCAGCTTTTTTCACTACAGGCCACCTTCTGTTAAACTGTATAGAACACAATGGGGTTATTTATCAAAGGCTGGAGTTTTATGCTTTTCATTCCCCCTGTGCTGCTGGAGGATGCGCCTAATTTATGGCGACTGGAGTAGATTTCTGACATCATTTATGCCTGGAAGCAGGCCTAAATGTTATTGAATTTGCCAAAGACAATGGCGCGGCCCCGACCACTCCCGGTAATGAGGACGGTGTAAAATATTGTCACATGGGTGTTTAAAAAAATGGCAAAACAGAGTCTTGCAGAGTATGACCCCCATTTTTAGCCATTATTGCAATATGTTTAGATTTATTCTATTATGTGAACATCCAGAAAATCCAGACTGGACTCTGTACAACATGCCATTAATTATCTATCAAAATGTGGTGTATTGAATGGCAATTTACAAGAAGGCACAGGAACAGTGACATTCTGCATATCTGAAGATGCTGAATGTGAGTAACTGGAAAATAGAAAGTCTCTGCATTGGATTCCAAAACTACATGCAGACGTCTGATTCTGTGGCCATACCCTAATAAGGATGCCAAAGCGGAAAGGAACATTATGATCAGGGTCATTCTCCTTCATCTTCTTGACATAGATGGCATTTGGTTTATCCTTGGCCATTGAAGATCATCATGCAGTTGCTGCATGGATTCATAGCTTGGCAGGGCATAGAAGTTGAAATCTGATATTTAGTTTTTGTTGTGTAGAAAATAGATGTGAACATGAAGTCTTTTCTTTTTTGAGAAACAGCCACTGAGAAATCTTGAAATATGAGGCCCTTGTTATCATACATGAATACTTTCCTTTGTTTCCAGTGCTCTCTTTTTCTTTGATGGTCCAGTGGAGATTTTTAGCAATGACTGGTCATAACTTTAATTGTTATATTCTGCGGATTCTGTCTGGCACTCCGGATCTGATTGTTAAAATTTCAGCTAGATTGCAGAACCTCGTGCCGGATGAATTCAGTCATTGACCGCAGACTGCAGACCTTGTCAGTTATAGACAACTGTATTGCCATCCTCAGGACAGAGTTGAAGACTGCGGTGGGTACCCTTAGAGCTGAAGCCTATGAGGTAGTAAAATGGCACAGCGGGTTACAAAAGAACGATTATATTTTTGCGATTGCCTGAACCAGGGCGCACGTGACACAATGATGTTATAGAGCACTACCTGAGCCAGAAGGCCAGAAGAGGTATGTGGCATTAGTCAGGTGAGTATTTGATTTTTGATGAAATATTAGGTGGGGGTATTATAGGAACTTTGCCACTACAGATCTTGAACTAGATATGGGGAGTATTATGTATGAGTATCAGAGAAGAAGTAAAATTCAAGCACAATATATGTCTGTGAAGAAACCAGTAATATGTATTAGTTTTCTAAGCATAGAAAACCACTATCCTCAACATGGTAGGGTTATATCCTGCAGGTAAGTGGACTGCCTTCCATATAGAGGGTTTCAGGTTCAAAACCTAAAAGAGACATATAAGATATTAATCTATATCTGGAGAAAAAAATATATATTTATGCCAAAATCGCCAGATGCAAGTAATGCTATAATTGCTAGGCTGTAAGTACGGTACATGATATCATGCTATGACACAGCTCTAATTACTTTCTACCTGATACTCATACATGAAACTCCTCGTGCCTAGTTGAAGATCTGTTTCTCAGCAAGGTTTGAGCCGGAACTATGTCACTGATAGGAGAAGCATGATTGCATCTGCTGCTTCTGCCCTTACACCATGCTAAAAGCGGTATTCTGGTTCACTGGATTGGGTCTGCTTTGAAAGCATTGTGCAGGCTTTACAAATGTCTAATATGCTGTAAAAAACATTTTTACACTGTTCTCTAATAATATCTACTTACTTCTTAGTCTCCCTCTGCCTTGTTTGCACTCCTGCATCCCTTAGTTATTAGTTACCTGTCTGCTCTCTCCTACTGCTGGTCGATCATACTCAGTTTCTCTGCTCTGTGTCTCTTGCCCCTGGGACTATCTCTGCTGGGAGCTTCTATGCTCTGAACTTCCTGTCTGCTGATTCCACAAGGCATGTAAGGGAGCTGTACTCTGGGAACCGTCTGCATCTGTTATGCTGCCCATAGACTTCTATTATGACGGAATGTAGTCCGTGGTGCATCCATCACAGAATTCCGTTATATTCTGTGATAATGGAACCCAGAACCCGAATTTGCAAACAGCAAGTTCGCTCATCCATACACATGGAAATTGGCCTGCAGAAAGCGTTACCATAGACATACGTTAGATTAAGTGTTGCTGTGTAGCCATACCATTATAGATGTAAGTATGCGGTGGCACTTCATGGGGATTGAATGCTAATACAAATCATGGATCACTGATCTTACTACAGGGAAACCCTATGATCAGTTTATTTTTCACTTATAAAAAGGTCCAAAAGTGGATAACCTCTGTTTTCCTTACGCCCCAAAAGCAGCACAACTGGGGTACCACTGCCCCTGTGGACAAGCAGGACAGCTGGAAGTTAACTTTTATTAATTCAATTTAAAAAAAAGTGATAATTAACTAATTAGGGCCAAATACACACACTGTGCGATTTTTTTCCTGTCCTGCAGACAGAAGGGTCAGGTGGTGGTCTCTTGGAGATCAATTTGTTCTATATGGATTCAAATTCTATTTCTGTTCTTACAGTTTCAGCCGCGAGGACCGGCGTGCGGTTTCCGCTGGGCGACGATCCCTTGCACCGTAAGCTATCCGTTCCTGACGCAGACTGGGTCTTATCTTTACCTTGTGTAGAGCAGTTTAGGGAGCGTTTTTCTAAACCTACCATGCTCCACCGCCGCTATTTTGGTCTTGGAGTCTCTGCCTCTCTCCGGTCGGCGGGGGGATCAAGGAACTTCTGAATAATGAAGTATTAATCACTATTTTACTTCCCTGACATAGAATTGGTGGTTTTCTGTGCTTCTACTTTGAGCTTCCCCTGGAGAGTTTTTTCTTTTCTCCTTTTTTCTCTGTGGAGTAGCGCTCTCCCAGAGTGAGGCGGAAGATTCTCCTCCCCTCTCTGCTATTTAAGAAGCTCATTCTTCTTCAGCTGTCTCTCCGTTCACTCCTTGTTCTGAGAGTTGCTGATGCCATAGTGCTGACACAGTTGTGCTCACGCACACTACTGTGCTGATGCTTCTGAGAAAACCTCCTAGCTGACGCTACCTGCCAATTCTCCAGCCGCCTCGGCTGCTGCTGCTATCCGCTATATATTTTTTTCTGAATTGTTTTCAAATGTCTTCTCCGGGTTCGGGGGATGTGCCCTCTTCGGGACGGAAGTGCTCTTCCAAACACAGGCACCTGACATGTTGGGGCTGTAGCACTTTCCTGCCTGACGACTATATTTATAGCAAATGTTAGAGTTGTCGCCCCCCTCCAGATCCTGAGCCCCATTCTCTGGACATGATAACCTGGGTGAAGGACTTCATGGGCAAGTCCATAACTGATGCATTAGCCCAGAAAAAGCATATACATAGTTCTCCTAGGAGATCTTTGTTTTTTTGGAGAAGACCTGATGATTGTTGATGAAGCCCATTTCTCAGCTTCAGATAGTGAGGAAGATGAGGACACTACCACCCAGATATTCCCGGTGAAAAAAGTTCAGTGACTATTAAGATCCATCAGGTCAAGGGACCAGGATGTTGATCAAGGGGAAGCTTCTACAGCCACCTCTAGGGGGCCAAGGGCCTTCAAAGTGTAAGAGTCACTCAGAAGTTTGATGACAACTGAATGGAAGCATCCAGAAAAGGGATCAGTAATATCTAAAAGGTTTAAAACATTATATCCCCTAGTCCAAAGTCAACTGGACCAATTGAGTCCTCCTCTCAAGGTGGATTTAGCCATATCCAAGCTTTCAAGACACACTGTGGTTCCTTTTGAGGATGGTTCTACAGGGTGGGCCATTTATATGGATACACCTTAATAAAATGGGAATGGTTGGTGATATTAACTTCCTGTTTGTGGCACATTAGTATATGTGAGGGGGGAAACTTTTCAAGATGGGTGGTGACCATGGCGGCCATTTTGAAGTTGGTCATTTTGAATCCAATTTTTGTTTTTTGAATAGTGACACATCAAACTTATTGGGAATTCCACAAGAAAAACAATGGTGTGCTTGATTTTAATGTAACTTTATTATTTCATGAGTTATTTACAAGTTTCTGACCACTTATAAAATGTGTTCAATGTGCTGCCCATTGTGTTGGATTGTCAATGCAACCCTCTTCTCCCACTCTTCACACACTGATAGAAACACTGCAGGAGAAATGCTAGCACAGGCTTCCAGTATCCGTAGTTTCAGGTGCTGCACATCTAGTATCTTTACAGAATATGCATATCAGTGTGTGAAGAGTGGGAGAAGAGGGTTGCATTGACAATCCAACACAATGGGCAGCACATTGAACACATTTTATAAGTGGTCAGAAACTTGTAAATAACTCATGAAACAATAAAGTTACGTTAAAACCAAGCACACCATTGTTTTTCTTGTGAAATTCCCAATAAGGAATGGGTCACATGACCCTCTTCCTATTGAAAAAACAAAAGTTGGATTCAAAATGACCGCCATGGTCACCACCCATCTTGAAAAGTTTCCCCCTCACATATACTAATGTGCCACAAACAGGAAGTTAATATCACCAACCAGTCCCATTTTATTAAGGTGTATCCATATAAATGGCCCACCCTGTAGTCTCCAGGATCCACTAGATAGAAAAGTTGAATGCACCTTAAGAAGAAGCTATTCTGCCGCATCCACTTCAGTTGCAGTTGCGTCCTCGGAGGTTGCTAATTTTCTCAGGAAGAAGCTCCTGGAAATTCAAACAGATGTAGACTCTGGTAAATTCAAACAGATGTAGACTCTGGCATTGCTAGAACTGATATGAGTTCTTAGTTCAGGTCTGCTCTTTTGGGTGCAGATTTCTTAAGTGAGGCAGCATCTCAACAGCTTAAGCTGGCTTCAAAGCCAATGCCTCTTTCTGTGGCCAGTAGGAGGCCCCTCTGGCTAAGACCCTGGAAGGCAGACAATGCCTCTAAGTACAATCTCTGTGGTCTACAATTTGGGTCTGAGCTAGATAGGCTTAAGGAAGGACTCTCTGGAGAAATATGTCTCACTCAGCAATCCTCTAGGGAGAGAGGTAGGCAGTTTAGGGGATCCAGATCCCAATCCTACCATAGCTCCCGCAGAGGACAATACTCTCGCGGCAGAAGAAATCATCGCACCTAGGACCCTAGGGAGAAGAATTCGAGCCTTTGACGCCATCTCTACTCTCCTGGCAGGTCTTATTGTAGACCTTCTTGTGACGCGATGTCATGTCCCCGTCCGGATTTTATTCATAAAAATGTTTTATGAGTAGAATCCGGTTGACTGTCAGTAAAAAAAAAAAAAAACGCTTCTAGCCAGGGAACAGGACGTCCATATATGGCCGTTCCTGTAGCCCTTTGTAGACCACAGACCGCACCCCCTGCTGAGATCACCTCACACCTCGGACAGCTTAAAAGGACAAACACCAGACATGTGTCTCCTGGCCACTTTGAAACCACGAAAGTTAAACACATGCTAGTTGCCCCTTCCTTGCAGCCTGGTCAATTTACACATCAGAAGCAGAGAGAGCTGGGAGGGGGGAGCGCATAAGGAGAGACATGTGAACCGTGCTTTAAGAACCCCAAAAAGCATATTGGGCTATATGGAATTGTGATTCAAAGATGTAGGTATGCTCAAAATGCACCTCTCGCCCAGAGGAAGCGGGAGAGTCCAAACTTGGCAGCTCTGGGGTCTTCCCAGACTGGAAAATGGGTTACTAGTCACCTAGAAGGGAGAGAGGTGTGGTGTCACCCATGGAATCATCCATAAATTCATGGGGGATTTTTCTTATTTATTACGCCGGCAAAGTTATGGCCAGTTTTTTTTAAATTAGTGAAAACTGTCCTGGCCAGCAGCAGGGAGGGGCGAACAAGCCCTCCCAAACCCTCCTTCAGGAACACCCACCGTGCAGCCCTTGGCCAACAATTGGCTGGGCAAACCCCCCTTACCCTCCCACAAAATGGGGCATAAAAGTCCATGCGCAATGGGAGAGGAGAGCTTTTTGCCCTGTGGTCACATCGCCGATAGGCTGTCCGTTGGCAAGTAAGTTTTGTGCCATGAATTTTGCATAGGCAAAATCCAAGATAGTAATTTCTCTTTTTAGCCCTGTTTACTTTCCACATGCTTCCCAACTAGCTATTGTAATCCTTTTCTGTAAATGTTTGTATGCATTATTTGTTTCACTTCTGTGTTACTTAAAGTAAAAGATATTTTTATATATTTTAAATTGTCTCTCTCTTATCGCTCTAAGCCACACTGCAATAAAGTACTTACGCCTTGAAGAGACCTAACTGTTTTATAGTCGACTGGTATTAGAGACATAACTGTTTTATGACTCGATTGGAGTTAGCTTGTAACGTGGTATCAGGGCTGATCTGTGAGTGGTCCGAAACCCTATCCCTACAATTACAGAGTCGTTCACTCACGAACGTGGTGGTAGCAGAAAATAAGGGGGGTCCAGGATTGACTGTTTGTGTAATTCTGTATCTCCCACCTGTCACAATCCACTCTCTGTTGGACTTTCCTCCCCGCTGGGGTGTTCTGGCGGTCATAAGTCTGATTTAAACGGGGGTTGTCGTGACACTTCTTATTCTCCCAGCTTGCTCACTCCTGTAGCCGTTTCCCCAAAAATTATGAACACAGTATTTCGGAACAGTGGGTCCTTCAAGTTATAAGAGAGGGGTACAGAATAAGCTTTTTAGCTCCTCCTCCTTCATGGTTCGTGAGGACCTCACCTCTCTCTCCTGTAAAACAGGCGTGCTTATTTGCTTAGAACAATCCATCCTTCTTTACCTACAAAAGGAAGTGCTAGAGGAAGTGCCCTCTGCAGAGAAAGGATCCGGAGTGTATTCCCCTGTATTTCTTGTACCCAAGCCGGACAGGAGCTAGGGAATGATAAATGATCTCCGTTATCTGAACCGTCTTATAACCCAAAAGCAGTTGAGAATGGAGACCATTCACTCAGTCATACAGGTTCTGCAACCAGGGGATCTCATGGTCACCATAGACCTCAAGGATGCATATCTTCATGTACCCGTTCATCCGGATCACAGAAGATACCTACGGATTGCTGTCTCTCTCAGGGGCACTGTCAGACATTTTCAGTTGTCTGTCCTGCCCTTTGGAATCTCTTCTTTCCCCCACACCTTCACAAAGGTTGTGGTCACTATAGGGACAGCCTTGAGGCTAGGGGGTTTAGAAAAGATTCCTTATCTAGACGACTGGCTACTAAAAGCCATATCTCTAGATATGTTGCAGAACAATGTTCATAGGGCTCTTACTTTTCTCCAGCATTTAGGCTGGATAATAAATTGGAAGAAATCCGAGATCGTACCAGCAACATCAAGAAGATTCTTGGGGTTCATAATAGTCATCCGACAGGAGTCTCTCTCCCTCACTCCGGAGAGACGCCAGAAAGTAATCAGAGCTGCAGTGTTTCTAAAGGTCCCCCAGGTGGTTTCCATTAGAACCTTGATGAAGATGTTGGGCCACATGTCAGTAACTGCAGAGGCAGTCCCTTGGACCCTAGCACACTTGCGCACTCTTCAGTCAGAAGTGTTGGGCCTGTTCATTCACTGCAAAAGTGGGTTCTTGTCACCCAGCAATAGAACAGACTAGTTTGAGAGATTTCGGCCCCTGTCACCCAGGCACAGCAGGGGTTCATTCACGGCAAAAGTGGGTTCATGTCACCCAGCAATAGAACAGAGGATTTTGAGAGATTTAGGCCCCTGTCACCCAGGCACAGCAGGGGTTCATTCATGGCAAAAGGGGGTTTATGTCACCCAGCAATAGAACAGAGGATTTTGAGAGATTTAGGCCCCTGTCACCCAGGCACAGCAAGGGTTCATTTATGGCAAAAGTGGGTTCTTGACACCCAGCAATAGAACAGATGATTTTGAGAGATTTAGGCCCCTGTCACCCAGGCACAGCAGGGGTTCATTCATGGCAACAGTGGGTTCTTGTCACCCAGCAATAGAACAGAGAATTTTGACCGAATTAGGCCCATGTCACCCAGGCAAAGCAGGGGTTCATTCACAGCAAAAGGGGCTTCATGTCACCCAGCAATAGAAGAGACGATTTTGAGAGATTTCGGCCCCTGTCACCCAGGCACAGCAGGGGTTTGTATACGCCAAAAATGGCAAAATGGCACCCGACAATTAAAAATAAGATTTTTTTTCAATTTAGAGCACTAAAATTGGCACTTTTTTGCATTAAAATGGCTCTTAAATAGTCCTTGAAAAGGCTAGAGGGATGTAAAAGGCAGTAAAATGTGCTTAAGATTATGACAACTGCTCTGCAAACAAATGTGGATAGGGAAATAAATTAAAATAAAATAACAAAAAATTACAAATTATTAACCTGCAACTCAGAGAATGAGGTGGATACGGAGTCGGAGGTTGAGGAAGCGGTGAATGTGGTGTTGTAGGTGGAGGCAGCAATGGAGGTAGCCAACAATGTTTTTTATTTTATTTATTTTTTGGGGTAGGTAGCCCACAAAATTTGGGGACAAATAAAAAAAAAAGAAAACAAAGAATCATTGCACTTGACTTGAGTACAAGAATGTATGTTTGATGGTGGAGAAAATATCTATTCTGCACAAGGTACAGACAAGTCTGGCTGTGGACAGGCGGCTGTCTGTGATGACGTCCCCTCCGTGCTAAACACACGTTCAGATAATACATTGGCTGCAGGGCAGGCCAGCACCTCCCAGGCGTAAAGGGCAAGCTCAGGACATGTGCCCAATTTGAAGAAGCAGAAGTGGAAGGGGGCAGACCCGTAATTTAGTATGTGTAGGCGTGTGCACACATACTGCTCCACCATGTTGGTGAAATGCTGCCTCCTGCTAAGACGTTCCATATCAGCTGGTGGTGCTGGTTGTTGTGGCGTGTTGACAAAGCTTTTCCACATTTCGGCCATGCTAACCCTGCCTTCTGAGGTGCTGGCGGTGCCCCAGCTGCATTGGCGACCTCTTCCTCTGCCTTCGCCTTGTGCTTCCACTGTGCCCCCACTGTCAGGTGGGAATGCCACCAGCAGCGCATCTACCAGCGTGCGCTGGTACTCATGCATCTTACGATCATGCTCCAGTGACGGAATTAAGGACGGTACGTTGTCCTTGTAACGGGAATCCAGCAGCGTGGCCACCTAGTAATCAGCACAAGTTAGAATGTGGGCAACTCGGCGGTCGTTGCTGCATGTAATCGCTCATGTGTGCCAGGCTGCCCAGAGGCAACGAAAAGCTGTCCTCTGTGGGAGGTGTATCATCTGTGTCCTCTGTATCCCCCCATCCACGCACCAGTGATGGCCATAAGCAGATCTGGGTGCCACCCTGCTGTGAACATGGTTCCTCCTCCTGCATCTCCTCCTTCTCATCCTCCAGAACTGTGCCCTGGCTGGACAATTTTGTACCTTGGGTTTGTGGGTGCAGGAACCCACCCTCGGAGCCACTTAGGAATGACTGGCCAGAAACCCTACGAAATGATCCCTCTTCCTCCTCCTGTGCCACATTCTCTTCCATCATCGCCAGGAGCGTTTTTTCAAGGAGGCATAGAAGTGGGATAGCAACGCTGAGAACGGCGTTATCGGTACTGGCCATGTTGGTAGAATACTCGAAACAGCGCAACAAGGAACACAGGGCTCGCATGGAGGCTCAGTCATTGGTGGTGAAGTGGTGCTGTTCCGCCGAGCGACTCACCCGTGCGTGCTGCAGCTGAAACTCCACTATCGCTTGATGCTGCTCGCACAGTCTGACCAGCATGTGCAAGGTGGAGTTCCACTTTGTGGGCACGTCGCATATGAGGCGGTGAGCGGGAAGGCCGAATTTACGCTGCAGCGCTGACAGGCGAGCAGAAGCAGGGTGAGAACGCCGAAAGCGCACACAGACGGCCCGCACTTTATGCAGCAGCTCTGACATGTCGGGGTAATTTCTAAGGAATCTCTGCACCACCAAATTCAGCACATGCGCCAGGCAAGGGATGTGCGTCAAACCGGCTAGTCCCAGAGCTGCTACGAGATTTCGCCCATTATCGCACACCACCAGGCCGGGGTTGAGGCTGACTGGCACAAACCACTCATCGGTCTGTTGTTCAAGGCCTGTCCACAGCTTCTGCACGGTGTGGGGTTTGTCCCCCCAAACAGATAAGTTTTAAAACTGCCTACTGTCGTTTACCCCTGACTTTGCTGAAGTTGGTGGTGAAGGTGTTACGCTGACCGGATGAGGAGCTGGTAGAGGATGAGGAAGCGGAGTAGGAGGAGGAAGCAACAGTAGGCAAACTGAAGCACCCTGCAATCCTCGGTGGTGGAAGGACATGCGCCACACTGCTATCTGCCTCAGGCGCAGCCACCACTGAATTTACCCAGTGTGCTGTTATGGAGATATAACTTCCCTGACCGTGCTTACTGGTCCACGTATCCGTAGTCAGGTGCACCTTGCCACAGATGGCGTTGCGCAGTGCACACCTGATTTTGTCCCCTACTTGGTTGTGAAGGGAAGGGATTGCTCGCCTTGAAAAGTAGTGGCGGCTGGGCACGACGTACTGTGGGACAGCCACCACCATAAGGCCTTTAAAACTATCCATCTCCACCAGACGGAATGACAGCATTTCAAGGGCAAGTAATTTAGAAATGCTGGCATTCAGGGCTAGGGATCGCGGTTGGTAGGGGGGTACTTCCTCTTCCTCTCCAGCGTTTGGGATATGGAGAGCTGAACGCTTCCGTGTGACATTGTGGAGATGCTTGGTGACCCAGGTGTTGGTGTTGCTGGCAGATCCTCTGTTTGTGGGGTGCCAGGTGGCACTGTCACTCCAGAGGTGGATGAAGAGGCCGCAACTGCAGCAGAAGAGGAAGCAGGAGGAGCCAGAGACCTTTCTTGGTTTTTGAGGTGTCCCCCCCACTGCAGCTCGTGCTTTGCACTTAAATGCCTGGTCATGCAGATTGTGCTCAGGTTGAGAACATTTATGCCTCGCTTCAGTCTCTGATTGCACAGCGTGCAAACCACTCGTGTCTTGTCATCAGCACATTGTCTGAAGAACTGCCACGCCAGGGAACTCCTTGGAGCTGGCTTTGGTGTGCTCGGTCCCTTGATGCGGTGGGCAGTAGGAGGCGTACTGTCTAGAGGACAGCCGCTCCGCTTTTGCACCCTGCTCCCTCTTCTGAAAAATCGCCAGGAGCGTTTTTTCAAGGAGGCATAGAAGTGAGATAGTAACGCTGAGAACAGCGTTATCGGTACTGGCCATGTTGGTGGAATACTCGAAACAGCGCAACAAGGAACAGGTCTCGCATGGACGCTCAGTCATTAGTGTTGAAGTGGTGCTGTTCCGCCGAGCGACTCACCCGTGCGTGCTGCAGCTGAAACGCCACTATCGCTTGCTGCTGCTCGCACAGTCTGGCCAGCATGTGCAAGGTGGAGTTCCACTTTGTGGGCATGTCGCATATGAGGCGGTGAGCGGGAAGGCCGAATTTACGCTGCAGCACTGACAGGCGAGCAGCACCTGGGTGAGAACGCCGAAAGCGCGCACAGACGGCCTGCACTTTATGCAGCAGCTCTGACATGTCGGGGTAATTTTTAAGGAATCTCTGCACTACCAAATTCAGAACATGCGCCAGGCAAGGGATGTGCGTCAAACCGGCTAGTCCCAGAGCTGCTACGAGATTTTGCCCATTATCGCACACTACCAGGCCGGGGTTGAGGCTGACTGATATTGTACTGGTGGCTCTGTGCGACCACCGCCTCTTCCTCCAAACTACATTGGTCACTCGCATGACCTTGATTCCATGTGGGGTCGAGGACCTCATCGTCCTCCACATCATCTTCCACCCAGTCTTCACCCCTGACTTCCTTGTCAGTCCTCACACTTTTGAAAGCCACCGCATTTGGCACCTGTGTTTCGTCATCATCCGAGACGTGCTGCGATGGTCCTCCATGTACTCATCTTGAAAAATAAGTGGTTGGGCACCGATGCACTCAATCTCTTCCACTTCTGGGTCAGGGTTAGGTGGATGGCCCTGAGAAACCCTGCTAACAGAGTCATCAAAAAGCAGAAGAGACTGCTGCATGACTTGGGGCTCAGACTGCTTGGCTGATTTGCAAGGGGGTGAGGTGAAAGACTGATGGACATCGGCTGCAGGTGCCAACTGTGGTCTTTCAGGAGGAGACTGGATGGGAGAAAATGTGAAGGAACTGGATCCACTGTAAGCTAGACAATCTACTATCGCTTATACTTGTTCAGGCCTCACTATTCGTAGAGCAGCATTAGACCCGACCGCTGCAGATTTTGTTGCCTTCTCGCACCTGAGGAAGGGGTTTCACTTGTGCGTGTAGCTGGCACAGATCGACCACGTCCTCTCCCTGCAACCAGGAGCTCCACCAGCAGCACCACAACCTGGGCCACGCCCCTTATTTGACACTCTCCTCATATTTTTTATTTGTATCTCACACGCCCTGAATCAGTGTAGGCCTGAATTAAAGATTTATTTGCACAAAATGGCTGTATTTCAAATGCCTAATTCAAACCACTGTATGTATAGGGGGGGATCTCACACGCCCTGAATCAGTGTAGGCCTGAAGTAAATATATCTTTACACAAAAAGGCTGTATTTCAAATGCCTAATTCAAACCCCTGTATGTATAGTGGGGATCACACACGCCCTGAATGAGTGTAGGCCTGAAGTAAAGATTTCTTTGCACAAAATGGCTGTATTTCAAATGGCTGAATCAAATCCCTGTATGTATAGAGGGATCACACACGCCCTGAATCAGTGTCGGCCTGAAGTAAATATATCTTTGCACAAAATGGCTGTATTTCAAATGCCTAATTCAAACCCCTGTATGTAGAGGAGGTATCTCACAGGGCCTGAACCTCTGTAGGCCTGATGGCAGTATTTAAAATCTCTGAATGTAACCCAAATGTATCAGGGGTGTATCTGACAATGACATCTGCATCAAAGCCTGCCAACTAAATTTTTTGTGCCCAAACGACTGCTTAACAATTGAATTTGACAGCAGTATATAAGCCTGTAATTTCTCACGTGCTGATGCTGCAAGGCCTGAAAATAGCATTTTTTGGTCAAAAAAGTATGTTTTTCAAACCCCAGAAAATGATGGGTGTATTTCTAGCTTAAATTGGACACTGGCTAATACAGATGTTGTAGATTGCCAAAAATTTTTTTTTTTATATAACAGAATATGAATGCTGTATATATTAAACTTGAATTTAACACTTGCTGATCTGGAAAATACTGTTTTTGGAGAAACAAAAAGTGTGTTTTTCAAACCTCAGAAAATGATGGGTGTATTTCTAGCTTAAATTGGACACTGACTAATACAGATGTTGTAGATTGCCCAAAAAGTATTTTTTTTGCTAACAGAATATGAATGCTGTATATATTAAACTTGAATTTAACACTTGCAGATCTGGAAAATACAGGGTTTTTTTGGAGAAAAAAAAGTGTTTTTCAAACCCCAGAAAATGATGGGTGTATTTCTACCTTAAATTGCACACTGACTAATCCAGATGTTGTAGTTTGCCCTGCACCCACACAACTATTTCTAGGTAGATCACTGAGTTAGATTCTCTCATATTCTCTCCCTGAAATCACAAGTCCAGCAGCATCCTCTCCCTACACTTGTAACAGCAGAGTAACGTACAGCGATATGTGACTCAAGCTTATATAGAGCCTGGGTCAAATGCTGCTCTGGCCAATCACAGCCATGCCATTAGTAGGTATGGCTGTGATGGCCTCTTGGGGCAAGTAGTATGACGCTTGTTGGTTGGCTGCTGTGCAGCCTTTAAAAAAGCGCCAAGAAAGCGCCAAACACCGAACCCGAACTTTTACGGAAATGTTCGGGTCCGGTGTCCAAAAATCCTAAAGTTCGGTACAAACCCTAAGTATAAGCCTACTCACAACGCCAAGGTTCCCTCTTTGAGTGGAAACTACTCTGACATTATCTAATTAACCAAATAGGAAAAGAAAAGTTATGGCATTTGAAGACACATGTACTAAATAATTGGAAGATGTGTCTGTTAGGGGGGGGGGGGGGTAAATGGTCTTGAATTGGTCAATAATTATTGTCATTTACTTAGAGAAGATTAAAGGGAACCTGTCACCAGTTTTATGGTGTCCTAACTAAGGGCAACATAAATGACTGATTCTCTTAGCACAATGCTGGGTCACTTTCTTTAATTGACCCAGTCAATCTGCCAACATCTTGTATTGAAAAGCTCCAGCTGATAATGATGAGTCCTGAATATTCATGAGCTCTTCCCGCCTACCTGCTGCTGATTGACAGTTATTTTCCATATGAATCAGCAGCAGGTGGGCAGGGGAGTGGCTATAACTCTGAATTTAAAAAACGCTGGACTCACTGACATCATGCTGGACTCAAATCAGCTCATAAGCATGCGGCATCTTTGTGTGTATATTATGAGGAAACCATCTGTCACACCAGGAAGTGAATACATCTAAGGCACTTTTAGTAGTTAATGATTGTATATAATTAGTTAGATTATAATCAAATATCCACATGACAGGTTCCCTTTAAAAACTAAAGAAAATGACATTTCTCTGTAAGCAGAAGGAGCTGTCCCCTGACTATAAACTTCAAACACATTTGGCCACAGGACAGCAGAACCATCGTTCTAGCAATAGTTTTCAATGCTGATTTGTGTAGTAACATGCCTAGAGATGCGTGTCTGCCCTGTCGCCCTCATCCAAGACTCTAGAATCATAATTAGGCTTTCCTTCACAAAGATTCAGTTCACTGCATAGCCCCGTACCTAAATTCCCAGGCTTGATGGGGCCAAACCTTGGCACCTAACTCAGGGGCCCACTCCCTGCCAGCATTCCATCCTCTTACTCAGTGTCTCAAAACTGATAGGGGTTACACGCTGCAGTTCGTTCTTCCTGACTAGCAAAAAAAAACTGGTATCAGAACGTTGTATTTGGGCCTGGAATTCCCGTTCTTCTAGAGTAGCAAGGAAACCTGGCATCAGAACATTGTATTAGGGCTTGGGACTCCCCTCTATGAGCCAGGGATCTCAACTCTCCCAGACGTTCAGGGAGTCTCCAGCTACTAGATAGCGGCTCCCTGATGCCGCATATGAAACAATATATATCCCGGAATGGTTTACTCGCAGCAAACCTTTCCGGCAACCTGTAGCAGTGCCCCCTTCTCGGCGCGTGCGCACAGTGCAAGAAGCCGATACCAGCAGTCCGCAACGGCGCATCAGGCTGAGCCTGTGCGCATGCGCAGGATCTCAAAGCGGGAGGAGGGGGAGAGAGGGAGAGGCGGCACTGAGGAGTAGAAGGCAGCGCTGGGCACGAACGGTGATGCGTACGGCCGGGCACCATGCATCCACAGACCTCCCCTGCTTGGGCACCTTAATTCAATGATTGACAGGTAAGTAAAACCTGTTTTTCAGCAGAATAACCCCACAAATAGCTTTTATAAGGCCACCTTAGAAATAAGAATGCTACCCTGGACATGAGCATATGTTTAGCTCACAGGGCTTATAGGTGGTAACAGAATCCCTTTAATCATATACATAAATATGATAATTAAATCATATACATAAATATGATAATTTGGGGCAAGGTAATGAGCCCAGTACTCCACACCATAGAGCAAAGTGTGCAGATACTGCATATGTGCACTTCCCTGAAATGAGTTTTTGCAGGTTGGGATGTCTGATGAGCTAAAACTGAGAGCTGCTTTGTATGAGCATCCCTGAGTCAGACTTAGGTCACACTTCTATTACACGGTCAGCCAGTCATCTGAAATGAAATACCTGGCTGGAAGCACAATGCATGGCCCATTTCTGCAGGCCATGCCCAATTCTAATATTTTTATTTTTAGATTTTTCGGTCATGCAACTTACCACCCAAATGAATTTTACCTCCTTTTCTTCTCACTAATAGAGCTTTCATTTGGTGGTATTTTATTGCTGCTGACATTTTAACTTTTTTTGTTATTAATCGAAATTTACCAAACTTTTTGCAAAAAAATGACATTTTTCACTTTCAGTTGTAAATTTTTTTTTTTTTAAACTACATTTCTATATACATTTTTCTCTAAATTTATTGTTCTACATGTCTTTGATAAAAAAAATGATGGTTTGGGTAAAAGTTATAGTGTTTACAAACTATGGTACAAAAATGTGAATTTCCGCTTTTTGAAGCAGCTCTGACTTTCTAAGCACCTGTCATGTTTCCTGAGGTTCTACAATGCCTAGACAGTAGAAAAACCCCACAAATGACCCCATTTCGGAAAGTAGACACCCTAAGGTATTCGCTGATGGGCATAGTGAGTTCATATAACTTTTTATTTTTTGTCACAACTTAGCGGAAAATTATGATTTTTTTTATTTTTATCTTTTCCTTACAAAGTCTCATATTCCACTAACTTGTGACAAAAAATAAAAACTTCCATGAAGTCACTATGCCCATCACAAAATACCTTGGGGTGTCTTCTTTCCAAGGGTCACTTGTGGTGTAGTTATACTGCCCTGGCATTTTAGGGGCCCTAATGCGTGAGAAGTAGTTTGAAATCAAAATGTGTAAAAAATGCCCTGTGAAATCCTAAAGGTACTCTTTAGAATTTGGGCCCCTTTGCCCACCTAGGCTGCAAAAAGGTGTCACACATGTGGTATCGCCGTACTCAGGAGAAGTTGGGCAATGTGTTTTGGGGTGGATTTTTACATATACCCATGCTGGGTGAGAGAAATATCTCTCTAAAAGTCAACTTTTCCCATTTTTTTTATACAAAGTTGTCATTATAGAGAGATATTTCTCTCACTGAGCATGGGTATATGTAAAAAGACACCCCAAAACACATTGCCCTACTTCTCCTGAGTATGATGATACCACATGTGTGACACTTTTTTGCAGCCTAGATGCACAAATTCCATTTAGGAGGGCATTTTTAGACATTTGGATCCCAGACTTCTTCTCACGCTTTAGGGCCCCTAAAATGCCAGGGCAGTATAAATACCCCACATGTGACCCCATTTTGGAAAGAAGACACCCCAAGGTATTTAATGAGGGGCTTGGCGAGTTCATAGAAGATGTTTTTGGGGCACAAATTAGCGGAAATTGATATGTTTTTGTTTTTTCACAAAGTCTCTCTTTCCACTAACTTGGGACAAAAAGTTCAATCTTTCAAGGACTCAATATGCCCCTCAGCGAATACCTTGGGGTGTCTTCTTTCCGAAATGGGGTCACATGTGGGGTATTTATACTGCCCTGGCATTTTAGGGGACCTAAAGCGTGAGAAGAGGTCTGGAATATAAATGTCTAAAAAATTTACGCATTTGGATTCCGTGAGGGGTATGGTGAGTTCATATGAGATTTTATTCTTTGACATAAGTTAGTGGAATATAAGACTTTGTAAGAAAAAACAAAACAAATAATAAAATAAAAATCAATTTCCGCTAACTTGTGCCCAAAAAAATTCTAAATGGAGCCTTACAGGGGGATGATCAATGACAGGAAGGTGATCAGGGAGTCTATATGGGGTGATCACCACCCTGTCATTGATCACCCGTATGTGTTTTGCGGATCTGATCCATGGATCCGTGGATCCGTAAAACACATACAGACGTCTGAATGGAGCCTTACAGGGGGTGATCAATGACAGGGGGGTGATCAGGGAGTCTATATGGGGTGATCACCCCCCTGTCATTGATCACCACCCTGTAAGGCTCCATTCAGACATCCGTATGTGTTTTGCGGATCCGATCCATGGATCCGTGGATCCGCAAAACACATATTGACGTCTGAATGGAGCCTTACAGGGGGGTGAACAATGACAAGGGGTGATCAGGGAGTCTATATGGGGTGATCACCTCCCTGTCATTGATCACCCCCCGTAAGGCTCCATTCAGACGTCCGTATGTGTTTTGCGGATCCGATCCATGGATCCGTAAAACACATACGGACGTCTGAATGGAGCCTTACAGGGGGGTGATCAATGACAGGGGGGTGATCAGGGAGTCTATATGGGGTGATCAGGGGTTAATAAGGGGTTAATACGTGACAGGGGGGTGTAGTGTAGTGTGGTGCTTTGTGCTACTTATTACAGAGCTGCCTGTGTCCTCTGGTGGTCGATACAAGCAAAAGGGACAACCAGAGGACCAGGTAGCAGGTATATTAGACGCTGTTATCAAAACAGCGTCTAATATACCTGTTAGGGGTTAAAAAAAATCGCATCTACAGCCTGCCAGCGAATGATTACCGCTGGCAGGCTGTAGATCCACTCGCTTACCTGCAGTTCCTTTGAACGTGCGCGCGTTCACAGGAAGTCTTGCGTCTCTCGATATGACGCGTAGATGCGTGACTCCCGGACCGCGATCCTGCGTTAGGCGGTCCGGAGATGGTTAAATACAGAATTAAATTAAACATATCGCAAAAAAAGTTAAATACAAAAGCAGAGAAATAAAAAAAAAAATTAATTTTGAAAAAGAGTCTCTTAATGCCTTGGTTAATTAAAGCATCCCAAAGTTACAGATTTTTTGAACTGGGCTCTGTCAGGAAGGTGAAAAATAATAGGAACGGGATAAAATCCATCTAGTGGTATTAATAATAATGCGTATTTACGGCATAGTGGAATAAAAAAAATGTTTTTCTTTAAACATATGTACCCTGCTATAAACAAAAAAGTTGAAGTCTTTCAGGGGAAAAAAGAGAAAAAATATGGACACTAATGGGAAATTTAATTTGCATCAACCCTACCAACACTTTGCTATGGGGGTAATAATTGGTCCTTTTATCAAGAAAATGCAGTCCACCTCACAGTCGCACAGATCAGTTGTGCTGCACTCAGGGCTCGGGCTGTTGTGTGCTCCTCCAGTCCCAGGCTGCAGAGAACAGAGAGCTGCTGATTGGTGGATTAGAATCTGATCAGCCAATCAGCACTTCCCCTCAGAAACATGAATGATAACTGCTGTTACAAACTGTCATTCCTGGTTGCCGGTTGCAGGAGGAGGAAGATGTCTCCCAGCGTTGCTGCATCACCCCCTCTGTCTGCAAGAGAGAAGCAGCCGTGTGTCTGTAGTGACGTCTGCGACCCCTCTTTAGATCATGGTAAGTTCAGGAGGGGGATCATTACTGTACCAGGGAACTGTATGGGATGATTTATGTGTATGAAGAGGTTCATCTAAACCACTGCATAAGACGAGTGGAGCTTGTTCATAGCAGCCAATAAGGTTCCAGTGCCTTTGGTTCATCTATTCACTGCCCCCTTTATCGTACTGGTCACTTCCCACCCTAATTTACTGATCACTGCCTTATCTTACAGTTCACTTCCATATATTACTGGTCACTTTCCTAACTTACTGGTTATTACCCTACCTTGCTGGTCTCTATCCGCCCTATTTTACTGCTAACTGTCCTATCTTCAATTCACTGAGATTGATGATATAGAACACCAAAGAAGATATGTTGGGAATTATGGGTTATCTCAATGTCCTGTTTTTGGGTATGGTCACAAATCAGTATAATCATTTTTTTGATACAATTGTGGTTATGGATGATATTTTGTTTTGGGTGACTCTCACAACTTACCCATTATTAATTACTGTATCGCACATTATCGTATGTATCAGTGGTCTTAATAGTCTGACATTTACACTGTCCTGTCTTACTGGTCATTACCCTATCTTACTGGTTATTATTCATCCTATCTTACTGGTCTCTGTCCTATCTTACTGCTTACTATCTCCCCTATCTTCCTGGATACTGCTCTATCTTACTGGTCACTGTCACTGGTCACACAAACAACAGCAACCATGATAACACCAAGGTAAGGAAAGGCGATGATTAAGGCTACTTTCAAACTGGCATTTTGGCTTTCCGTTTGTGAGATTTGTTCAGGGCTCTTACAAGCGGTCCAAAACTCATCAGTTTTGCCCAAATGCATTCTGAATGGAAAAGGATCTGTTCAGAATGCATCAGTTTGCCTTTGTTCCATCTCCACTCCGCTTTGGTGTCCGTCTGACAAAACTGAGCAAAACGGATCCGTCCTGACACACAATATAAGTCAATGGGGATGGATCAGTTTTCTCTGACACAATCTGGCACAGTAGAAAACTGATCCGTCCTGGCTATGTTAAAGATAATACAAACGGATCCGTTCAGAACGGATGCAGACGGTTGCATTATCTGAACGGATCCAACTGTGCAGATCCATGACGGATCTGCACCAAATGCAAGTGTGAAGTAGCATAATTATTATGTCCACTGCTTTTAGTAGTTCACAGCACAAGGAGAGTTATAATTCCTGTACACCAAAAAACTGATAAACAAAAGTTGCAAATTCTGTTTAAAATGTTTGTAAATGGCGTTTTACTGCCAGCCTCTCCATTTTCTGAAAGGGGTGGGCTTGGACATCAGCCCCAGGAGATTTACTTGATGTATGCCAGTTTTCTGCTGTAAATGATGACTGAAATCTATGGCAGCTGTGAGCTGGCCAAGAATTCATTCAGGGAGCATAGACTGTCAGAGGATGCACTTAAATTTTAACCAGGCATGAACTTCATGATAAATTAAATGCATCCCCCCTGCTCTTGATAAATCTCCCCTGAGATATTTGGTTAGTGGAAAACAACTTCAAACATGTTCTGACAATTGCAGGCTATTATGGGATGATAGGAGTTGTATTTCTACAGCAGCACTTGCTGAGCCAGAGGTTGGAGACAATTGTTCTAGAAGTTGAAATAATTTCTTGCATCAATCGTTATCAGGGTTTTGGTTTATTTCTAGTTTACATCAAGTTTTATATTTCTCCTCTATTGCCTCCACAATTGCCTGGAAATTATCTATATGTTGTATTCTTCCTTGCAGGTGTGCACATGTCCATTTTGTAGGAAGGATGACATCACAGCTACAGAGTTGACCGTCTGATAGACTAGCTCGACTGCCCACCTCTCCTGAAGATCCTCAGCTTTTTAAGTCGAGTAGAAGACATCATCTCTTAAAGAGGGTCCCACAGATGCATCCTAGCAGTTTGAGCACCACTTCTACAAGAGTCAATGCCCTGAGTGATTTCACTGGGGAATTACTCCGGGTGGTACTTGTGTTGGGATGCACCTCTGGCTGACTATCATCATGCTGTCAATAACCCCATATAGATTTGTGAATTTTTAGATTAAATGGCTACTATAAGACAACCAGGAATGGATGTCTAACATCCCATGATCTATGCAGCTTATCTGGATACTTCATGCAGTACGGGAAGTCTAAGTGGCCATTTATGGACAGGTAGGAAAGACAGTTAGCTAACAAATGAGAAATGCATATGAGTGAGAATATAATGATCAAAAGAGAAGAAAATGTGGCAGGAAAGAATTAACTCTGATTTCTTGTATCAATCATTATCAGGGTTTTGGTTCATGTATGGTTTCTTTCCACTTTTCTGCTTCTCCTCTATTGATATAACATTCAATATTTCCTGGAAATGATTATATTCCTAGTTGAGGGTGTGGACATGTCCATTTTGTAGGAAGGATGACATCACAGCTACAGAGTTGACCGTCTGATAGCCCAGCTCGACTGCCCATCTCTCCTGAAGACCCCTCAGCTTTTTGAGAGTTGGGTGGAGGACATCATCTCTGAAAGAGGGTCTCACAGATGCACCCTAGCAGTTTGAGCACCACTCCTACAAGAAGAGTCAATGCCCTAAAAGCGTGATTTCACCGGGGATTACTCCGGGGTGGTCCTTGTGTTGGGATGCACCTCTGGCTGGCTGTCGTCATCCTTTTAGGATAGATAATAAAGTGTGTGCTGTCAATAACCCCATAAAGAAGCGGGAATATTCAGATGAAATGGCTACTATCAGGTGGTCAGGAAGGGATATCTAACATTCCATGATGTATGCAGCTTATCTAGATACTTCATGCAGTACATGCAGTTTAAGGGTCCTTTTTAGACAGCTAGGACAGATAGTTAGCTAACAAATCAATGAGAAATGCATATATGAATGATAATGTAATGATCAAAAGAGGAGAAAATGTGAAAGGAAAGAAGTAACTCTGATTTCTTGTATCAATCATTATCAGGGTTTTGGCTCATGTCTGGTTTCTTTCCACTTTCCTGTTTCTCCTCTATTGATATAACATTCAATTATTGCCTGGAAAATGATTAAAATGTTGTATTTCTTGTTCAGGGTGTGGACATGTCCATTTTGTAGGAAGGATGACACCACAGCTACAGAGTTGACCGTCTGATAGCCCAGCTCGACTGCCCACCTCTCCTGAAGACCCCTCAGCTTTTTGAGAGTTGGGTGGAGGACATCATCTCTGAAAGAGGGTCTCACAGATGCACCCTAGCAGTTTGAGCACCACTCCTACAAGAAGAGTCAATGCCCTAAAAGCGTGATTTCACCGGGGATTACTCCGGGGTGGTCCTTGTGTTGGGATGCACCTCTGACTGGCTGTCGTCATCCTTTTAGGTAGATAATGATGTGTGTGTGTGCTGTCAACAACTTCATAAAGATGAGTGATTGTTCAGATGAAATGGCTACTATGAGGCGGCCTGGAATGGATGTCTTACATCCCATGATCTATGCAGCTTATCTGTATACTTCATGCAGTACATGCAGTCTAAGGGGCCTTTTCTAGATAGGTAGGATAGATAGTTAGCTAATAAATCAATGAGAAATACATGTGTGATAATGTAATGATCAAAATGGTGAAAACGTTAAAGAAATAAATTATTTCTAATACCCTGCCTGTCTGTAATCTAATTTCATTCATACTAATAATATATTCTGTTGCTTGAGAAAATATATATATACGCATACAAACTTTTTTAACAAGAAGACCTCATATCTTAAGGACCCTTTGAGCCTACCATCAACACCCCCACATTCCAAGACAGAAGACAAGGACACATATCTCTGGAATATGACTGCTCACATTCTAATTAATTGTGTACCATGTTCAATACTACATGCTCTTTGCATGCTGTATGTGACTATATTGTAATCTTACAATTTATTGTCATATTACTTTATTGTAATCCCCTGTGGGGACCATTAAAATAAGTGGAGAGGCAATTCTACTTCAACTAGATGATCGCGTTAATTGTCTTATGAAGACTGCCTTCATTAAAGTGGGCAGTGTTAACCAGTTTTTGACTGCATATTTATATGTACATCTGGGGGATGTTGCATTTAACTCCACAAGGACATTTCTGAGTGTCCTTGCAGAGTTAAAATACTTTCACATCTGTGCTTTCACTTTCAGCTATTGAGATCAGTCATAGGATCTAAAAAGGGGGGAAAACGCTACAGTTTTGTCCCCATTCATTTTCAATGGGGACAAAACTGAACTGAAGGGAACAGAGTGCACCAAAATTCATTCTGTTCCATTTCATTGTGTTCCAATGACGCACACAAAAACGCTGCAAGCAGAGCTTTTGAGTGCATCCTAGGATGCAGAGCAAGACGGATACGTCATGACTCACAATTGTGACAGATTTGTTTTCTCTGACACAAAAAAAAAAGAAAAAAGATCCATCCCCCATTGACTTACAATGGTTTTCGAGACGGATCCGTCATGGCTATTTTAGAGATAATACAATCGGATCCGTTCGTAATGGATGCAGAAGGTTGTTTTATCATGACTGAAGCATTTTTGCTGATCCATGATGGATCCAGCAAAAATGCAGATGTGAAAGTAGCCTTAGCAGTTGCAAGGACCTCATGCAGCTGCAGAAGCAGTATTACCCCTTAGCTGGGGCTAATATGTTGGCCTCTGTTACAGGCGAAATCAGCATTCATAAGAAATGCTAAAAAATAAAACTTAAAAAGTTATAAAAATGATGAAACACCACCAATCAGGTGCATTGCTGGGGTCTCAAAAGATCCAGGGCCCAAGCCCCAATGCATTTGGCTCCAGTCGACACCCCACCACTTGCATTAGCACTACATTTTTAGACTACTTTCACACTTATGGTAGCAGAGTCCAGCAGGCATTATAGTGATTGGGGCCTGAGCAGACTTCCGGTGGCATGGTGGGCTAGCGTTAGCACGGATCCGGCCTGCTGTACCCTGCTACAGCATGTGTGAAGGAACTAGCGTCTCACTGAGGCTTAGTAAGGAACCGGGGGGGGGGAGACACTTAACTTCAGAGGATGATGAATGAACAGGAGGACTACAGGACTTACACGAACCACACTCCAGCTCTTCCAAGACCAAATGAAGCTATCCCAAGCAAGGAGTGATGGGAAAAGTCAGACTAAATAGGGCGAGGTAAAAGGTCACATGATTCACACCTGAACAGGAGGGGTGGACATACCAGCAACACACAGACAAAGTGAAACCGAAAGAGGCCATCAGATCACTAATGCATAAATAATCTTTCAGACCTTCTGAGACCTGATATGACAGTACCCCCCCCTTCTACGGGTGACCTCCGGACATCCAGCACCAACCTTATCAGGATGAGCTCTGTGGAATGCTTTCACCAGACGACTAGCATTAACATGGGTCGCTTGAACCCACATCCTCTCCAATGAACGAGATCTGGAGGGATCTCCGGAGAACTCGGGAGTCCACAATCCTGCTGATCTGAAATTCTAAATTGCCGTCAACCATAACAGGAGCGGGCGGGCAAGGAGGACGGCTCAACAGGTTCAACACATTTGTTTAGCAATGATTTATGAAATACGTTATGGCTTTTCAATGCCTGAGGAAGTTCAAGACGGAAGGCTACAGGGTTAACAATGGCAGTGATCTTATATGGACCAATAAATCTTGGGCCCAACTTCCAAGAAGGTACCTTAAGGCCCCTTTCACACGGGCGAGTTTTCCGTGCGGGTGCGATCCGTGCGGCGAACGTATGGCACCCGCACTAAATCCTGACCCATTCATTTCTATGGGGCTGTGCACATGAGCGATGTTTTTAACGCATCACTTGTGCGTTCAGTTGAAATCGCAGCATGCTCTATATTTTCCGATTTTGACGTGACGCAGGCCCCATAGAAGTGAATGGGGTGTGTGAAAATCGGATGGCATCCGCAAGCAAGTACGGATGCCGTGCGATTTGCACGCATGGTTGCTAGGAGACCATCGGGATGGAGACCCGATCATTATTATTTTCCCTTATAACATGGTTTTAAGGGAAAATAATAGCATTCTGAATACAGAATGCATAGTAAACCAGCGCTAGAGGGGTTAAAAAAAAAATATAATAATTTAACTCACCTTAGTCCACTTGCTCGCGAAGCTGGCATCTCCTTGTGTCTCCGCTGCTGATGAACAGGACCTGGGGTGAGCTACTCCATTAAATAGAGCTTAAGGACCTTCGATGACGTCACTCCGGTCATCACATGATCTTTTACCATGGTGAATCACCATGGTAAAAGATCATGTGACGTACCATGTGATGACCGGAGTGACGTCATCGAAGGTCCTTAACCTGTATTTAATGGAGCAGCTCACCCCAGGTCCTGTTCATCAGCAGCGGAGACACAAGGAGATGCCGGGCTTCGCGAGCAAGTGGCCTAAGGTGAGTTAAATTATTATTATTATTTTTTTAACCCCTCTAGCGCTGGTTTACTATGCATTCTGTATTCAGAATGCTATTATTTTCCCTTATAACCATGTTATAAGGGAAAATAATACAATCTTCAGAACATCAATCCCAAGCCCGAACTTCTATGAAGAAGTTCGGGTTTGGGTACCAAACATGCGCGATTTTTCTCACGCGAGTGCAACGCATGACAATGTTTTGCACTTGCGCAGAAAAAATCGCGCATTTTCCCGCAACGCACCCGGCTCTTATCCGGGCAAAAAAACTCACGCCCGTGTGAAAGAGGCCTAAGTCTAATGTTTCTTGTAGACAACCACACAGTATAACCCACTCTCAGGTCTGGACATCTCATATGTCTCCTGTCAGCTGCATGCTTATACCTGTTGCCCATCTTTTTCAGGTTATTTTGGATTTTCCGCCAAATAGAAGACAAAGAAGAGGAAAATCGTTCCTCCTCAGGAATGCCGGAATTTTGAGCACCAGAAAATGTACCAAACTGTGGATGGAACCCATATGCCCCCAAAAACTGTCTACGGTTATTTATAGCAAACTCAGCTAACGACAAAAATGAAGACCACTCTTCCTGATTCCCTGAAACAAAACATCTCAAGTAAGTCTCCAGATTCTGATTAGTGCGCTCCGTCTGTCTGTTCGACTGAGGATGAAAAGCCGAAGAGAAGGACAATTGTTAACCCAGACGAGTACAGAACGCTTTCCAGAATCTGGAAACAAACTGAGTCCCTCTATCGGACACCACATCAGAGGGAATGCCATGTAGTTTCACGATGTTGTCGACAAACACCTGTGCAAGAGTTTTAGCATTGGGTAGACTAGGTCATGCAATAAAGTGTGCCATTTTACTAAAACGGTCTACAACCACCAGAATCACAGTTTTTCCCGAAGAATTCGGTAAATCCGTGATAAAATCCATGGACAAAAGGGTCCAAGGTCTGGACGGGATGGGCAATGGAAACAGAGATCCAGAAGGCCGAGTGTCACCTTAGCACGTGCACAGGTACCACAGGCTGACACATAGTCCTCAACACACTTACGCAACCCCGGCCACAAAAATCTGCGAGAGAGGAGATCGACAGATGATAGATCGATCTGCTCCCAGGGTGCTCAGCAAGCACCATACAATGATGTTCCTCAAACACCTTGTGACGTAATTCGGAGGGAACAAACAACTTCCCCGGAGGACAAGAGTCCGGAGCATCCTTCTGTGCCTCCAACACCCTGGCCTCGAGATCAGGATAAAGAGCGGATATGACTACCCCTTCAGATAAAATGGGACTAGGGTCATTAGAGTCCCCCCCCCCCCCAGGAAAGCTACGCAACAAAGCGTCCGCCTTGACGTTCTTAACCCCAGGGCGGTAAGTGACGATGAAGTAAAATCTGGTGAAAAACAATGACCATCTGGCCTGCCTTGGGTTCAGTCGCTTAGCCGACTTCAGGTAGGCCAGATTCTTGTGATCTGTAATTACCGTAATAGGGGGAATTGCTCCTTCCAACCAATGCCGCCATTCCTCGAACGCCAACTTAATGGCCAGCAATTCCCTATTCCCCACATCATAATTCCTTTCAGCAGTAGAGAGTTTTTTTTTAGAGAAAAATGCACATGGGCGCCATCTACTAGGTGAAGGCCCTTGCGACAAGATTGCTCCTACCCCTACCTTGGACGCGTCAACCTCAACAATAAATGGCTGAGTCACGTCCGGTTGCATCAGAATAGGGGCCGAAGCAAAACATTCTTTCACAGCAGAAAAGGCCTTTAATGCCGCATCAGACCAGACAGAAATATCCGCACCCTTCCTAGTCATGTCTGTTAAAGGTTTAACCACCGATGAATAGTTCAAGATAAATTTACGGTAGTAGTTAGTAAACCCCAAAAACTGCATAAGCGCTTTCAGATTTTAGGGTCGATCCGAGTCCAACACGGCACGGACCTTCTCGGGATCCATACGAAAACCTGAGGATGAGAGCAGGTAACCCAGAAATTGCACTTCCTGTACAGCAAATACACACTTTTCCATCTTGGCATACAACGTATTCTCTCTTAGGATCTGTAACACCTGTCTCACATGATTCTGATGAGTCTCCATATTAGGCGAATAAATTATTAGGTCATCAAGGTATATAACGACAGACCTCCCCACCAGATGATGAAAGATGTCATAGAACAAGTGTTGAAAAACCGCAGGAGCATTGGTTAACCCAAAGGGCATGACACAGTTTTCAAAATGACCCTCAGGGGTATTAAATGCGGTCTTCCACTCACCCCCCTCCTTGATCCTTAGCAGATTATATGCCCCCTTCAGATCCAACTTAGAGAACACCTTGGCACCGACAATCTGACTAAACAAATCCAAAATCAAAGGAAGGGGGTAAGGATCACAGACGGTAATACGATTGAGCTCACAGAAGTCCAGGCATGGTCTCGGGTACCATCTTTTTTCTTTACAAAGAAAAACCCAGCAGCCACTGGGGACTTGGATGGTCTAATATGTCCCTTTGCCAAACTCTCTGTAATATACTCTCGCATGGCCTTTCTTTCGGGTTCCGAAAGATTATACAACCGAGATTTGGGCAATTTAGCTCCGGGAATAAGATTGACGGGACAGTCATACTCCTGGTGCGGAGGCAACTCCTGATTACCACTCTCATAGAAAACATCAGAAAATTCTGAAATGAACGAGGGTACAGTTTTAGTGGTCACCATAGAGAATGATTTATTAAGACAGTTGTCCATGCAAAAAATTACTCCAATCGAGAATCTGTCTCACTTGCCAGTTGATGTTAGGGTTATGTTTGCTTAACCATGGTAAGCCCAACACCAACGGAGCAGTCAGACCCGACAATACATAACAGGAGATAGATTCCTGATGCAAATCACCAACTCTAAAATAAATGTCATTCACTACCTGCGACTGGCATTTTTTGGGAGAGAGTCAATTGCAAAGACAGAAATACTTTTCTCTAATGCATTAGTAGTCAACCTGTGAATGGGTACAAACTGTCCATTAATCAAGTTAACTCCTGCCCCACTGTGGATAAATGCTTCGATTTTCACAGTTTTGGACTCTACCGCCACCTCGGCAGACAGGAGAAAACGGGTACTACCAGTAAAAGACAAAAGTACATTTTCTTGCTCCCCATCTACATCACCAATAGTAATTTGAGGAATAAAAGTTTTTTACTTTTTGTTTACACCTTGATGCTGCAAGTACGGACAAATATTCACAAACTGTCCCTTCTTGCCACAATAAAAGCAGACTCCTTTCACATGACCCAAGCTTTTGCCAGGAGTAGCGCCTCCTAACTGCATAGGCTTATCACAAGGCACAGCTACCAGTGTCTCTCCACCATAAGTGTCAAAGAAAGCAGTACACTTACTGGACAGTACGCCCTGAAGGTGAGGACCCCTAGATCTCTCCCTCAGGCGTCTATCTAGACGTACAGCAAGGGACATAGCTGCCTCCAATGACACAGGATTTTCATGAAAAGTCAACACGTCCTGCAGTCTCTCAGAGAGACCCTGAAAGAATTGGCTATGGAGAGCATGATCTGTCAGAATGCACATCAGTGCTGCAGCTGGTCGATCGGTTGGTCCACCTAGAAGGTAAAAAAAAAGAAAAAAACAGGCCGCAACGCAATACAATTTATTAACATGAACTTACCAGTGATTTATTTTTATTTTTTTACCTTTATAGGACAAACCTCTCCTTCCCCACGGGACAATGTGCAAAGCGCAAATCGCCCAGAGATTGCACTTTGTCCCAGGTGAAAGGAGAGGTTTGCAGCAGCTCTGTGTGAATGGGCCCTAATAGCCCTGTGAGATGCAATCCCTATGCTAAGTGTACCTGTGTGTGGTACTTCCGGAAACACTCCCCTAAGCATAGGGCAGTCAGGACAAATAGCGGGTGTCACGCCTTATTCCACTCCTGCTGCAGACAACATTTTTTTCAGGGTCGCGGTCGGTTTGAGGTACCGGCAACAACACTGGCGAAATGTCGCTCATGTAGACGGCTCACTACACTGGTGGTTGGGGCCACGGAACCTCCTGGATACAAGAGGCTTCCCGATCTCTTCCTGAAATTTGAGGAAGGATCTTCTTCTCCCAGTCCTTACTGTAGAGAACAAAACTATTATATACAGCCAACTGAATCAATTATACAGACACCTTCTTATACCAGCGTCTGGTTCTGCGGGAAAGTAAATAGGGAGCCAACATCTGGTCATTGAAGTCCACCCCTCCCATGAGCGAATAATAGTCGTGGACACAGAGGGGCTTTTCAATGACACTGGTTGCTCAGTTCAATTTGGATTGTCGTGTCTGCGTGAATGGAGGAGAGCATGTAAACGTCACGCTTGTCTCTCCATTTCACCGCAAGCAGTTCTTGGCTACACAAGGCAGCCCTCTCCCCCCTTGTAAGACGGGTGGTAACGAGCCGTTGGGGGAAGCCCCGGCAACTAGGTCGCACGGTGCCACAGCAGCCAATCTGTTCTAGGAACAAATGCCTGAAGAGGGGCACACTTGTGTAGAAATTATCCACATAAAGATGGTACCCCTTGCAAAACAAGGGTGACACCAAGTTCCAGACTGTCTTCCCACTGCTCCCCAGGTAGTTAGGGCAACCTACCGGCTTCAGGGTCTGATCTTTACCCTCAGACACGAAATTTGTGCGTATAGCCTGTGGCCCTATCACAGAGCTTATACAATTTGACCCCATACCGGGCACGCTTGCTTGGGATGTATTGTTTGAAGCCAAGGCGCCCGGTAAAATGCATAAGGGACTCGTCTACACAGATGTTTTGCTCAGGGGTATACAAATCTGCAAATTTGGTGTTAAAGTGGTCTGTGAGGGGCCGAATTTTTGTGGATCCGGTCAAAAGCTGGGTGGCCTCTGGGACGAGAGGTGCCATTGTCACTAAAGTGCAGGATGGTCTCAAATAGTGTCCTGGACATGGCAGCAGAGAACATGGGCATGTGATGAATTGGGTTCGTGGACCAAGATGACCTGCAATTCATGCTTTTTTGTTAGGCCCATGTTGAGAAGGCCCAGAAAAGATTTAATTTCGGAAACTTGGAAGGATTTCCACCGGAAACACTGGGCATAAAAGCTTCCCGGGTTGGCGGCTATAAATTGAGTGGCATATTGATTTGTTTCTGCCACAACTAAGTCCAACAGCTCCACAGTCAAGAAAAGCTCAAAGAACCCCAGTGCCGAACCAATCTGAGCTGTCTCAATCCAAACTCCAGACTGGGCGGTGAAAGGGGGAACTACTGGTGCGGCTGAAGTTGGGGGCTGCCAATCAGGGTTTGCCAGCACCTCAGGGACTCTACGAGCCTGTCTGTGCGGTGGCTGCGACGGGGGAACTAATACACAGTGCCACCGTACCAGCTTCAAATACCCTTCTGGTGCTCGCCACTTCACCATGTGGTACGGCAGTCCTGGTACTAGGTCCAGGATGGGTTGCGCTGCTGGTGTATGCCTCACCACGTAATCCGACAGCGCCAGCCCCACTCCGCTGCCCTTGAAGCGGATCCTGCGCAACCTGTGGTCTAGCAACACGGGGCCGGGTACGCCTGGTGGTATCAGGGACCTCAACCTCCTCGTCTGAACTTTGGGTCAGACTGCCACTGCTTTCTACAGGTTCGTATTCTGACCCGCTGGATTCGTCAGATGAGGGTTCGCATTCCTCATCCGACTGGGTCAGAAGCCTGTAGGCCTCTTCAGAAGAATACCCCTTATTTGACATTTGGACTACTAAATTTAGGGGGTATTCCCTGAGACTACCCAAGAAAAAAAAGCAAGCCTGTCTTACAAATGGGAGGCTAGCGAAGTACCGGAGGCTTCTGCGATTTATAAAAAAATATCAAAACTGATTTTTTTTTTATCGCCGCAGCGCTTGTAAAGGGATTGTGCAGTGATAATAAAAAATATTATTTTTTTTGTCACTGCAGCGGGGCGGGAGTGGGTGACACTAATACTATTATAGATCTGACTGATCAGTTCTGATCACTTACAGATACTATAAAAGTACAAATGCTGATTAGCGATACGCTAATCAGTGACTGCGGTGCGGTGGGCTGGGTGCTAACTGCCTAACAAAAGGGCCTAAACTATCCTAAACCTAAATGTCAATACTAGTGAACAAAAAAAAATTTTTACACTGATCACTTTTTTCCCTTTCACTAGGTGATTGACAGGGGCGATCAAAGGGTTAATTGGGGTGATGGGGGTGATCTGGGGGCGAAGTGTGCTGTTTGGTGTACTCACTGAACTGTGCTCCTCTGCTGGAACCAACCGACGAAAAGGACTAGCAGAGGAGCACAGCAGCCATTACACCTTATGTTTATAAATATAAGGTGTTATATGGCTTGTGATTTGTTTTTTTTAAAAATCACCAGCCTGCCAGCGATGATCATTGGCTGGCAGGCTGGTAACGAAATACTTCTTTAACTTTTGGCGGCCCGCGATGCGCATGCGCAGGCCGGCTGAGCGAAATCTCGCGTCTCGAGAGATGACGCGCCGGTGCGTCCAGGAGGAATTACAGGGCCGCTTCAAAGACGCATCCCTGCATGTGGCGGTCCTGTAGTGGTTAAAGTGTAACTGCCATTCTCTATTTGTGTAATGTGTAGGGACCGTGATGCTGACCATTTTTGTAATATACTTTACTGAAATTGTACATTTTTATTAGAAAAGATGATAATTACTCTTACCGGTAATTGGATTTTCTGTATAGCCTCCACAACGGCACTTCAGCAGGAGGGTACCCCGCCCCCAGGGACAGGAAACTACGTAGAAAGCAGAAGTTTAAATGCCTCCTCCCCATTACCTTCTCCAGTAAATACCAAAGGAACCAGGATGATGCTGAAGAAGAAGTAACCTTTTATTTGTAGGGAGATATAAATAAAGTTATAATAGACAAAAAAATAATAAAAAATTCCAGTTGGTATCCCTGACGAATTATGTCTAGGACCCAGGCTGAATTTGAGATTTTTTCCCCAAGCAGGGGCAAACCCTTTCAATCGGCCCCCCCCCCCCCCCCCCACCGGGCTCCTGGCATCATAGGAGGACCGTTTTGTAGACTTATCCTGACTAAAGAGGAAATTTCTACCTCTCCCCTTTGAGGACTGCCAAGAACTAGAGGGATCCTTTTTCCTACGGTCCTGTCTACCCTTTCTTTGGGGGTGAAAGGAACAACGCTGTTGGAAGAACCTGGACTCAGGTGGAAACCCCTTTTTTCTATCAGAGGCCTTTTCTAGAATGTCATCTAAGACCAAACCGAAAAGACTATCTCCTTCGCAAGTGATACTGCAGAGTTTATTTTTTTGAAGCAGTATCACCTGCGTAACCAGACTGACCTCCTTGCCATGTTAGAAAGAGCCGCCGACCTAGCTGATAACTTTATCAGGTCGGCAGAAGCGTCTGCCAGGAAATTAGAGGCCTGTTTCAAAATCGGCAAGGAGGCCAGGAGATCCTCTCTGGGGGTGTCAGAGACCAGGTGTTCCTCCAGCTGAGAGAGCCAGAGATCTAGCAGTATAGGTAGCAGCTATGCTAGGTCTCAACATGGCGGTATTGGATTCCCAAGCTTTTTTAAGTACGGATTCACATTTCTTATCCATAGCATCCTTTAATAAGCCGACGTCTTCAAAAGGTAAGGCTGCCTTTTAGAAATTCGTGCAACAGGGGCGTCAACCTTTGGTGTTTTATCCCAAAGAGCCGAATCTTCCTTGCTAAAGGGATATTTTCTTTTAAAGACTTTTGAAGTACCAGCCCTTTTTGCTGGGTCCTTCCATTCATCCTGTATAAGCTTTCGGATCCTGTCATGGATCGGGAACACTCTCCTCTTCCCATCACCCAGCCCTTTGAAGATCTGATCCTGGACCGACTGACTGTCTAGATTCTTCAATATTTAGAGTTAATCTTATTGCTTTCAAGAGGGAGTCAGTGTCCTCTACTGAGCATAACGGCCCACTGACCTCTTCATCAGAGGAGGATCCCGAGTCAGACGAACCATTATCGTCGTCCTCCATATCCCATTCTATCTGGGGCTCCGTGACCATTTTAGAAGTGGAAGGTTTTTGGGAAAGGAACGCCATTTTTGCTTCCACTGCTGACCTCACTTCTCTTATAATGGATCGTAAATTCTCCACAAGAGAAGGGGAATCTTCAACCATTATTTTGTCTGTACATCTTTGGCAGATAGTAAAAAAAAAAAAACCTATGTACTGCCAGATGCTTTTGCAAAAAGCACATTTTCTTTTCTGTGCAGATTCCCCACTCCTTCCGGATTCTCTATTCTGAAAGAACAAAGAAAAGAGCAGGGGCTCCTTTATTATAGGGGGAAGGAGTGGGGCAACCATCACCAGGAATAACCCACAGGTGATGTGGGAAATAAAATCACTCCGGAGGAGGCTTACTGGACTGGGGGCCTTAGGGGCATCAGAAGGCTTCTCCTGCTGCAGAGACTATCACGATCGGCGTGACTATCACATACGTGACACAGAGGGAGGGAAAGAGGAAGGCCCTGCCCAAGTGAGAGGGAAGGTGGTGACCCCTGACTAACCTTGCGGCTGGCACCTGGCTGCCCTGACGTCCCTAGACGGGTTCCTCACCCGTACGCCGATCACGTGCCTAAAACCCTGGCTTTCCCTAAGATGAGCCCTAGATAGTGAACAGGGCGGTGGGAACACTAGTCCGCACCACTAGCTCTAAAGGAAAACACCAAGGGGAGGACAGACAATACAGACTCAACATATAATCCCAGGTGGGCGACAACAGGAGACAACAAAAAGCCCAACAGGGATCCGGAGGGTAGCACTCTGGAACAACAACCAGGATTCACAGCTCCAGTGGGTCAGTATAGAAGTCCAGGCAGGAAGCTCTATAACTGGCAACTAGAGAAGTGTGAGAGGAGAATATAAGGAGGTTGGGAGTGGCAGACAAGAAACAGCTGAGGAGGAGAAGCTACGGATCCCTGAGTGAGACAAAAAGGATTGCAAGGCAAACACAGAAAACAATCACTAAGAAACAACGTGATCTTTAGACATAGAGCGCGCAGCCACCCGCTGCGACTTCCTGACCCCGGGTATAACGGAGTCAGACGTGGCTCTTGACACCCTCGTGACAGACATGCCGAGGGATCCACTGCTGCTCTGCTGGAGACACTGAGCGGCGTTTTCCAGCTTCCCGCCGCCAATTTGAATCATTTCCTGGTCACCTGACCTGCCGGCGCGTCACATGGCCCAGCCGGGGTCACGTGACCGGATCTTGCGAGATCTCGGCCCAGAGATCCCGCGCGCCTTCTGGCCCTGCAAGCGGCTTCTTCCTGAGCCGGTGCACTGTCCGGGGCTGCCTAAAGTGAGGACTTATGCCGGAAGCAAGCGGTGTGAGCCGTATCTCGCCCCCAGCGTCCGCCGCTCTGCCACAGCCCTCCTGCAAAGCAGGGAATACTCACCGCAGGCTGGGCGCATGGAACTTTGGCAGGAGGGAGCCTGCCGTTTTCCACTCATCCCAAGGGACAGGAAACGACTGGAGAAGGTAATGGGGAGGAGGCATTTAAACTTCTGCTTTCTACGTCGTTTCCTGTCCCTGGGGGCGGGGTACCCTCCTGCTGAAGTGCCGTTGTGGGAGGCGTACGGAAAAATAGCTCTAAAAGTGGCCCATTTTGAGCCTCAGCAACGCTCCTCTTCTGTTTACATAAGTCAGTGGTAGTAAGTCTCCACTGTTATGTAAACAGGAGCGAGCACAGTTGCCCCTTCCAACAGCTGATCGCCAGGTGTGCTTACAGTTTGGACAGCCACCTATCTGATATTGATGACAGGTCATCAATATCATGAAAACATATAATGCCCCATTACGTTGGACTAACCATACTCCCTGCATTCTGCTCCAGTCATTACATTCACACACTTCATTCAATTCCAACAACTCCTTCTTGATGAGTTATTCTTGTTAGCGAGTCTACATTAAAGGGAACCCATCACCTGGATTTTGTGTATACAGCTGAGGACATGGGTTGCTAGATGGCCGCTAGCACATCTGCAATACCCGGTCCCCATAGCTCTGTGCTTTTGTGTAAAAAAATAAAATAAAAATTTGATACATATGCAAATTAACCTCAGATGAGTCAAAGCTTGAAAATATGACTTCTCTGGTCACACAAGTAAGATATGACATATGTTAATTTGCATAAAAGGCGGGACGTACAAAAATGCATAATACTTGAACTAATGCATAAATTAATTGAATTAGTCTGCAAATGAAATTTAACGTGCAATTTATATGTTTAGGGTAAAACAATGAACATTTAGAAACGCTCAGTGAGGGTAGCATAGTAGAGGTGACAGTTTCCCTTTAAGATCTACTAGACACATTTACTTGTGTACCTTTGGTTTAAGAGTGTCCAAAGAAAATTACTCAACTTCTGCTTCGGATTAGTTGGCAGGCTGTGCATCACACCATGGCAATGTCAGTCTCCCACAACTCCCTCAAAACCTGTGTTACCTGCAGTGAAAGAAAGCAAGTACAGCTTCTGTGCATGCACAGATGAGCAGGTACACATGCTGCAATTAAGAGGGATACAAGGAGATACGTTGTAAAACAGTAGGTGCAGCTCTCCACATGTGTGCCCACCGGTGATGCAGTTGGAAGTTGCCTACAGCAAAAGTGCAAAGTGACAGGTGGGGGAAAATTCACCAACTTTTTAATGACATTTTCTGAGATTACATTTAATGACCTATATGTTTATGTGCATAATATCTTCTGAATGAACCATAGTTCTATTAGTGTGAAAACCAGCTTCAACACAAAAGATAATATCAATCAGCACATCAAACTCCCATCCCATAACCCCAGAATCGGGGAAAGAAAGAAAAGGTTAGATTTGCAATTCTGGGTTTGCAGATGTAGCAAACGTGTGAGTTGTGTTGTGGCCCCATTAACTTCTACATGAGTACTGCGACACTGCAATACTTGGGCGTGCCCGTTATCACGCTACCAAGATCACCTTGTAGCTGAATACTAACACCTTCTTACAACCCATCGTAGGCAACCATACTGCAGATATGGCGCACGGTAAAAATGAGTTTGACACCCAATCTAGATCCATTCAGGGAAGAAAAAAAAAAAAAAACCCACACAAACATACCACTAACTTTCAAAATATTTTATTTTCCAACAATCCAGGAGAAACCAGTAATAACTATTTACAGCTTATATCTAGTAACAACCTACAGTTACATGGATGGTAAAACTATCAGGAGGTGCCAATAAAATTTAGGCAACATGAGGGAGAGACTGGCAGTAGGCACATCTACATACATTACTAGATTCTGACTTTACGGTTTTATTGTAGTCTGGATTCATAACCTTTTCCACTTTCCTCAATGCTCACTGCTTGCCATTTCCATTGATTGGTCTCTTCTTGTGGGCATCACTGGAGAGATATGCTTCAAGCTTGGGACGGCTACTAATGCGTTTGACATAGGCAGAGAGGAGTGGGAAGCCTGAAAGGCAGTCTGGTGCCAGAACAAGATGGTTGTGCAGAAGATCCACCAGGTTGTAATCGGCAAAGGAAATCTACAAAGCAATAGGGAAATAATGCAGTTATACATCACAACTTTAGGAGTCAACGACTTATGGGGTACTCCGGCCCAACCAGTTTCTCCGTTCATTTCAGAAGGGTACAGGCCCCCCCACATCCCTGCATTTCTTAATTGTTCAAGTCACCCTAAATTCCCTGTCAGCTTGCAGAAAGGTCTATTAAGAGGGGAACCAGCATGGAACATAATACAAGTACTGAGCAGATTTACTGTCAACTGGACTATTAAACAATTGGGAGAAGGAAATGGCCCTATAAGTGGAGGAGGCATTTCTCTATCACTAACATATGGCAAAATTTCTCCTCCTCACTTGTACTATGGATTTATACAAAGTTGTTTATAATCCAAGGTACATGTTGGTGTGTTTCCATGGTAACAGACTACAAACAATCATCCTGCTGTCAGTTTTCCATGTGTCCCTTACTTGCTGCTCAAGTACTGGAGCAACAAAGGTGGTTGTGAAGGCGTGCACAGCCTTTAGATCTTTATGAACGCGAGTATTCCTATGTGGACTTTCCATTTCTTGCAGGCTCTCTAACAGCACTTTTTTTTTAAATAAAAATCTTTAAATGTATGGAAATATATGCACAAGAAAATAAATACAGTAATCTATATATTCTCCAAACACAGAATAGGACTGCATTTCTGATCAATGGCCTGTCAAATAAATAGTCCTAGTAAAACTAGAGCAAATCAATACTCACATGAGCTCCTACCACAAACCCCTTCCCCTCATTATTAGAGGCAAGCAGACGTTCAAAGTGACCAAGGTCAGTGGGCAGATCCTTAACGTAATCATTTTTTCCATTCTCCTAAACAAAAAAAGGAAATCACATGAATCTTCTGAAGAGGAAGACATTTCTTTGTCAGACTTCTGGGTGTCACTCACATAGTTCTGATAGATCATCTTCAAATACTTCAGCCGAAGATCTTCCACTCCATCATTAACCATGTCTATGAGGCTTGCCTCATGAGAATTTTTCCCATACAGATCTACAACCCAATCATAGTTCAGAATGAGTAAATATATTCAGAGGGATCCCCAAGCTCAATACATGAGAGAACAAAAGAGGTTCCGACACCCGAGTTGGGGGGCGCAAACCAGCCAATAGCAGGCCATGATGGGGACAAGCCTCCCTAGAGTCACCTAGAGATGTAGCAGCAGCCGTGCTGGGATCAGGAGCTGCGCAGGGGAGGTGGGAAAGTATAATCTATATGAGGGGCCCAGGCATGGGGGGGGGGGGGGAGGGCATATCTTAGACTTTGTATAACCCCTTTAAGTTGTAATACCATGATTCCTGGCAAGAAGGCGCAAAATGGCATTGGACTGATACAGAGTGAAGTCTCCATCTTTAAATCCTGGAAGTTGGCCATACACCTACAAGGAGAAAATAAGACAAGGAACTTTAAGACAGTTTGACAGCACTGAATGTTAACTACAGCAAAATTCCTGGCATCGTTGGGATCTGATTGGTGCAGATGACAAAAAAATAAATAAAAAATAAAATAAAAAAAAACTGTGTAAAGAGTATTGGTCAGGTCCCCACAGCCATATAGTGATGAAAACGCTCCTTCCATGCATACAATCAATAGGGATGAAATTAGGAAAAAAAAAAAATGATACACAGGTACTGAATGGATCAAGTACTGGAAGTGGAGCATCTAGGGCAGGGGATAGGAACCTTCAGAATACCAGCTGTTGTGAAACTACAACTCCCAGCATGCTCCAATCATTTCTACAAGTTCTGAGAAGATTAGAGGAAGCATGCATGCTGGGAGTTGTAGTTTCACAACAGCTGTCTCCCTTCTGGTTTATAGGATAAGGACAGGAAGGAACACAGGAGAGGTGAGAATTGATGACCAAACCTAATGATAAGCAGGGTGTTCTAGTGGTGATAAATAAGGGCCTTAGACTGAGGACATAATACATTAACATTTACATAAAATTACTCAATTAACCACGGTCTGGAATGTCCTTTCAGAGATGGCAGCTGCCGAGCGCGGGGGGGGGGGGGGGGGGGCTGGTGGGAAGGGGCGCTGCCAGTGACAGCAGGACACCGCAGAAAGAAGGCAGGGATCATTCCTGTATGTCCCTGCCTTCTAGATCGCTGTATACAAAATGCTCAACGAGTCCTGTCCAGGCCCGGTGGCAATGTGACTGCCAGGGGAGTGCAGGAGCTGATGGGTCTTCCATAGATCAATCAACCCTGCACTGAGGCCATGGCGAACACCTTACCTCCCTTATGGTGGGGGTGATCAACGCATGGAACCCGTTTGTGGTGGCGAGAGGGGACAAAACGCGGTATGGTCCCCAGTTTTGCCCCTATGGAGAAACCCTTAACTCCCAGAATTGTCCCAGAGTGCTTGCTGCAGAGGGGGATTAAATACCTCACCCAATTGTTGCATGTTGAAGCTCTACTTGGAACCTTGTTAAGATCCAGCCATTCTAAATATAATTTTTTGCCATTTTTCAAGTGGTCTTAAACTTTTGATCAGGGAATTGGCCTCTACATGGAGATCGGCGATTTGTGCTCAGGATCAGCCGATTCAGGCCAAGTGGATACACAGTATATTTGCTCGAATATACAAACTCTCAGATATCTGTACCAGATGTGGCATTGGCAAGGGAACGCTAAGGCACATGATTTGGGAATGTCCAGTTATTGCAGACTTTTGGGAAGACGTGCACAGATCTCAATTCCAGACTGGGTCTCCCAGCAGTTAGTCTACTGGACCTTGTCAACGACATTCCTACCAAATACACTAAAATCCTTTTTAGGTTACTACTATTCTATGCTAGGAAGTCCATCCTGCTAAATTGGAAGCCTCCAAAGAGTCCCTCCTTATCCCACTGAAGACAATGCAACTTTACCCATGTACAAATTGACCTTTGTAGCTAGGGGTACACCAGACAGGTTTGAAAAGGGGGGGGGGGGGTATAGTGAAAACTCCAGATGGCAGCCCTACAAATCTGCTCTATAGAAGCAGAGGCCCTCTCTGCTGCCCAGGAAGTAGAGACTGATCTAGTAGAGTGAACCCCAAATCCTGATGGCGGAACAGCTCCCTTGCATGAGTATGCTAAGTAAATAGCTTGCCTTATCCATCTAGCAATAGTCTGGGAAGATGCAGAGCCCTTCTTAGCACCCTGAACGGAAAAAACAAATGGGAGGAGGACCTCCAGGGCTGTGTGACCTGCAGATATTGAATTAAACATCTCAACAATGGAACTCTGATTATTTCTAATTTTTTTAGAGAAGCACAGAAGGAAGAACCATCTCTTGGGAATGGTGAAAAGAGGAAGACACCTTTGGCAAAAGAGAAGGATCAGGAGAAATAACCACCCTAGCCAAGATTTGTAAGTAAGGCTGGTCAATGGAAAAAGCAGCACTCACTAAGGCCACTTTCACATGGGCGAGTTTGGCACGGGTGCAATGCCCAAGGTAAACGCATTGCACCCCCATTCAATTAAATGGGGCTGTTCAGATGAGCGGTGATATTCACTCATCACTTGTGCGTTGTGTGAAAATCACAGCATGCTCTATATTCTGCGTTTTTCACGCAACGCAGGCCCCATAGAATTGAATGGATCTGCATGAAAACAACAAGCAAGTGCTGATGCGGTGCGATTTTTACACATTGTTGCTAGGAGACTATAGGGATGAAAGCAACCCGGACCCTATTAAAGTGTATACACCATTATTTTCCCTTACAACATGGTTATAAAGGGAGAATGGCATTGTTAATACAGAATGCTTACCAAAATGTGGATTGAGGGGGGTTAAAAAATAAAAATGAACTCCCCTCATCCAATTGATCACAAAGTCTTCTTGCTTCTTTCAGGACCTGCAAATAAAAATTAACCTCTCAATCCACATTTTAGTAAGAATTCTGTATTAAGACTATTATTTTCCCTTAGAACATAGTTAAGGGAAAAATAATAAAATTAATACAACACCCAACCCAAACCTTTACTTCAGTGAGGAAGTCTGGGTACCACATTCAGTTTTTTTTCTCACGCACGTGCAAAATGCATCGCACTCGCACGAAAAAAAACAAAAAAAAACAAACGGAACGCAGTCAAAACTGCAAACTCATGCGGTGTTTCCGCAATACAGACGCAACGCATCCGTAGCAAATCCAGGATGCCCGTGTGAAAGAGTCCTAACTCTTCCACCAGAGGTCATCGCTAGGAGAAAAGCCAGCTTTAGGGAGAGCATCTTAGGGGAAATGTTGTGTATTGGCGCAAAAGGATCTGACGTCAGGGCTGAAAGAACTAAGTTTGAAACCTAAGGAGGGATCCCATTTCTGGAAACTGGGGATAACTTAGAAACTGCAGTGATGAATCCTTAGGACAGGAAACAGAACGGGAGGTGGAGAGGGTGGTCCTCGTTTAAAGGTTTGTCACCTGAAAAATGGGTATTATGCTGGCTGACATTAGCATGTTGCTAATGTCAGCTGAACACAACTATATTAGTGCCATCTCACTGCCTGAAGCCATTGAGATTATTTATAATATGCTAATTAGCCTCTAGGAAAGGGGGGGGCGGCGGTTTGGGGGGTGTTGCATCTGCTCCTAGAGGCTGTTTGCCCACGTCTTGTCACGTCCTTCGCTTGATTGACAGGGCCAGGGCAGCGCTGTTCTCCTACTGGCCGTGTCTACTAAGAAAATCTCACGCCTGCGGTGAGGGAAGGACGTTCTCCTGCAGCCGGCTTCCTCACTGACGTATTCAGCACAGGCGCAGTAAGGAAGCCAGCAGCCTCCGAGCATACTCTCTCACTGCACCGAATACTGAACGGGATGGCGCAGGCGCAAGATTTTTTTAGTAGACACAGCCGGCGGGTGGAGAGCAGCGCTGCCCTGGCCATCAAGAGAAGGACGTGAAAAGAGGTGGGCAAATGGAGCCTCTAGGAGCAGGTGCAACGCCCCCCACCCTGCTCCTACAGGCTAATTAGCATATTATAGAAGTAATTTTTCTCAATAAAGGCTCCAGGCAGTGAGATGGCACCAATATAGGTATGTATAGTTCTGTTCAGCTGACATTAGCACATCGCTAATGTCAGTCAGCTTAATACCCATTTTTCAGGTGACAGAAACCCTTTAAAGCCGTTTCTGGATCCCTTTTCTGGATCCTGGGGAGTAGGAGGCGGTCTCTCCATGGGTGCCGTCATAGGCGAAGGGGAAATTTCCATGTTAGAAAATCTAGATGCCGCTCCCTCCCTTCTGAGCCCTGGCGTATCCCCAAATAACAGTTTACGACCACAGTTGGGGTGTTACTGTATTCAGGAGAAAGAGGGTAGCAAATCGTGGGGGGGTTATTCTTCTGTTATCTTGTGAAAAAGTTTGGGCCTAAAGCACCATTTTCTTGCCCTGTCGTGTGCCCAAACATTGTTATGCGACCACATATGGGGCGTTTCTGCAAACTGCAGAATCAGGTTAAGGGCTTGTTCACACAACCGTTGCCCCTCCGTCGCCGTATTGCGGATCCGCAATACATGGGCACCGTTCAGTGTGCATTCCGCATTACGGATGTAAACCTATTCCCTTCAATGGGTCTGCAAATCCGGAGATGTGGAACGGGATCACTACGGAGTGCTTCCGTGGGGTTCGGTTCCGTACCACAAAAAGATAGAACTTGCTCTATATTTTTGCAGAACGGACGGATGCAGACCCATTCAAGTTAAATGGGTCTGGATTCATCCTGACTGCTATATGGAGGTTGCCCGTGCATTGGGGACCGCAAATTGCGATCCCCAATGCACAGAACAGCCATGTGAATGAGCCCCAATAAATATTTAGGTTTGTTTTGTTAACTAGAGATGAGCGAATGTCAACTTCTAAAATTCTATGACAGAATGCATAACGGAATGCCTTTAGACTAGAGGCATTCTGTTATTTATTCCGTCATAATAGAAGTTTATGGGCTGCAAAACGGATCAGTCCCGATTCTGTTTTGCAGCCCCAGACAAATAAAATATCCAAGGAGGCATTGGCTCCTAACCTGAAATTTTTAGTTGCCAAATTTAACATATGCATTTGAAAAAAATATATAAACCAACCACCACACGTGTCTTACCTAGGGTTGTCACGATACTAACATTTTGACTGTTTCAATACCATAAAAAAGTATTGCGATACTCAATACCACATGAAAAAAAATAAAACCAAAAAAGCCATGTGCATTCCACATTTTATGGAACATCTGGACCAGAACAGTCCCAACCTAATTTGTCGGGATAAGGTGACAAAAAAAAATGTCAAGTTCTTTTTTCCCTGTTATGCGGTGAACGCCATAGGAGATATTTTTAAATATTTTAATAGTTTACATATTGCCACTCCCAAAAAACGTGCAATTTTATTGTTTATATACACTCACCTAAAGAATTATTAGGAACACCTGTTCTATTTCTCATTAATGCGATTATCTAGTCAACCAATCACATGGCAGTTGCTTCAATGCATGTAGGGTTGTGGTCCTGGTCAAGACAATCTCCTGAACTCCAAACTGAATGTCAGAATGGGAAAGAGATGATTTAAGCAATTTTGAGCGTGGCATGGCTGTTGGTGCCAGACGGGCCGGTCTGAGTATTTCCCAATCTGCTCAGTTACTAGGATTTTCACGCACAACCAATTCTAGGGTTTACAAAGAATGGTGTGAAAAGGGAAAAACATCCAGTATGCGGCAGTCCTGTGGGTGAAAATGCCTTGTTGATGCTAGAGGTCAGAGGAGAATGGGCCGACTGATTCAAGCTGAGAAGAGCAACGTTGACTGAAATAACCACTCGTTACAACTGAGGTATGCAGCAAAGCATTTGTGAAGCCACAACACGCATTACCTTGAGGCGGATGAGCTACAACAGCAGAAGACCCCACCGGGTACCACTCATCTCCACTACAAATAGGAAAAAGAGGGTACAATTTGCACGAGCTCACCAAAATTGGACTGTTTTTGTCTGGAAAAATGTTGCCTGGTCTGAGGAGTCTCGCTTTCTGTTGAGACATTCAAATGGTAGAGTCCGAATTTGGCGTAAACAGAATGAGAACATGTATCCATCATGCCTTGTTACCACTGTGCAGGCTGGTGATGGTGGTGTAATGGTGTGGGGGATGTTTTCTGGGCACACTTTGGGCCCCTTAGTGCCAATTGGCCATCGTTTAAATGCCACCGGCTACCTGAGCATTGTTTCTGACCATGTCCATCCCTTCATGACCACCATGTACCCATCCTCTGATGGCTACTTCCAGCAGGATAATGCACCATGTCACAAAGCTCAAATCATTTCAAATTGGTTTCTTGAACATGACAATGAGTTTACTGTACTAAAATAGCCCCCAGTCACCAGATCTCAACCCCAATAGAGCATCTTTGGGATGTGGTGGAACGGGAGCTTCATGCCCTGGATGTGCATCCCTCAAATCTCCATCAACTGCAAGATGCTATCTTATCAATATGGGCCAACATTTCTAAAGCATGCTGTCAGCACCTTGTTGAATCAATGCCACGTAGAATTAAGGCAGTTCTGAAGGCAAAAGGGGGTCCAACACCATATTAGTATGGTGTTCCTAATAATTCTTTAGGCGAGTGTATTTTATATGTAAAATTGGGCAAGGGGGTGTTTTAAACTTTTTTTTTTTAAAGTTTGTTTTATTTTAAATTTAATAACCATTTCACCCCCTTAGGGGCCAGAACCCTTGTCCTATTCACCCTGATAGAGATCTCACTCCCTGCTCTGTGCTTTGTGCACACAGCACCAGCGAGCCGACTATGGCAGCCAGGGCTTCAGTAGCGTCCTGGCTGCCATGGTAACCGATCGGAGCCCTGGGCTTACAGTACTGGGGCTCCGATTGGAAATCCCACCAATGATTATAATACTTAGGAGGGGGTTCGGTGCGGCACCCGAGGGGTTAATAGCGGTGGGGTGCCGGGTAAGGGGGGGGGGGGGAGGGGAGGGACTGCCTCCTTCTCTCCTGTGCTGTTGAGAAGAATATAGCATGCACTGACAGCAGCGTGTGCCATGTCAGTTTATGAAAGCGGCAGAGCAGCAGAGGGTCTAGGCGCAAATGGCCACAAGACTACAAAGTCTTGTCGCCATTTAGCAATTCTAGGTCGCATTTGCGACCATTTTGGTCGCCATCTGGAGCCCATAGACTTTTATTATGATGGAATGAATAACTAAAGGCATTGCATCATAGAAATGCACTATGGTCTGTAGTAACAGAATCCATAACGCAATTCACCTTTTAACAAACAAAGTGTGAACGAATTTTAAAAAATTAAATTCGCTCATCTGTTAAAATTCTGGAACATAGCAAGGTTTTTAAAACAAATAAATATTTGAATGGAAAAAAAAACAAAAAACAGCTAAATCTATTTTGCTTTAATTCCAATGGAATACCTAAAGGGTTAACAACATTTCTAAAGCCAGTTTTGAATAGTTTGAGGGGTGTAGTTTCTAAGATGGGGTCATTTATGTTTTTTTTTTTTATTATGTAAGCCCCACAAAGTGACTTCAGAACTGAAACTTAAGTTATCTTGGAATTTTCCTAAAAATTAAATAAAGCTTCTAAAATTCTAAACCTTTTAATGTCCTAAAAGAATAAACTTACATTACCAAAATGATGCCAACATAAAAGTAGACCTATGGGGAATGTTAATGAATATTTTATTAAGGCATCACTGTCTTAAAGGCAGAGAGTCAAATTTAGATTTTTGTAAACTTTTGGATAGAGAAATTATATATATAAAACATATTGACTCAAATCTCAAATTTACCATTAACATAAAATACAGAAAATCTCAGAATGGCCTGGATACGCAAGTGTTCCAAAGTTATTACCACAAAGTGACACGTCAGATTTGCTAAATTAGGCCTAGTCAGGAAGGGGGTAAATGGCCTGGTCTGGAAGTGGTTAAGATAAATTTTTAACCAGTTCAAGACACAGCCAGCCAATTTTCCCCTGCCCGACCGCTTATTTTTGCAACTCAGACGTGTCACTTATACAAGACATTCTGAAGTTTGTGACACATGTACTGTACTTCATGTTGGTGGTAAATTTGAGTTGATATGTTGCCATTTTCTAAATTAGAATTTCTCTGCTTTTAAGACAGATGGTATTTTATGAATGTCAATATAATTTTAGGACAGTTGAAGGCTTTGCACATTTTAGAAGCAATTTCACCAAATTTTCAAGAAACTTTCCATTTTTGAAACTATACTCCTCAAATTATTACAAAAGGAGTTTAAAAAAAATGTAGTTAACCTTTTAGGTGAGCCAAAAGGAATTAGAGAAAATTGAAAGTGAAATTAAATGTTTCTTTGCAGACTTTCCACTTCAATCCATTTTCTGTGGCACAGCAAGGGTAACAGCATAATAAGCTACAATATCGCCCCGATCCTGCAGTTTACAGAATTTACAGCCATAACCACATAATTGTAGTAACCATATGTAACCTGGTTTACATTGCTGGGGCATGTACCGTATCTGCATCCAGAGGACAAGTCTTTTCATCCCCTTCTGGGGCTTCCCTCACCACCTGGGAATGAGTGATCGCTTCAGGGGTCTCAGCTTCTACCTTATAATCACCACTTGTAGGGGGCAATGTTTCTACCGCACACACCTTTACCATGAACATCCTGCATGGCAGTATTCTACTCCCAAGGTACTCCTGACACTTGCAGGAAATTTTTCCTAGATATCTCTGGCTCATTGCTAGGCAGTTCATTAGTGACTGCAGCCACATCCATTGCGCACGCCTCACTGACTTGCCCCATCCAGGAATTTGGGCGCCTCTCCTTGGGTTAGTCACACCAGGATGATCCATTTTCTGCAATACACTAATTTATTACTCAGCAGTCTGAGGTGTCAGTACTCACAATACTTGCAGGTTCATAGGGTTCAGCATGACACCTCGTGCAAGGCTGGGTTAGACTCCCCATACAACAATCCATGCTCTGTTCAGCATTAACCCCTGCTGCACACAGTCACTTCACCTCCAAGGAGGTCACCCCCTGGTCCATCACTGGTTCTGTACACCCTTCCAGCATAGTCACCACACATCTAGTTTGCAGACTTGACACTCATGCCACCTGTAGTTACAGTAGACTCCTGGTTGCCACTAGCTGTTATGGTGACATCCTTGTCAACCATGAACTCTAGGAGCACACATGAGCAGTCTCCTCATCTGACTCAAAGGCATTCTGTCACCACTAGTGAGCGTATACAACTGCTCATATGGCGCTGTAGGTCTCCTTAAGGACATTCTAACCAGAACTGTATAGGCAATCTAAATGTATTTGTGCCCCTCAAAAAACGATTTCATAAATATGGTAATGAGCTTGTAAAAGAGTCCAAGGGGCAGAACTTACTGTTCTTGGAGCCCGGCCGCACCTATTCTTAGAAAGCCCTGCCCCTTCCCTCATCTGCTATTCTTCTTGATGTGCGGACATCACCCTGCCGCAGCTGTAAAGAAAAAAAGAAAAATCTTGTGCATCATCTAGTGCATTTGCCTGTGCACCCTGAATAACTCAATAAGTGATCTGTGCAGTTTTTGCAGTTCTCTGTATGGAGCGATCTGCACTTTATTGAATTTTTTTGTGGGAGGAGAAAGCTCAATGTGTCATTGTGACTTACTCCATCTGTCTGTTTGCCATACTGAATATTTATATTTTAATAGTACAGGTGGTTTCACATGCAGCTATACCCACAATGTGTATATTTCTTTTTACTTCAGCCCCCCCCCCAAAAACAAAATAAAGTTAACTCAACTTCTCCTCTTGATCGCGTAGCTCCCGGTCTCTTTACTTCTTTAACGATGAGCTGTGGGCTAAAGGACCTGTGGTGACGTCAGATCACATGCTCCATCACCACGGTGATGGACCATGTGATCTGACGTCACCACAGGTCATTCAGCCCACAGCTCATCATTAAAGAAGTAAAGAGACCGGGAACTACGCGATCAAGAGGAGAAGGTGAGTTAACTTTTTTATTTTGTTTTAACCCCTCCAGCACTATTATACTATGCATTCTGTATTCAGAATGCTATTATTTTCCCTTATAACAATGTTATAAGGGAAAATACAATCTTCAGAACATCAATCCCAAGCCCGAAATTCTGTGAAGAAGTTCGGGTACCAAACATGCGCAATTTTTCTCACGCGAGTGCAAAACGCATTACAATGTTTTGCACTCGTGCTGAAAAATCGCCCGCCTCTTATCGAGGCCAAAAATAAGACGCCTGTGTGAAAGAGGCCTAAGAGGGGATCTGAACTTGCCCTTCTCTAATCACTCATTCTCTTACCCTAATAGACTGCCTGTCAGATTTACAGTGAGAGGAAACACTGAAAGCAGCAGTACACTAGAGCTGGCATCCACAAGTGATGGAGCTGGCACAGACCCCGATCCCACGCCATCACCTGATCTACATTTTACCATTATACTTTGCCCATAAGGGGTTTCATCTTACCGCAGCTTTCTTCAGATCCCCCTTCTGCCAGTCAGCAGACATCACGACTTCCTCCTTCCATTGAGCTCCCTGGTCAGCCATGAGCATTCGCATAGCTTCACAGCGACCTGACAAGGAAATCCCAGAGAAATAACTCGCCCCAAACCCCTGCAGACCACAATTGTAACGCTGATAACGGCGTCATCGCCACTGGCCATGTTGGTGGAGTACTCGAAACAGCGGAACAGGGCACACAGGTCTCACATGGAGGCCCAGTCATTGGTGGGGAAGTGGTGCTGTTCTGCAGTGCGACTGACCCGTGCATGCTGCAGCTGAAACTCCACTATGGCCTGCTGCTGCTCGCACAGTCTGTTCAGCATGTGCAAGGTGGAGTTCCACCTGGTGGGCACGTTGCATATGAGGCGGTGAGCGGGAAGGCCGAAGTTACGCTGTAGCGCAGACAGGCGAGCAGCGGCAGGATGTGAACGCCGGAAGCGCGAACAGACGGCCCGCACTTTATGCAGCAGCTCTGACATGTCGGGGTAGTTGTGAATGAACTTCTGCACCACCAAATTCAGCACATGCGCCAGGCAAGGGATGTGCGTCAAATCGGCTAATCCCAGAGCTGCAACGAGATTTCGCCCATTATCGCACACCACCAGGCCGGGCTTGAGGCTCACCGGCAGCAACCACTCGTCGGTCTGTTGTTCTATACCCCGCCACAACTCCTGTGCGGTGTGGGGCCTGTCCCCCAAACATATGAGTTTCAGAATGGCCTGCTGACGTTTACCCCGGGCTGTGCTGAAGTTGGTGGTGAAGGTGTGTGGCTGACTGGATGAGCAGGTGGAAGAAGAGGAGGAGGAAGCCGAGTAGGAGGAGGAGGCAACAGGAGGCAAAGAATGTTGCCCTGCGATCCTTGGCGGCGGAAGGACGTGCGCCAAACAGCTCTCCGCCTGGGGCCCAGCCGCCACTACATTTACCCAGTGTGCAGTTAGGGAGATATAGCGTCCCTGGCCGTGCTTACAGGTCCACGTATCTGTGGTTAGGTGGACCTTGCCACAGATGGCGTTGCGCAGTGCACACTTGATTTTATCGGATACTTGGTTGTGCAGGGAAGGCACGGCTCTCTTGGAGAAGTAGTGCCGGCTGGGAACAACATCCTGTGGGACAGCAAGTGACATGAGCTGTTTGAAGCTGTCTGTGTCCACCAGCCTAAATGACAGCATTTCATAGGCCAGTAGTTTAGAAATGCTGGCATTCAGGGCCAGGGATCGAGGGTGGCTAGGTGGGAATTTACGCTTTCTCTCAAATGTTTGTGAGATGGAGAGCTGAACGCTGCCGTGTGACATGGTTGAGATGCTTGGTGACGGAGGTGGTGGTGGTACATCCCCTGTTTGCTGGGCGGCAGGTCCCAACGTTCCTCCAGAGGCGGAGGAAGAGGCCGAGGCGGCAGCAGCAGGAGAGGTAGCAGGGGGAGCCTGAGTGACTTCCTTGTTTTTAAGGTTTTTACTCCACTGTAGTTCATGCTTTGCATGCAGGTGCCTGGTCATGCAGGTTGTGCTAAGGTTCAGAACGTTAATGCCTCGCTTCAGGCTCTGATGGCACAGCGTGCAAACCACTCGGGTCTTGTCGTCACCACATTGTTTGAAGAAGTGCCATGCCAGGGAACTCCTTGAAGCTGCCTTTGGGGTGCTCGGTCCCAGATGGCGGCGGTCAGTAGCAGGCGGAGTCTCTTGGCGGCGGGTGTTCTGCTTTTGCCCACTGCTCCCTCTTTTGCTACGCTGTTGGCTCGGTCTCACCACTGCCTCTTCCTCCGAACTGTGAAAGTCAGTGGCACGACCTTCATTCCATGTGGGGTCTAGGACCTCATCGTCCCCTGCATCGTCTTCCACCCAGTCTTGATCCCTGACCTCCTGTTCAGTCTGCACACTGCAGAAAGACGCACCTGTGTTTCGTCATCATCAGAGACGTGCTAAGGTGGTATTCCCATGGGCTAGGTGGATGCCCCTGGGAAACCCTGCCAGCAGAGTCTTCAAACAGCATAAGAGACTGCTGCATAACTTGAGGCTCAGACAGTTTCCCTGGTATGCATGGGGGTGATGTGACAGACTGATGGGCTTGGTTTTCAGGCGCCATCTGTGCGCTTTCTGCAGAAGACTGGGTGGGAGATAATGTGAACGTGCTGGATCCACTGTCGGCCACCCAATTGACTAATGCCTATACCTGCTCAGGCCTTACCATCCTTATAACGACATTGGGCCCCACCAAATATCGCTGTAAATTATGGCGGCTACTGGGACCTGAGGTAGTTGGTACACTAGGACGTGTGGCTGTGGCAGAACGGCCACGTCCTCTCCCAGCACCAGAGGGTCCACTAACACCACCACGACCATGTCCGCGTTCCTTACTAGATGTTTTCCTCATTGTTACCGTTCACCACAATAAGAAAAATATTATTTGGCCCAATGTATTGAATTCAAATTTAGGCTTTTTTTTACAGACACCTAACACTATCTGGCTATCTATTTAGGTACCGTATTACACTAACAAAAGGCACAGCAGTAACAACAGATTTAGCTGAATATAAATTTGAGGCCTATTATTTAGGCGCTGGGTGAAAGGTATACGTTTACAGACAGAATTAGACTTGGAAATGCACGGTAGCATGTGAAGTTATTGTGGATGACCCTATCAGCACCTTGAATCTAATATACCCTTTTAGGGATAGATTGAAAGTAGGTCTGATACAGCAGAAACCACTAATTTAGGAAATTGCTAAATTGGGAATTGTATTTCAACCCAGAACAAAAACTTTGCTTTGACGGACACTAAATAACTTGACCAGCCACAGAAATAACCACAGATTTAGATGGATGTAAATTTGAGGCCTATTATTTAGGCGCTGGGTGAAAGGTATACATTTACAGACAGAATTAGACTTGGAAATGCACAGTAGCGTGTGTGTGAAGTTATTGAGAATGACCCTAACTGCACCTTGAATCTAATATACCCTTTTAGGGATAGATTTAAAATAGCTCTGATACAGCAGAAACCACTAAATTAGGAATTTGCTAAATTGGGAATTGTATTTCAACCCAGAACAAAAACTGTGCTTTGACGGACACTAAATAACTTGACCATGCTACAGCAATAATGACAGATTTGGATGAATATAAATTTGAGGCCTATTTTTTAGGCGCTGGGTGACAGGTATACATTTACACACAGAATTAGACTTGGAATTGCACAGTAGCGTGTGTGTGAAGTTATTGAGAATAACCCTATCTGCACCGTGAATCTGATATACCCTTTTAGGGATAGATTTAAAGTAGGTCTGATACAGCAGAAAACACTAATTTAGGAAATTGTTAAATTGGGAATTGTATTTCAACCCAGAACAAAAATATATGCTTTGCCAGACAGCAGACAGTATTACAATTGGCTGGCCACAGCTGAAACACCAGATTTAGGGTACTGCTATTTTGGCAATTGTATTTCAACCCTCAATAAAATAGCAAGCACAGCCAAGCCTCTGATGTAGGATATAGCCAAAAAATAACCACACCATTGGTGGTTAAATGCACTTGGTGACAGCTTGCCCCTGATGTAGGATATAGCCAAAAAATAACCACACAATTGATGGTTAAATGCACTTGGTGACAGCTTGCCCCTGATGTGGGATATAGCCAAAAAATAACCACACTATTGATGGTTAAATGCACTTGGTGACAGCTTGCCCCTGATGTGGGATATAGCCAAAAAATAACCACACTATTGATGGTTAAATGCACTTGGTGACAGCTTGCCCCTGATGTGGGATATAGCCAAAAAATAACCACACTATTGATGGTTAAATGTACTTGGTGGCAGCTTGTGTAGATCGATCACTGACTTAAGTGTTTTTGATGAGTAAACCCCTGCCTAGTGCCTAATCTCGCCCTAACAGTCGCAGCTGCAACCTCTCCCTACACTATTCAGAGCAGAGTGACAGGGCGGCGCTATGTGACTCCAGCTTAAATAGAGGCTGGGTCACATGCTGCACTGGCCAATCACAGCCATGCCAATAGTAGGCATGGCTGTGATGGCCTCTTGGGGCAAGTAGTATGACGCTTGTTGATTGGCTGCTTTGCAGCCTTTCAAAAAGCGCCAAGAAAGCGTCGAACACCGAACTTTTACGAAAATGATTGGGTTTGGGGTCCGTGTCACGGACACCCCAAAATTCGGTACGAACCCGAACTATACAGTTCGGGTTCGCGCATCCCTATTCATTATGTCTTGGCGACCCTCAGACTGACCTACATAGCACCAATAGGATCGCATAGAATTATATTGATTTATGATGTACTGTCTAAGGCTACTTTCACACTTGCGTTCAGAGCGGATACGTCTGGGGTCTACCCAGACGGATCCGCTCATATAATGCAGACGATGGGATCCGTCTGCATTATATTGTAGAAACAATTCTAAGTGTGAAAGTAGCTTCAGACGGATCCGTCCAGACTTTACATTGAAAGTCAATGGGGGACGGATCCGTTTGAAAAATGAGCCATATAGAGTCAAATTCAAACGGATCCGTCTGGACGGATCTGTTTGCCTCCACAAGGCCAGGCGGACACCCAAACGCTGCAAGCAGCATCAAGGTGTCCGCCTGCTGAGCGGAGGCTAAACGCTGCCAGACTGATGCATTCTGAGCGGATCCGCATCCCCCTAGAATTAGTGCTGGACGGATGCGTTCGGGGCCGCTTGTGAGAGCCTTTAAACGGAACTCACAAGCGGAGCCCCGAACACTAATGTGAAAGTGCCTAACACTGACATAATGCTGTAGGTCAGGACGAGAGCCCTCACAGATGCATACTGCAAGTTCTTTTTTTAAATTAGATCATTTTTATTTGTTTTTTTTTAAATCACAAAAATACAAAGGAAAATAGTCTGCACAGTATACATGCAACAGTTGATGACAAAAATACCATAGCATTACAAGGTCGGACAAATAGTTACTTTCATGAGTATCCCAAGTAACATCAACCATGGTACAAGAAGTACATAAAATCACGTAATCTAGTTACAAAGTATACCTGGTACAGAACCGCATTTCCCATCCAACAATTTATAAACATAAGACCATCCCACCCCACCCAACTAAAGCTGCTCCTCCCAAGTCCCACAGGGAAACCCTACAATCTTATCAGATGAGGGCAACAAGCAGGCAAGCGGCTCAATTGCAATAGCAAACAAAAGGAGAGATAATGGGCATCCCTGACGGGTTCCTCTTCCCAATCTGAATGACTTCGATGTTCCCCCATTCGCCTGTATCCTGGCCGAGGGGCCATTGTATAACAACTGAACCCAGGAGATAAAGGTCGTCCCAAACCCCATGACTCACAACACCTCCCACAGATAACACCATTCAACACTATCAAAGGCTTTAGCCGCGTACAATGAGAGGATGGCTCGCCCTCCGACAGACTCAACTCTTCTCTGAGTATTAAGAAAAAGACGTCTAAGATTCACTGAAGTAGATTTGTGAGGCATGAAACCCGCCTGATCACTATGAATAATAGTGGAAATGACAGACTGTAGACGAATCTCTAACACTTTCGCCTGAATCTTAATATCAGAGCTTAACAATGAAATTGGTCTGTACGACTCAGGGGATCTGGGATCCTTACCAGGTTTGGGCAGGACCACTACAAATAGCCTCTTTCATAGAAGCGGGAAGGTGTCCTGTTTGAAGGGAATCATTAAAAACTGACATTAAGTGGGGCATTAGAACATTACTATACTTTTTTAAAAATTCTAATCGGTAGTCCATCTATCCCTGGAGCTTTCTCATTGGGAAATGATTGTAAGGCCAATTCTATCTCCTTGAGTGTTAAAGGTCCTTCCAACCAAGCTGCACTTGTCGCTGATAGTCTCGGAATCTCAATCTCTGTAAGATAATTAGCTATATTAGTAGAATCCACCTTCAATTTAGACCTATACAAGGATTCATAATAGGTGTGGAAAACTGACAGAATCTCCTCATCCACCGTGGCAAGAGAATCATCTGCCCTCTGGATAGACAAGATTTTGGATGGTCCTTCCTGGGCTCTAATAACCCTTGCCAGTAGTTTACCAGAACTTTCCCCCGCCTCAAAATATTTTTGTTTTACAAAAAACCTGCGATTGTCCGCCATTTGCAATAAATGCTGCTTCAACCTCGCCTGAGCTGCTATAAGGGAGTCCTCACTTGCCCTATCAGGTGTATTTATAAACCTTTCCTCCGCCTACACTACCAAAGCTTGCAGCTGTTTCTGGGCTTCACGAGAACTACTTTTATGTCTGCTAATTTTCTGAATATAAAGGCCTCTGACGTATGCTTTGCAAGTATCCCACACCACACCCACACTTGCCGACCCAACATTTTGCGTAAAGAACTCTTTCAATTCCTCCCCCACGCCATTCTCCCCATCTACCAATTGTAGCCAAAACGGGTTAAGTTTCCATGTCCTGATCCCAGGGAGACGCCTAGTGCCCGGATGCAATTCTATAAAAATCGGGGAATGGTCGGAGAGACTTCTAGGTAAGTATTTAATTTCCACCACCGGCGACAACACCTCAGGTGAACCTATAGCTAGATCAATCCGACAGCGAATGGTGAGAGCTAGAAAAACATGAAAACTGACGCACACTCGGATTCCTCACCCGCCAAATATCATGTAAGTCAAGTTCCCGCAACACACTGGCAAAGTTAGAGTCCCTATTAGCTCCCGACATCCCTCCCATATCCAATGTTACTGAAGGGCAAGTATTAAAATCACCTACGGTCAGAATAGGGCATTGGGGTCAATCCTCAACATATCTCATAATTTATTTTATTACCTCACTACTGTAGGGAGGGGGAATGTACACTGCAACTAATATAAAAGGATCAATGATAACTACAGTGGAGACAAACATACCGTCCATTATAGTCTATGCGAGACGCATGACATATAAATGGCAGAGATTTATGCACTAGAACACTTACACCCCTAGAATGAGAAGAGAATATGGAGTGAAATGTGCAACCAATCCACGGCCTTGTGTACGACCGAAGTAGTGTTGGTAGATAAATGAGTGAGTCTCTGACAGACAAAATTTAGCAGGGTGGAACTGTTGAAGTGCCATAAACATCGCAGTATGCTCATTTGAATCACCTAAGCCCCTAACATTCCATCCTATTATCTTAAGACTATTTGCCATAGTACCATACATTGCATTCACCATCCGCGTACACCACAGCCATCATAAATGTTAGCTCTTTATTCCTCATATACCACAGAAATATTTGGACCCTGCTCTATCGCTTAGCCCACCCATTCCCAACCCAAAAAACTAACCCCAAAACAACTACCGGCAAGGACATGATCCCTACCCTGAAAAAAAAAAAACACCAGCAGGGCGAAAAAACTTCCCTACGGTCGGCCATACACATGGCGGAATAGGTGCCACAGGAAAACCCATGGAAGAATGTGCACATAGAACGGGTTACCCATGCTGACCTGCCCACATGTAGGTGCATCTGCAGCGTGCTGAACATAATCAAAGTGCATAAACATAGTTAAACATTTTCAGGTGACACCAGCAACTCATCACCAGAGTGACTTAAGGATCCGCGGACCCTACATATAAAGATAATAGAAACAGTAGACCGTAATAAGGACCGACAAATACGCAAAGCACTAATATGCAGAACATATCAAATATGTCCCTGAACACATCTGTCATATCTCACGTTCTCCAACACTACAATAGGCAGGACGCTCATCCCACAGAAGCTATATTCTTCAGCATAGGCGCATTAATGTCAATCCACTGCGCCACCTCCAGAGGGCGTGTCACAGAAACAGACTTCTCCATGCGCCACTACGCGGAGCCTGGCCGGATACAACATGGAGTACGGGATTTGTAGATTCCGAAGGCGCCTTTTCACATCCAGGAACTTGACTCTCTTCAGTCTGGAGACATCACAATTTTGCTCCCATTAATCAACAGCTCCGGATGATCTCTTGCTTTCTTAAGCATATTGTCCCTGAAGTGTAGCAGCTTCATTAGAACTGGAAGTGGTGGGGCCCCTGGTGGCAGAGTGCAAAACAGCACTCTGTGCTACCTTTCAATAGCAAACATCCTGAACAAGAAGTCCTTGCCAAATTTAATTGCAATCCAATCTTCAAAAAAGGATACTGGATGAGGACCTTCAGCTTTCTCGGGGAACCCCACCAACCAGAGATTGTTCCTCCTTGAACGATTCTCTAGATCATCTGCTTTTGACATCAACAGGGTTACATTATGAATAACCCTGCCCAGATCTCTTTTAACAGGGGGCAGTTGATCCTCCACTGTGCTCACTCTGGCTTCAACCTCAGTCATCCTATCAGTGACTTTAAAGTCTTGGCAGAGAAAGGAGACTTATTTTGCTTTGCTGGACTGCCTTAACCCTGGGTTTACACTTGAGCATTCGCAATGGAGCGCTCTGTATGCGCGATTGTACCGGCGTTTGCAATCGCGCATACAGAGACAAGCGAACGCCCATTGTCACGCGTTCCCAAAAGTCTATGTATGGGAACACGCGACAAGATGCCCCAAAGAAGCTCATGTACTTCTTGGGGCGTCAGGTGTTTTACTGCACAATCATACACGCTGTAAAACGCCTAGGTGAGAACCATTCCCATAGAGAATCATTGGTTTCTCCTTGTTGAGCGTTTTACAGTGCATAGGAACGCGCTGTAAAACGCTCAGGTGTGAACCCAGGGTAAAGATATCCTTAAAAGTAGGCTCACCAGTAATTTCATCAGGCTGTCCAATCTGTGTATGCTGAGGACATAGCGATGCAGGGCCATTAGATGGAGCTATTAGAACAGAGGCAGAAGCTCAAGCCATCTCTTCTGCCTGTGACTGCTCATATTCAAGTCCCAGTGTCAGCCATGCTGAGGCTTTCTGCCTCACAGCTGTCTCCCCTGATGTGGTGGACGGTACAGGCATCTCAGATGCTGAGCGGGCGTTTTAACCCAAGCGAGCCGCCAGGTCTGCGGCCCGCACCTCCGATGCGGCACCATCTTGTTTTACCGGCGTGGACATGCCAGCCTCCCTCCGCTCCCTCTCCTTTCTGCCAGTACGTGTCATGGCACTCTGTATAGGGTCCGTACACTCTGGTGCCCCGCAGTGAAAGAAAACAGCAGCGCTTGCTGCAGAGACAGGATTACTCAGGATGGCCGGTCAGGAGCTCCCCTCAAGCAGCCGCTCACATGCCCGACCAGGCCATGCCCCCACACTGCAAGTTCAACGCACTGAACTCACTCATGTGAAACCAGCCTAAGGGCTTATGCACATGTGTCTTTTGTGGTCCCAAAAAATAAAATCTGTGTTGGATCTGTATTTTTTGCAGATCCATTGTAATGCCTGTCCTTGTCCACAAAACGGACAATAGGACATGTGCATTCCATGCCACAAAAACAACAAACATTGAGTCATTTCAGTTTATTTTTTTTGGTGGATCCATGAATGGTTCCACATAGAGGCCTGTAAAAAAATAAAAATAAAGTGTGTGGTCACAGGACTCATTTGCCATAACACCAGTTAGATTTTTGCAATTTTGGGTTTGCAGATGTAGCCCCATTCATTTCTACATGAGTACTGCTACACTGCAATACTTGGGTGTGACAGTTATCACGCAACCAAGATCACCCTGTAGCTTACATTCTTACAACCCATTGTAGGCAACCATACTGCAGATATGGCCCTCTAAAAAAGGAGCTTGACACCCGATCTAGATCCATTCAGGGAAAACAAACATACCACCACCTTTCAAAATATTTTATTTTCCAACAATCCAGTAATAACTATTCACAGCTCATATCTAGTAACAACCTACAGTTACATGGATGGTAAAACTATAGGTGCCAATAAAATTCTCTTTAGGCAACATGAGGGAGAGACTGGCAGTAGGCACATCTACATCCATTACTAGATTCTGACTTCACGGTTTTATTGTAGTCTGGATTCATAACCTTTTCCACTTTCCTCAATGCTCACTGCTTGCCATTGCCATTGATTGGCCTCTTCTTGTGGGCATCACTGGAGAGATATGCTTCAAGCTTGGGACGGCTACTAATGCGTTTGACGTAGGCACAGAGGAGTGGGGAGCCTGAAAGGCAGTCTGGTGCCAGAACAAGATGGTTGTGCAGAAGATCCACCAGGTTGTAATCGGCAAAGGAAATCTACAAAGCAATAGGGAAATAATGCAGTTATACATAACAACTTTAGGAGTCAACAACTTACAGGGTATTCCGGCTAGGGTTGGGCAATATACCGGTATCACGATATACCGCGGTATTAAAAAAACGGCGATATCGCCGTTTCCTAAATACCGCGGTATTTTGTGACGTCATCAAAGAGGTCAGCACACATTGTGCGCTGACCTCTTCTAAACGTGCGTCCGCCCGCTTCTAACAACTCGCCTTCAGGAACTGACTGATCACTTACCGCCCGCCCCTGCACCTTGCTCTTCCTCTCGCTCCTGGCCTGCCTCCTTCTTGCTCCGCCTCCCTTAGTCAAGTCTCCACCCACCATCTGACATAATCACCGTCGTCACCCACCAGTGTCGGGCGCCTTGTGAGTACTGTCTCTGGAGAGACTTTTCCTGCTGTCTGATGACAAAGTTATAAACTTACTACTTCCCGCAGCGGCCGCCCCGGCTCCCCTCCTCCTCGCTCCCATAAGACCTTATTATAACGCTCCTTGTGGCCCCCCCCATACAGTGCAACGCCTCCTTGTGTGGCCCCCCATACAGTGTAACGCCTCCTTGTGTGGCCCCCCATACAGTGTAACGCCTCCTTGTGTGGCCCCCCATACAGTGTAACGCCTCCTTGTGTGGCCCCCCATACAGTGTAACGCCTCCTTGTGTGGCCCCCCATACAGTGTAACGCCTCCTTGTGTGGCCCCCCATACAGTGTAACGCCTCCTTGTGTGGCCCCCCATACAGTGTAACGCCTCCTTGTGTGGCCCCCCATACAGTGTAACGCCTCCTTGTGTGGCCCCCCCATACAGTGTAACGCCTCCTTGTGTGGCCCCCCCATACAGTGTAACGCCTCCTTGTGTGGCCCCCCCATACAGTGTAACGCCTCCTTGTGTGGCCCCCCCATACAGTGTAACGCCTCCTTGTGTGGCCCCCCCATACAGTGTAACGCCTCCTTGTGTGGCCCCCCCATACAGTGTAACGCCTCCTTGTGTGGCCCCCCATACAGTGTAACGCCTGCTTGTGGATTTTTTCTTTTAAACGGGTATTTATCGCGATATATATCGTTATCGCGATAAATTTTTTAATATCGTTATCGTCTGAATATTTTTGATATCGTCCAACCCTAATTCCGGCCCAACCAGTTGCTCTTCATTTCAGGAGGGTAATGCCCGCCCCCCCATAGTAGGCCCGCCACCTCTCTGCATTTGTTAATTGTTCAAGTCACCTTGAATTCACTGTCAGCTCGCAGAAAGGTCTAAGAGGGGAACCAGCATGGAGAACATAATACAAGTACTGAGCAGATTTACTGTCAACTGGAATATTAATGAATGGCCCTGATAAGTGGAGGAGGCATTTCTCCACCTCACTTGTACTATGGATTTATACAAAGTTGTTTATAATCCGAGGTACATGTCAATGTGTTTCCATGGTAACAGACTACAAACAATCATCCTGCTTTCAGTTTTCCATGTGTCCCTTACTTGCTGCTAAAGTACTGGAGCAACAAAGGTGGTTGTGAAGGTGTGCACAGCCTTTAGATCTTTATGAACACGAGTATTACCATGTGGACTTTCCATTTCTTGCAGGCTCTCTAACAGCAGCCTGTGTCAGTGACACAGAACTATATATTTGCATACATTAAAGATTTAGAAAAAACAAAAAACACACACCACATACAGAACAGACCAAGTTTGGACACTCCTTCTCATTCAAGGAGTTTTCTTTATTTTCATGACTATGAAAAATGTAGATTCACACTGTAGGCATCAAAACTATGAATTAACACATGTGGAATTATATACATAACAAAAAAAAGTGTGAAACTGAAAATATGTCATATTCTAGGTTCTTCAAAGTAGCCACCTTTTGCTTTGATTACTGCTTTGCACACTCTTGATGAGCTTCAAGAGGTAGTCACCTGAAATAGTTTTCCCTTCACAGGTGTGCCCTGTCAGGTTTAATAAGTGGGATTTCTTGCTTTATAAATGGGGTTGGGACCATCAGTTGCGTTGTGGAGAAGTCAGGTGGATACACAGCCGATAGTCCTACTGAATAGACTGTTAGAATTTGTATTATGGCAAGAAAAAAATAAAAAAAGCAGCTAAGTAAAGAAAAAACGAGTGGCCATCATTACTTTAAGAAATGAAGGTCAGTCAGAAAAAAAAATAAAAAAAATTTGAAAGTGTCCCCAAGTGCAGTCGCAAAAACCATCAAGCACTACAAAGAAACTGGCTCACATGTGGACCGCCCCAGGAAAGGAAGACCAAGAGTCACCTCTGCTGCGGAGGATAAGTTCATCCGAGTCAGCCTCAGAAAATCGCAGGTTAACAGCAGCTCAGATTAGAGACCAGGTCAATGCCACACAGTTCTAGCAGCATACACATCTCTAGAACAACTGTTAAGAGGATACTGAATCAGGCCTTCATGGTAGGATATCTGCTAGGCAACCACTGCTAAGGACAGGCAACAAGCAGAAGAGACTTGTTTGAGCTAAAGAACACAAGGAATGGACATCAGACCAAAGCACAGATTTCCACTGGTCTAACGAGTCCAAATTTGAGATCTTTGGTTCCAACCACTGTGTCTTTGTGCGACGCAGAAAAGGTGAACGGATGGACTCTACATGCCTGGTTCCCACCGTGAAGCATGGAGGTGTGATTGTGTGGGGGCGCTTTGCTGGTGACACTGTTGGGGATTTATTCAAGATTGCTGTGGTAGCCATGCTGGTTCAGTATGCCTTCATCTTGCAGCAGCATTCTATTCCATCCGGTTTGCTTTTAGTTGGACCATCATTTATTTTTCAACAGGACAATGACCCCAAACACACCTCCAGGCTGTGTAAGGGCTATTTGACCATGAAGGAGAGTGATGGGGTGCTGCGCCAGATGACCTGGCCTCCACAGTCCACGGACCTGAACCACAGAGTGAAGGCAAAAGGGCCAACAAGTGCTAAGCATCTCTGGGAACTCCTTCAAGACTGTTGGAAGACCATTTCAGGTGACTACCTCTTGAAGCTCATCAAGAGAATGCCAAGAGTGTGCAAAGCAGTAATCAAAGCAAAAAGGTGGCTACTTTGAAGAACCTAGAATATGACATTTTCAGTTGTTTCACACTTTGTTATGTATATAATTCCACATGTGTTAATTCATAGTTACATTTTCAGATCAATGGCCTGTCAATTAAATAGTCCTAGTAAAACTAAAGCAAACCAATACTCACATGAGCTCCTACTACAAACCCCTTCCCCTCATTATTAGAGGAAAGCAGACGTTCAAAGTGACCAAGGTCAGTGGGCAGAGCCTTAACGTAATCATCTTTTCCATTCTCCTAAACAAAAAAAGGAAAATCGCATGAATCTTCTGAAGAGGAAGACATTTCTCTGTCAGACTTCTGGGTGTCACTCACATAGTTCTGATAGATCATCTTCAAATACTTCAGCCGAAGATCTTCCACTCCGTCATTAACCATGTCTATGAGGCTTGCCTCATGAGGATTTTTCCCATACAGATCTACAACCCAATCAGTTCAGAATGAGTAAATATATGCAGAGGGATCCACAAGCTCAATACATGAAAGAACAAAAGAATCTCCGACACCTGAGTTGCTCCTGATCCCCCAGTCGTGTGGATTAAAACATCTGGCAACGGGGGGGGGGGGGGGCTATTGGCGGGGAGCAGCCAATAGCAGGCTGTGACAGGGACTAGCCTCCCTAGAGTCACCTGGAGATGCAGCGGGATCAGGAACAGCACAGGTGCTGGGGAGGTGGGTAAGTATAATCTATATGAGGGGGGCATATGTTAGACTTTGTATAACCCCTTTAAGTTGTAATACCATGATTCCTTGCAAGAAGGCGCAAAATGGCATTGGACTGATACAGCGTGAAGTCTCCATCTTTAAATCCTGGAAGTTGGCCATACACCTACAAGGAGAAAAGACGACAAGGAACTAAGATAGTTTGACAGCACTGAATGTTAACTACAGCAAAATTCCTGGCATTGTTGGGATCTGATTGATGCAGATTACAAAAAAAATATGGATTAACGTAGGGAAAAATAGAGGATACACTGGTACTGAATGGATCAAGTACTGGAAGTGGAGCATCTAGGGCAGGGGACAGGAACCTTCAGCACACCAGCTGTTGTGAAACTACAACTCCCAGCATGCTCCATTCATTTTTATGAGAGTTCTGAGAAGAGTAGATGAAGCATGCATGCTGGGAGTTGTAGTTTCTCCCTACTCCTTTATTTATAGTATAAGGCCAAGAAACACAGGAGAGGAGAGAATTGATGACCAAACCTAATAAGCAGGGTGTTCTATTGGTGGCAAATAAGGGCCTTAGACTGGGGCTCCGATCAGAAGCTGCCACTGCACCACCAATGAGGGGGAGGGGAGAGGACCCTGTGCCCACTGCCACCAATGATTAATACTGGGGGGTTGAGAGAGGCTGGCGCACTGTGCCAATGATTTTAATGGGATTGGGGGGGTACACTGCACCACCAATGATAATTACCCCTTTATACAGGAGGCGGGTACTGGCAGATCAGCGGCAGTTAACCCCTTAGGTGCCACACCTGAGGGGTTAACTGCCGCTGATCACAGCTCCCTGTCAGGGGCAGGGTGCCGGCAATGTGATTCTGCTGCCGGCACCCGCCTCCTGTATTGTGTTAAAGACTGATTACTTTATATGGGACTCCAGACTTTTCACTATTAGGCTACACAGACCGGCGCCCAGCAATGTCCCAGCACTCACCATTAGTCCTGGGACGCTGCTCCGTTCGCCCGCAGTGCCCCATTACTGTCTCCTCTCCTGCTCCACATGCTGCTGATTACTATCGGAGCGATGGGAGGAGACATCAGCTTCACTAGTGGGCATTCCTTCTCCCTGGCTGTAGGGGGGAGGGAGGACAGCTTCCTTCTCCCCTGTGCTGCTGAGAGAACATGAGCGCGCCAATAGCAGCGCGCTCATGTTCAGAGATACTATACTAGACTGTGCAGAAGCGCAGCCCAGTATTGAAAAAACTGAAATCCTGGTATCGTATCGATATTCAGTATTCAGCGCAGGCGCAGTGAGGGAAGGGCATTCTCCGGCAGTCGGCTTCCTCACTGACCTATTTAGCACAGGTGCAGTGAGGAAGCCAGCAGCTGCCGAGCATACTTCCCTCACTGCACTGAATGGGATGGCGCAGGCACAAGATTCTTAGTAGACAGCGCCAGTGGGAGGAGAGCAGCGCTGCCCTGGCAAGCAAGAGAAGGGTGTGATCCAGTTTCCTGTCCTGAGGAGTAGGAGGCGGTCTCTCCATGGGTGCTGTCATAGGCGAGGGGGAAAATTCCATGTTAGAAAATCTAGATGCCGCTCCCTCTCTTCTGAGCCCTGGCGTATCCCCAAACAGTTTATGACCACAGTTGGGGTGTTGCTGTATTCAGGAGAAAGGGTAGCAAATTGTGGAGGTGGGGGGATATTCTCCTGTTATCAGTTATGAAAAGGTTTGGGCCTAAAGCACTATTTTCTTGTTATTTTTTTTCAAAATTTTCACACCCAAGTAATAAAAATTCCCCATAGCGGTTTTGACTGTTGGGGAACCTCAGGGTCTCTTTAAATGCAACATGGTGCCCCAAAGACCATTTTAGCAAAACCTGCCCTCCAAAAACCGTATGGCGCTCCTTGCCTTCTGTGCCCAAACAGTGATATACGACCACATATGGGGCATTTCTGCAAACTGCAGAATCAGGGTAAGGGCTTGTTCACACGACCGTGGAATGAATAATGGAATGCCTCTAAAGGCATTCCAACATAGAATTGCACTATGGTCCATGGGAACAGAATCCATAAAGCAATTCACCTTTTATCATCAAAGTGTGAACGGATTAAAAAAAAAAAAAAAATGAAATTTGCTCATCTATATTATGAACCCTTGCTGTGTTCCAGAAAAAAAAAAAAAATTTAAATGGAAAAAAAAAATATCTAGTTTGCTTTAATTCCAATGGATTACCTAAAGAGTTAACATTTCTAAAACCAGTTTTGAATAGTTTGAGGGGTGTAGTTTCTAAAATGGGGTCATTTATGGGTTGTTTCTATTATGTAAGCCCCACAAAGTGACTTCAGAACTGAACCTTAAAAAGTTACTTAGGAAATTTTCCTAAAGTCAAAAAGTTGCTTCTAAAATTCTAAACCTTCTAATGTCCTAAAAGAATAAACTTACATTACCAAGTGGGGAATGTTAGTGATGCCTCATAAACTATTCATTATCTGTCTTAAAGGCAAAGCGTCAAATTTAGGGGTTCATAAACTTTGATTTTTGATAAATAAAAAAAAAAAGGTAAAACATTGATTCAAATTTACCATTAACAAAGTACAAGGTGTCAGGAGAAAGTCTCAGAATGGCCTGGATACGTGATAAATATTTTTATATTTTAATAGTACAGGTGGTTTCACATGCAGCTATAACCATGTGTATTTTTTCAGTTCCCCCCCCCCCCCCCCCCCCATCTTGGGAAGGGGGGGGGGGGGGGATTTTGAATTTTTTAAATATAATAATAAGCAGTCATTAGATTGCTTCTTTCAAAGACTCCAATGCATTATACGGTGTTCCTATGGACGCCTGCCACATGCACCTCTGCCCATCCTTCGAGAACTCTAACCAGGGCTACATGACAACATTTGTCACACAACTTATTATGTAATAGTCAATGGTGGCAGTTGCACAAAACTCCATCCAAGTTGGATTTTTGTCCAGCTGTTGCATTGCGACACCATTGACTGTCATTACACATCAAGTGTTGCCATGTAGCTTCTTGCACCTACGCCATATGACCGATGAACATGGCACCACAAGGACTCGGGAAAGATGCAAGAAGGCTGTGGCGCTACTGCAAATTGTCTGGGGTCCTGGGTGTATGACGCCCCAATGATTAGATACTGATGACATTTGAGCTCACAGTTACATGTAGATACTGGAACAGACCCCAGAAAACAGTACTCCCAAGCTCAGCATCCTCACCCCTAGTGTCTTATGCTGCACTTCTATATGGACCAGTAGCTGAAACAGGTGAGTTTTTTGTACTGGTTAGTTTTCAGGGCTAACAGACCCCTTATTGAGATTTCAATCAATATCTATTCTCTTACATATTGTGTGGGACCTGGGTGTCTGGTTTTTAAAGCAGCAGGGTGTGTGGGAAGGGGGTTGCAGTGTCCCCTCTTAAACTCCATCTGCACCCTGAAAACCATTTAAACTCCCACCACCACAATTAAAGGCCTAATAGGGGATCTGAACCTGCGCTCCTCTAATCACTCATTCTGTTACTGTAAATCTGACAGGCAGTCTATTAGGGTGAGAGGAAACACTGAAAGCAGCAGTACACCAGAGCTGGCATCCACAAGTGATGAGCGGGCACAGACCCCGATCCCACGCCATCACCTGATCTACATTTTACCATTATACTTTGCCCATAAGGGGTTTCACCTTACCGCAGCCTTCTTCAGATCCCCCTTCTGCCAGTCAGCAGACGTTACAACTTCCTCCTTCCATTGAGCTCCCTGGTCAGCCATGAGCATCCGCATAGCTTCACAACGACCTGACAAGGAAATCAAATGGAGAAATAACTCACCCCAAACCCCTGCAGACCACAAGGCAGTTTCCTCCCTCCTCCCCAAATGTTACAAAAATGTAACCTCTTCCTTACAGCAGTCGGCTATTCTGACTAGGGCTAAGCTGCAGTACCAGACACAGCCACACGTGTTTGGATGTCTGATGAATTCTGCCTCTTGGGGCCCTTTTACCCGAGCGGATGCCGTGCGGGTAATCCGCTGCATGAAAGACAGCCAAGCCCCGCTCCGGACAGGAGAGACACGGAGCAGTAACATGATTGATAATGCTCAGTCCCCCTCTGATCTCTTTACTACAGAATCACGGTGACAACTTCATCTTACTGCGATTCTGTAGTAAAGAGATCAGAGGGCCACGGAGCATTATCAGTCATGTTACTGCTCTGTCTGCTGTCTAGTACGGGGCTTGGCGGTCTTTCACACAGCCGATTACCCTTGTAGGTGCAGCTGACTGTAGTAAACCATCAATGTAAAAATGCTTTAAATGGTTTGGTTTTAAAGGGCTTCTGTCACCCCACTAAACTGATTTTTTTGTGTACTTCTAATCCCTATCCTGCGATATTGCTTTACCTTATGTTATTCATTTTCGTTCAGTACATTTTGCAAAAAACACACTTTTATTATATGCCAATTACCTTTCTACCAGCAAGTAGGGCGTCTACTTGCTGGTAGCAGATTCAGAAAACCGCCCTCTTGTTGATTGCGGCTGGCCCTGTCAATCTCCTCCGGCTGGCCCTGTCAGCATTTCAAAAATAGTGCGCCTGTGTTGATTCGGCGCAGGCGATCTGAGATGAGGCTCGCCTCCTCAGCACTCCTTCAGTGCAACTGCGCCGATGACATCACCGAAAGAGAAGAAGTCATTGGCGCAGGCGCACTGAGGGAGTGCTGAGGAGGCGAGCCTCCTTATCTCAGATCACCTGCGCCGAATCAACACAGGCGCACAATTTTTGAAATGCTGACAGGGCCGGCCGGAGGAGATTGCGGCTGGCCCTGTCAATCAACAAGAGGGGGCGGTTTTCTGCGGCTGCTACCAGCAAGTAGACGCCCTACTTGCTGGTAGAAAGGTAATTAGCATATCCTAAAAGTACGTTTTTTGCAAAGTCTACTAAATGAAAATTATTAACATAAGGGAAAGCATTATCACAGGATAGGGATTATAAGTACACAAAAAAAAAAAAAAAAAAGTTTAGCGGGGTGACAGAAGCCCTTTAATAAAAAGAAAAATCTACTTACCTCGGACATCAAAATAAATGATGGTGTATTCAGGCACTAAAGAGAAAAGACAGACGGTATTAATTGGTGGTAATGCTACATGACTTCTGTATATGCCGGTTGTTACAAGCTATCCCTAAGGGATCATACACACAGCCGTTGCAGTTATTGTGGTCCGCAAAACACGGATACCGGCTGTGTGTGTTCTGCATTTTGCAAAACGCAATGTCTAGCCCATAATAGAATTGGTCCGTTTTATGGATAAGGATAGGACATGTTCTATCTTTTTTTTTAGGATGCCACACGGTGTGCTGTCTGCATCTTTTGTGGCCCCATTGAAGTGAATGAGTCTGCAAAAAATGCCGATCAGATGTGGACAAAAACGGTTGTGTAGGAGTTCTGCCCATTTGGGGGGCGCCAACGTGTACAGAGCAGAGCTGTGGAGTCAGAGGCCAAAGTTCTGATATTTCTTAAATTGCTGTAATATGTAATGTATTATGCAGTTATTAACTGGAAAACACAATCACACTTAGGCCTCATGCACACGACCGTGCCTTTTTTTGTGGTCCGCAAAAGACAGAATCCGCCATTGTAGAAATGCCTATTCTTGTCCGCAAAATGGACAATAGAACATGCTATACATTTTTGGGCGGGGCTTCGGAACGGAGCAATGGATGCTAACAGCACATGGAGTGCTGACCGCATCTTTTGCGGCCCAATTGAAGTGAATGGGTCCGCTCCCGAGCCGCAAAAACTGCGGCTCGGATGCCGACCCGAAAAACGTTTGTGTGCATGAGGCCTTAATTGTAAGAAACCTATGAACTTGTCCTCAGACAATGGTAGAAAAGCGCTATATGCATGTCCTGGAAATGCTGAGAATCGTGCAAGTCTAAATGGGAATAAAAGAAACATGCAAAAAGCGGAGCCGCTATAGTCAGTGGTTGTCTGGGAATAAATACCTTACCACAGGTCCCACCATTCACCCTCCACTATGGAAAGATTCCTACTTAACTACTCCCCGCCGCTCCGGTCCTGCGTGTCCATCTTCCGGTCCACGGCTTGTACACTTCCTCTCCGGCACGGGCATGATCATCTGCTCCACTGCAGCCAATGACTGGTTTTTGTAGTGATGTGTTACAGTGCATTATGCCGCCAGAAGGATACCGACAGGCAAGCTATTAGGCTGTGCCTCTGGCAGGACCTAATAGGGCTTACACAGCGCAGAACTGGAGGCCTTCCTTGTAGGCCCAGCTACTTGCAGACATCGGCAGCCCTCACTCTCGTACGTGGCAGTGCCGGTGGCTGACTGAGGGAGTCCTTCCTCTGAAACCACTTACACGCTGTGGTCGCTATTGACTGTGGCATCTAAAGGGTTAAACCATCAGCGCTTCCACCATTCGGGTGGGACTCCGCTCTCCACTGTCCAGGAGACCCATGCAGCACTTACATCTTAATGACCGCTGTAAAAAGGCGCATCGGCGGTAAGGCAGTTTCCTAATGTTTTTTGCAGCCTTGGCAGTTCTGAAATTGCAGCTTTCACTGGGTTTAACGTTTTCCCATAATAAAACATATGACTTTCATAAGCAAGTCTGGCAGCTATTTAAAGTTAGCCACTTCACTGCCAAAGAGCTGATACTACAGGGAGCAGGTGTGTAGGGGAAGCAGGCCAAGATGGAGAACAGCCATTGTGAGGAACACATCCACGGAGAAAAGCGTGTGGTGATTTGCCAGAAGCTCTGTTACCCCCTCTGCACAGACCATGAGCAAAAGTGTGATCGCCATCTAGTGGCTGCTGACATGTAGCTTCCTTGTCGGAGGCACTGTACAGGAGCAAGGACAGGCAAGTACTGGGGGACTTTAGAAGGCAAACTGGAAACCTTAAAGGGGTTGCCTAAAATGCTTAAAAATGTCAGACAACCCCTACAAGGTCTTAAAAAAATAAATAAAAAATATGATATACTAACCCCCTTACTCCAGCACCATTCTCTGTGACACTTCTCTGGTACTCCCACTGCATGTTACCAAGTACCAGGATGTGCATGGATCCAGTCACTGTCCACAGCTGGAGACCACCAAGCACCTTTTCCGCAAAACTGACAGACAATCGGACGTTCTATTTTTTTTTTTGCAGGCCATGGAATGGACAGTGCGCCGTCCCCATTGAAATAAATAGTTCGGCATCTGATTGTCAATAAAATGTGGAGCGAAACATGTCTGCTGCCCAGAGACCTTGTGTCGTCCAACTTTCCAGTGCCAACTACTGCCATAGGAGGGCACAGAGCCGCCGTTTTTTGTCCGCATCCGAAATGCTGTTTTTGCAGCATGGCTGTGGAAAAATTCACTTCAATGGGACAGCAAAAGATACTGACAGTACTCTTGTGTGCTGTCCACATCCGCTGCTCCAATCCGTGGTCCACAAAAAATAGAAAATATTCCATATAACCTGTCCTATTCTTATCCGTTTTGCAGACAATAGGCAGTTATAATAACGGCTGTCCATGCCATTACACAGATTGTGGAACATACACACAGACACTATCCGTGGTTTTGCAGACCACAAAAACACACAACGGTCATGTGCATGTAACCTAAGGAAGCACCACATAAAACTGCAAATAAAGCCGTCCTATAGCCCAGCCATTGGCCTAGCAGAGCTGAGTGAGCGCAGAGGCTCATACTACACAGCCATATGGTGGATAGATTCTCCTCCTATGGTTCCCATTGTGAATGGCAGGGCACAGGAGCACTGACAGGTCTGTAGGCACAGCACCCTCTGGACTGCCCCACCATGACACATGCCTGGAGCACAGCGCCCCCTCTAGGTTACATCTGTAATGGAGGGCTGGGATCACAGCACAAGCGGCTGCTATAGGCGTCACACCCACTTAAAGGGGAACTCCTGCAGTGGTAAAACAAACTCCAGGAGCTGATGCCGGTGACCACTGTGTACACAGCCCATCCTGTACAGCAATGCAAAGTCACCCATGGAAACGGGACGCAGAAAACGACAGCCCTTCTTAGTTTCTAGTCCATAAAGTGAGTCTGCAGCAGACATCTTCCAGTACAGATTACACTTCCCTCGGATAAGCCGTAAACACCCAGACTCCGCGATAAGAGCCCGCGCCCTATCGTGCAATGCAAGCGCTGAGGCGTCTTACTGTTGTCTTGCGGTGAGATGCACAGGTACAGGAGTCACAGCCGGGGGAAACTGCAGCCAGGTGAGCGGAGGATTTATAGGCGGCGGAGGGGGAGGAGCTGAGGGAGACTGCGCCTGCGCGGCGGCTCCTGTCAGTCACGGCGGCTCCTGTCACTGAGGAGGGCAACCAGGCTGTGCTGCCCACCTAGTAAGAGCAAGCCGGGGCGGGGTAGTGGTCCGTGACCGCCAGCAGCCGCCATCAGTCATGCAACAACGTCTTGCTTACAGTTTTTTAAATACAAAATCACTGCGTTTTTTTCTGCTGTGTAAACTATTCTAAAGATTGTGACAAAAACTCTTTAAATACGGCTCATGTGAACACACTACATATCTATGGGCCATTAAAGGGGTATTCTGGTTGCTACAAGTTATCCCACAGCCTGGGGCATATATTATCAGATCGGTGGGGGTCCTACTGCTATGGACCCCGTATCTCCTGCAGCCCCCCCTGAAATTAACAAAGTGGCCGGTCACACATGCTGGTGGCCGCTCCATTCACTTCTATAGTAGTTCCGGAGATAGCGGTACAGCGCTCCACTGTCTCCGGAATTCCCATAGAGATGAATGGATAATGTCTAACAACTGGAATACCCCATTTAACCCTTTTGAGGACCAAGCCATCTTTGACAGAGACAGGATTTTGTTTTTTCCAACAGTCTTAGGCCTCATGCACACGACCGTTGTGTGCATCCGTGGCCGTTGTGCCGTTGACCTGTCCTATTTTTTTGACGGACAACGGTTCACGGACCCATTCAAGTCAATGGGTCCGTGAAAAAACGTGATCCGTGGCCGTAGGTTACTTTCATACAGACGGATCCGAAGATCCGTCTGCATAAAAGCTTTTTCAGAGCTGAATCGTGAAAACTCATATCCGACAGTATATTCTAACACAGAGGCGTTCCCATAGTGATGGGGACGCTTCTAGTTAGAATATACTGAGAACTGTGTACATGACTGCCCCCTGCTGCCTGGCAGCACCCGATCTCTTACAGGGGGCTGTGATCCGTACAATTAACCCCTCATGTGCCGCACCTGAAGGGGTTAATTGTGCGTATCATAGCCCCCTGTAAGAGATCCGGGGCTGCCAGGCAGCAGGGGGCACCCCTTCTCCCTCCCCAGTTTCAATTTCATTGGTGGCCAGTGCGGCGCCCCCCCTCTCTCCCTCTATTGTATTTAACTCATTGGCCGCACACTGTGCCACCAATGAGTTAAATACAATAGAGGGAGGGGGGCCGGGGGGGGGGGGGCGCACACTGTGCCACCAATGAGTTAAATACAATAGAGGGAGGGAGGGGGGGGGGCGCACACTGTGCCACTAATGATAATACAATATTTAGTGTCCCACTAGGTAGGAGTGGGCACTACACAAGGGTCAATTGGGTAGCGTGTACTTCTACTCACAAGGGACAGTGATATTGATCTATGCATTTAACGTATTTTCAATGTGTTTTTGCATTTGTGTATTTTCCCTGTTATATGCTTTGCAGGCCTAGTGGAGTGTAATTTAGCCTCCCAGACACTAGAGGGAGATAGGGAGCCCCTAGTATAAAAACGGAAAAACGGTCACGGATCACGGACCAACAGAACCCCGTTTTGCGGACCGTGAAAAAATACTGTCGTGTGCATGAGGCCTTTTTTTGATTTTTTTTCGGCAGCATAGACGTATTAGGGATTTTTGTACATGAGCGAGTTTTCCTTCCAGATGTAATGTGGGCATACCTCCCAACGTTAGAAAATTGTAAAGAGGGACAACGTGTGCATCGCGTGTAGCGCTCCGCTGCAACTTGTTTCATACCAGGCCACGCCTCTAACTCTGCCCAAAGCATAACTATACACAACCATTCCCCATAGTGCCTCCACATAGTAATTATTCCCCCTCTGTGCCACCACACAGTAGTAGTGCCCACACTGTGCATCTCACAGCAGTTATGCCCAAATGTGCCCCCTCAGGAATCCAGGCTGGGATACCACGGGCCTTAATCGAATAAATGATCAAATCAAGTGATAGAATAATAAAAAGAAAAATATAACCAACATACACTTATGGCCTAGTTCACACAAACGTATGCCTTTTATAGTTTTTTGCGGTCCATTTTTCACGGATCCGTTGTTCCGTTTTTGAGTTCCGTTGTGTTTCCATTTCCTTTCCGTTTTTCCGTATGCCATATACAGTATACAGTAATTGCATAGAAAAAATTGAGCTGGACATAACATTTTCAATAGATGGTTCCACAAAAACGGAACGGATACGGAAGACATACGGATGGATTTCCGTATGTGTTCCGTTTTTTTGCAGACCCATTGACTTGAGTGGACCCACGAAATGTGATTTGTGGGCAATTATAGGACATGTTCTATCTTTCAACGGAACGGAAATACGGAAGCGGAATGCTTACGGAACACATTCCGTTTTTAATGCAGGACCATTGAAATGAATGGTTCCGTATACGGCCCGTATACTGAACACAAAAAAACGGCCTGTACACTAGATGTGCGATCTGTCCATCCATATGATCGCATATAGTAAAACGACAATCCTTTAAATAATCGTACATAGGAAAACAGCAGAATCCGAGATCGCAACTACCCACTACTAACCGCATATAGTGTTTGCGATATTTACAAAAGACTATTGGATTAAGTACAACTTCTATTCCTGATCTATTTGACATCCATACTACTCAAGCTTTATTTGACACCCCCTTGAAACACCACGTGACAAAACCACAAGCTCCGGCACACAAGTCACGTGAAGGAGCATCACGTGAGACGCCAGTTTCACCGCGAAATTGAAACTACACGGCTGCTGCACAAACAATCGAGATACATAGAATATACAGCATCACGAAGGTGGGTGAGGGTGGGTGAGTCTTTATACACCACGAGGAACGCCTCTGGTGGAGATGCTAAAGCAACTTTAAAGTGAGCAATAAGTGACATTGTATATTTGACACCAAGATTAATCGAACTACTATACCATCGCTAAGATCGGATTTGAATCTTATACTCATCCAGAGCCTGTTGGATGTCCTCATAGCTCAGGATGGTCTCGCTGGGCAGGTACCTGAAGATTTCAAGGGTTTTTCCCCTGAGACATGGTGTGAGGAATCTGACCCACTGGTCCTCCGGCAGCTGGTACTGATGGCAGGCCGTCTCAAATGCCAACAATAAAGTGTCCAAGTCCCCATCTTTGTCCAGCAGGGGAAAGTCCTCAGCCCGCAGTTTGGGAATCCAGATCTCTGGAGACTCACATCGGGATGGAGAGGGCTGCTGGAATTGGTGCTTCAACTGGAGCATTTGTAGCTGTTGCTCATGCTCTGCATGCTCGCGGATGGGAGGATGAGCAGGGGGAGTGAGCCATCCGCGGACCTCACCTTCGGCAACTGGCTTTGGCTTTGCTCCCCCTCGTCTGGAAGAAAGTCGCCTTTCACCTCCTTTCGGCCCCCTATCTGGACTGCGTCCTCCCCGCCATGATTCATAGCCTCGGCCATCTCCTTAGCCTTGCTTCTTGTGTAACTGGCCATCATTGCCACGGATGGTCACTGACACGGACTGCAACCTGATGCACACACACCTTATTGTATTTGCACTCAGACAGTCTAGTGTTGAGCTGATCTTAAGACTCCAGCGGCAAAAGCTACAGCTGGTCATCTTTAGTGTCAGGGAGTATGGGTCTCACACACACTGGTATCTTGATCCCACTTTGCTGTCACCAATATGTGACGGATACCACACCTCATGCCCGCTTGATGTCACCTATGTCGATCATGAGACGCAGTATGGTCACTTGTTACCAAAGCTTGACGTTACGCCCTCCAGAGGAACAGGTAAGGTCAGCTTGGTACAGTTTACACAGACACCTCCTATCCACACGGGCACAGAGAGGCAACAAGCTGAGGGGGCCTTTTCATTGCCGCAGTGAAAACAGCACCTTCTCAGCCTGGGTAGCTCTCTCTAGAATTCGGGGACAAGGATATCTAAGCAGTCCAACCCTCAGACAGCCTGAGGCAACCGTAACACCTTATAATAACAGCTTTTATTAATGTCCTCTGTCCCTTTCCACTGCTCCCTTAAAAGACAGTTGCTATGACTTGTCTGTCTCTGGCTAAGAAAACAGGAATACAGAGGGGCGGTCCTTCACACTGCATGCCTGCTTTAGGCTTCATAGTGAGGAGGCGTGTCTCTCGGTAATCCAATCTGATTGGCTCGCAGAGATCTGGTGGCTACAGCAAGTGTGTAATGGAAGTGAGGGAAAGCAGTTTTGGCCTCAGAGAACTGGAAGAGGAGCCATCTTGAGAAGCTCCTCATATTGCAAATGTATAAACAGCCGTAACTAAGGGAAAAACTCAAGGAAAACAGTGGTATGTGAAGAAACTAAAGATTGCTTTATGCATAATGCTGCTGCAGCGGTAACATATTCTAAAATTGTTTTTTTTATGAAAACATGACAGTTACCCTATAAATGGAGGAAAGTCTCCACCTATTTAGAGGCTTCCCTCTTTTATACTATTCCACTGCTCATGTCTGTGAATGGGGTCCCCGATCATATGTATCAATAGGATTTCTTTCCCTCCCTACACAGTCCTCCCTTAAATTTCGAAATCGCTACTCGATTCCCATGCTACCTATATTCTCCTTCTGTCCCTCTACAGTCTAGTGAAGATATCATGCACTTTAACAAGCTTCTCAACTCTTTCTCCAGTCTCCTAACCTATAAAACGGCGTTGTCAGGCCGTTGCCTCAGCGGTTGACTTTTGCTAATACATCCAGATTGATTTAATATCCCAGTCTCTATTTAGAACTCTCGGCTGCAAGGTCTGAATATTATAAATCCATTCAGCCTCTTTTTGGTTAATATTTTTTTACTTTACTGGGTCTCCACTTTTCCACTTCTTTTTCATCAACTCTCCCCTTGTAAATTTGAAACCCCTAGGGTTTTTTCATGACACTTTTTAAGTGTGGCGAAACGCTGTGATTCCCTTTTCTTATATTGTGGATGTGTTCCTTTATGCTAATCTTTTGTTTTCTGAGGGTCCTTCCTACATAGTGGAATCCAAAGGGGAATTCCAGGACATGTATGACCCCCATACTTTCACACGACAGTTCTCCCTTAATCCTAAAACTTTTATCACCCACAAGAAATGCTATCTTCCTTTTTCTTCCACTTTTTGTCACTGCGGCCTATTCTTGCATGCACCGCAAAAGCCCCACCATGTAAACACATTTTTATTAAAGGCAGTTTCTTTGGTTACTAAATTACTATGCACTAATTTATTTTATGACTGATGGTTCTCTTCCGAAGATAAATGGAGGGAATTTTGATTTCCTATGACCATATCATTTTTTAATACCTTCCAATTATGTTTTATTATATTTTTATTTTTTCCTGATTACTATTATATTGTGTCAAAAACACATATCTAAGTTTGGGTAGGACACATGTCCTGGGTACTTGCTGCTCCAATCACGAATTCCAACGCAAGAAGAAATCCTTGTTTGCTTGCCCAAGACACCCAATGCTACTAAGCAGGCAGCAAAGACCTAGTTACAGTTTCTGCATGTGTCGCCCACTGAGGAACTCTGTTTTGCATTATTTATGTGGGAACTCACTCATTGGGTGCTCTATGGCAATACTTTGCTCTATGTCACTAACCATGTATTGCAGCTTTTTTCACTACAGGCCACCTTCTGTTAAACTGTATAGAACACAATGGGGTTATTTATCAAAGGCTGGAGTTTTATGCTTTTCATTCCCCCTGTGCTGCTGGAGGATGCGCCTAATTTATGGCGACTGGAGTAGATTTCTGACATCATTTATGCCTGGAAGCAGGCCTAAATGTTATTGAATTTGCCAAAGACAATGGCGCGGCCCCGACCACTCCCGGTAATGAGGACGGTGTAAAATATTGTCACATGGGTGTTTAAAAAAATGGCAAAACAGAGTCTTGCAGAGTATGACCCCCATTTTTAGCCATTATTGCAATATGTTTAGATTTATTCTATTATGTGAACATCCAGAAAATCCAGACTGGACTCTGTACAACATGCCATTAATTATCTATCAAAATGTGGTGTATTGAATGGCAATTTACAAGAAGGCACAGGAACAGTGACATTCTGCATATCTGAAGATGCTGAATGTGAGTAACTGGAAAATAGAAAGTCTCTGCATTGGATTCCAAAACTACATGCAGACGTCTGATTCTGTGGCCATACCCTAATAAGGATGCCAAAGCGGAAAGGAACATTATGATCAGGGTCATTCTCCTTCATCTTCTTGACATAGATGGCATTTGGTTTATCCTTGGCCATTGAAGATCATCATGCAGTTGCTGCATGGATTCATAGCTTGGCAGGGCATAGAAGTTGAAATCTGATATTTAGTTTTTGTTGTGTAGAAAATAGATGTGAACATGAAGTCTTTTCTTTTTTGAGAAACAGCCACTGAGAAATCTTGAAATATGAGGCCCTTGTTATCATACATGAATACTTTCCTTTGTTTCCAGTGCTCTCTTTTTCTTTGATGGTCCAGTGGAGATTTTTAGCAATGACTGGTCATAACTTTAATTGTTATATTCTGCAGATTCTGTCTGGCACTCCCGATCTGATTGTTAAAATTTCAGCTAGATTGCAGAACCTCGTGCCGGATGAATTCAGTCATTGACTGCAGTACAGAGCACCTTGTCAGTTATAGACAACTGTATTGCCATCCTCAGGACAGAGTTGAAGACTGCGGTGGGTACCCTTAGAGCTGAAGCCTATGAGGTAGTAAAATGGCACAGGGGGTTACAAAAGAACGATTATATTTTTGCGATTGCCTGAACCAGGGCGCACGTGACACAATGATGTTATAGAGCACTACCTGAGCCAGAAGGCCAGAAGAGGTATGTGGCATTAGTCAGGTGAGTATTTGATTTTTGATGAAATATTAGGTGGGGGTATTATAGGTACTTTGCCACTACAGATCTTGAACTAGATATGGGGAGTATTATGTATGAGTATCAGAGAAGAAGTAAAATTCAAGCACAATATATGTCTATGAAGAAACCAGTAATATGTATTAGTTTTCTAAGCATAGAAAACCACTATCCTCAACATGGTAGGGCTATAGCCTGGAGGTAAGTGGACTGCCTTCCATATAGAGTGTCTCAGGTTCAAAACCTAAAAGAGACAAATAAGATATTAATCTCTATCTGGAGAAAAAAATATATATGTGTGCCAAAATCGCCTGATGCAAGTAATGCTATAATTGCTAGGCTGTAAGTACGGTACATGATATCATGCTATGACACAGCTCTAATTACTTTCTACCTGATACTTATACATGAAACTCCTCATGCCTAGTTGAAGATCTGTTTCTCAGCAAGGTTTGAGCCGGAGCTATGTCACTGATAGGAGAAGCATGATTGCATCTGCTGCTTCTGCCCTTACACCATGCTAAAAGCGGTATTCCGGTATTCACTGGATTGGGTCTACTTTGAAAGCATTGTGCAGGCTTTACAAATGTCTAATATGCTGTAAAAAACATTTTTGCACTGTTCTCTAATAATATCTACTTACTTCTTAGTCTCCCTCTGCCTTGTTTGCACTCCTGCATCCCTTAGTTATTACCTGTCTGCTCTCTCCTGCTGCTGGTCGACTATACTCAGTTTCTCTGCTCTGTGTCTCTTGCCCCTGGGACTATCTCTGCTGGGAGTTTCTATGCTCTGAACTTCCTGTCTGCTGATTCCACAAGGCATGTAAGGGAGCTGTACTCTGGGAACCGTCTGCATCCGTTATGCTGCCCATAGACTTCTATTATGATGGAATGTAGTCCGTGGTGCATCCATCATAGAATTCCGTTATATTCTGTGATAATGGAACCCAGAACCCGAATTTGCAAACAGCAAGTTCGCTCATCCATACACATGGAAATTGGCCTGCAGAAAGTGTTACCATAGACATACATTAGATTAAGTGTTGCTGTGTAGCCATACCATTATAGATGTAAGTATGCGGTGGCATTTCATGGGGATTGAATGCTAATACAAATCATGGATCACTGATCTTACTACAGGGAAACACTATAATCAGTCTATTTTTCACTTATAAAAAGGTCCAAAAGTGGATAACCTCTATTTTCCTTACGCCCCAACAGCAGCACAACTGGGGTACCACTGCCCCTGTGGACAAGCAGGACAGCTGGAAGTTAACTTTTATTAATTAAATTTAAAAAAAAGTGATAATTAACTAATTAGGCCCAAATACACACACTGTGCGATTTTTTTTCTGTCCTGCAGACAGAAGGGTCAGGTGGTGGTCTCTTGGAGATCAATTTGTTCTATATGGATTCAAATTCTATTTCTGTTCTTACAGTTTCAGCCGCGAGGACTGGCGTGCGGTTTCCGCTGGGCGACGATCCCTTGCACCGTAAGCTATCCGTTCCTGACGCAGACTGGGTCTTATCTTTACCTTGTGTAGAGCAGTTTAGGGAGCGTTTTTCTAAACCTACCATGCTCCACCGCCGCTATTTTGGTCTTGGAGTCTCTGCCTCTCTCCGGTCGGCGGGGGGATCAAGGAACTTCTGAATAATGAAGTATTAATCACTATTTTACTTCCCTGACATAGAATTGGTGGTTTTCTGTGCTTCTACTTTGAGCTTCCCCTGGAGAGTTTTTTCTTTTCTCCTTTTTTCTCTGTGGAGTAGCGCTCTCCCAGAGTGAGGCAGAAGATTCTCCTCCCCTCTCTGCTATTTAAGAAGCTCATTCTTCTTCAGCTGTCTCTCCGTTCACTCCTTGTTCTGAGAGTTGCTGATGCCATAGTGCTGACACAGTTGTGCTCACGCACACTACTGTGCTGATGCTTCTGAGAAAACCTCCTAGCTGACTCTACCTGCAAATTCTCCAGCCGCCTCGGCTGCTGCTGCTATCCGCTATATATTTTTTCTGAATTGTTTTCAAATGTCTTCTCCGGGTTCGGGGGATGTGCCCTCTTCGGGACGGAAGTGCTCTTCCAAACACAGGCACCTGACATGTTGGGGCTGTAGCACTTTCCTGCCTGACGACTATATTTATAGCAAATGTTAGAGTTGTCACCCCCCTCCAGATCCTGAGCCCCATTCTCTGGACATGATAACCTGGGTGAAGGACTTCATGGGCAAGTCCATAACTGATGCATTAGCCCAGAAAAAGCATATACATAGTTCTCCTAGGAGATCTTCGTTTTTTGGAGAAGACCTGATGATTGTTGATGAAGCCCATTTCTCAGCTTCAGATAGTGAGGAAGATGAGGACACTACCACCCAGATATTCCCGGTGAAAAAAGTTCAGTGACTATTAAGATCCATCAGGTCAAGGGACCAGGATGTTGATCAAGGGGAAGCTTCTACAGCCACCTCTAGGGGGCCTAGGGCCTTCAAAGTGTAAGAGTCGCTCAGAAGTTTGATGACAACTGAATGGAAGCATCCAGAAAAGGGATCAGTAATATCTAAAAGGTTTAAAACATTATATCCCCTAGTCCAAAGTCAACTGGACCAATGGAGTCCTCCTCCCAATGTGGATTTAGCCATATCCAAGCTTTCAAGACACACTGTGGTTCCTTTTGAGGATGGTTCTACAGGGTGGGCCATTTATATGGATACACCTTAATAAAATGGGAATGGTTGGTGATATTAACTTCCTGTTTGTGGCACATTAGTATATGTGAGGGGGGAAACTTTTCAAGATGGGTGGTGACCATGGCGGCCATTTTGAAGTTGGCCATTTTGAATCCAATTTTTGTTTTTTGAATAGTGACACATCAAACTTATTGGGAATTCCACAAGAAAAACAATGGTGTGCTTGGTTTTAATGTAATTTTATTATTTCATGAGTTATTTACAAGTTTCTGACCACTTATAAAATGTGTTCAATGTGCTGCCTATTGTGTTGGATTGTCAATGCAACCCTCTTCTCCCACTCTTCACACACTGATAGCAACACCGCAGGAGAAATGCTAGCACAGGCTTCCAGTATCCGTAGTTTCAGGTGCTGCACATCTCGTATCTTTACAGCATATGCATATCAGTGTGTGAAGAGTGGGAGAAGAGGGTTGCATTGACAATCCAACACAATGGGCAGCACATTGAACACATTTTATAAGCGGTCAGAAACTTGTAAATAACTCATGAAAGAATAAAGTTATGTTAAAACCAAGCACACCATTGTTTTTCTTGTGAAATTCCCAATAAGGAATGGGTCACATGACCCTCTTCCTATTAAAAAAACAAAAGTTGGATTCAAAATGACCGCCATGGTCACCACCCATCTTGAAAAGTTTCCCCCTCACATATACTAATGTGCCACAAACAGGAAGTTAATATCACCAACCAGTCCCATTTTATTAAGGTGTATCCATATAAATGGCCCACCCTGTAGTCTCCAGGATCCACTAGATAGAAAAGTTGAATGCACCTTAAGAAGAAGCTATTCTGCCGCATCCACTTCAGTTGCAGTTGCGTCCTCGGAGGTTGCTAATTTTCTCAGGAAGAAGCTCCTGGAAATTCAAACAGATGTAGACTCTGGTAAATTCAAACAGATGTAGACTCTGGTAAATTCAAACAGATGTAGACTCTGGCGTTGCTAGAACTGATATGAGTTCTTAGTTCAGGTCTGCTCTTTTGGGTGCAGATTTCTTAAGTGAGGCAGCATCTCAACAGCTTAAGCTGGCTTCAAAGCCGATGCCTCTTTTTGTGGCCAGTAGGAGGCCCCTCTGGCTCAGACCCTGGAAGGCAGACAATGCCTCTAAGTACAATCTCTGTGGTCTACAATTTGGGTCTGAGCTAGATAGGCTTAAGGAAGGACTCTCTGGAGAAATATGTCTCACTCAGCAATCCTCTAGGGGGAGAGGTAGGCAGTTTAGGGGATCCAGATCCCAATCCTACCATAGCTCCCGCAGAGGACAATACTCTCGCGGCAGAAGAAATCCTCGCACCTAGGACCCTAGGGAGAAGAATTCGAGCCTTTGACGCCATCTCTACTCTCCTGGCAGGTCTTATTGTAGACCTTCTTGTGACGCGATGTCACGTCCCCGTCCGGATTTTATTCATAAAAATGTTTTATGAGTAGAATCCGGTTGACTGTCAGAAAAAAAAAAAAAAACGCTTCTAGCCAGGGAACAGGACGTCCATATATGGCCATTCCTGTAGCCCTTTGTAGACCACAGACCGCACCCCCTGCTGAGATCACCTCACACCTCGGACAGCTTAAAAGGACAAACACCAGACATGTGTCTCCCGGCCACTTTGAAACCACGAAAGTTAAACACATGCTAGTTGCCCCTTCCTTGCAGCCTGGTCAATTTACACATCAGAAGCAGAGAGAGCTGGGAGGGAGGAGCGCATAAGGAGAGACATGTGAACCGTGCTTTAAGAACCCCAAAAAGCATATTGGGCTATATGGAATTGTGACTCAAAAATGTAGGTATGCTCAAAATGCACCTCTCACCCAGAGGAAGCGGGAGAGTCCAAACTTGGCAGCTCTGGGGTCTTCCCAGACTGGAAAATGGGTTACTAGTCACCTAGAAGGGAGAGAGGTGTGGTGTCACCCATGGAATCATCCATAAATTCATGGGGGATTTTTCTTATTTATTACGCCGGCAAAGTTATGGCCAGTTTTTTTTAAATTTGTGAAAACTGTCCTGGCCAGCAGCAGGGAGGGGCGAACAAGCCCTCCCAAACCCTCCTTCAGAAACACCCAACGTGCAGCCCTTGGCCAACAATTGGCTGGGCAAACCCCCCTTACCCTCCCAGAAAATGGGGCATAAAAGTCCATGCGCAATGGGAGAGGAGAGCTTTTTGCCCTGTGGTCACATCGCCGATAGGCTGTCCGTTGGCAAGTAAGTTTTGTGCCTGAATTTTGCATAGGCAAAATCCAAGATAGTAATTTCTCTTTTTAGCCCCGTTTACTTTCCACATGCTTCCCAACTAGCTATTGTAATCCTTTTCTGTAAATGTTTGTATGCATTATTTGTTTCACTTCTGTGTTACTTAAAGTAAAAGATGTTTTTATATATTTTAAATTGTCTCTCTCTTATCGCTCTAAGCCACACTGCAACAAAGTACTTACGCCTTGAAGAGACCTAACTGTTTTATAGTCGACTGGTATTAGAGACATAACTGTTTTATGACTCGATTGGAGTTAGCTTGTAACGTGGTATCAGGGCTGATCTGTGAGTGGTCCGAAACCCTATCCCTACAATTACAGAGTCGTTCACTCACGAACGTGGTGGCAGCAGAAAATAAGGGGGGTCCAGGATTGACTGTTTGTGTAATTCTGTATCTCCCACCTGTCACAATCCACTCTCTGTTGGACTTTTCTCCCCGCTGGGGTGTTCTGGCGGTCATAAGTCTGATTTAAACGGGGGTTGTCGTGACACTTCTTATTCTCCCAGCTTGCTCACTCCTGTAGGCGGACGTCTCCGCCGTTTCCCCAAAAATTATGAACACAGTATTTCGGAACAGTGGGTCCTTCAAGTTATAAGAGAGGGGTACAGAATACGCTTTTTAGCTCCTCCTCCTTCATGGTTCGTGAGGACCTCACCTCTCTCTCCTGTAAAACAGGCGTGCTTATTTGCTTAGAACAATCCATCCTTCTTTACCTACAAAAGGAAGTGCTAGAGGAAGTGCCCTCTGCAGAGAAAGGATCCGGAGTGTATTCCCCCGTATTTCTTGTACCCAAGCCGGACAGGAGCTAGGGAATGATAAATGATCTCCGTTATCTGAACCGTTTTATAACCCAAAAGCAGTTGAGAATGGAGACCATTCACTCAGTCATACAGGTTCTGCAACCAGGGGATCTCATGGTCACCATAGACCTCAAGGATGCATATCTTCATGTACCCGTTCATCCGGATCACAGAAGATACCTACGGATTGCTGTCTCTCTCAGGGGCACTGTCAGACATTTTCAGTTTGCTGTCCTGCCCTTTGGAATCTCTTCTGTCCCCCACACCTTCACAAAGGTTGTGGTCACTATAGGGACAGCCTTGAGGCTAGGGGGTTTAGAAAAGATTCCTTATCTAGACGACTGGCTACTAAAAGCCATATCTCTAGATATGTTGCAGAACAATGTTCATAGGGCTCTTACTTTTCTCCAGCATTTAGGCTGGATAATAAATTGGAAGAAATCCGAGATCGTACCAGCAACATCAAGAAGATTCTTGGGGTTCATAATAGTCATCCGACAGGAGTCTCTCTCCCTCACTCCGGAGAGACGCCAGAAATCAGAGCTGCAGTGTTTCTAAAGGGTTCTAAAGGTCCCCCACGTGGTTTCCATTAGAACCTTGATGAAGATGTTGGGCCACATGTCAGTAACTGCAGAGGCAGTCCCTTGGACCCTAGCACACTTGCGCACTCTTCAGTCAGAAGTGTTGTGCCTGTTCATTTACGGCAAAAGTGGGTTCTTGTCACCCAGCAATAGAACAGACGAGTTTGAGAGATTTCGGCCCCTGTCACCCAGGCACAGCAGGGGTTCATTCACGGCAAAAGTGGGTTCATGTCACCCAGCAATAGTAAAGAGGATTTTGAGAGATTTAGGCCCCTGTCACCCAGGCACAGCAGGGGTTCATTCATGGCAAAAGGGGGTTTATGTCACCCAGCAATAGAACAGAGGATTTTGAGAGATTTAGGCCCCTGTCACCCAGGCACAGCAAGGGTTCATTTACGGCAAAAGTGGGTTCTTGACACCCAGCAATAGAACAGACGATTTTGAGAGATTTAGGCCCCTGTCACCCAGGCACAGCAAGGGTTCATTAACGGCAAAAGTGGGTTCTTGACACCCAGCAATAGAACAGACGATTTTGAGAGATTTAGGCCCCTGTCACCCAGGCACAGCAGGGGTTCATTCACAGCAAAAGGGGCTTCATGTCACCCAGCAATAGAAGAGACGATTTTGAGAGATTTAGGCCCCTGTCATCCAGGCACAGCAGGGGTTCAATCACAGCAAAAGAGTTTAATGTCACTCAGCAATAGAACAGACGATTTTGAGAGATTTAGGCCCCTGTCACCCAGGCACAGCAGGGGTTTGTATACGCCAAAAATGGCAAAATGGCACCCGACAATTAAAAATAAGATTTTTTTTCAATTTAGAGCACTAAAATTGGCACTTTTTTGCATTAAAATGGCTCTAAAATAGTCCTTGAAAAGGCTAGAGGGATGTAAAAGGCAGAAAAATGTGCTTAAGAGTATGACAACTGCTCTGCAAACAAATGTGGATAGGGAAATAACTTAAAATAAAATAACTAAAAATTACAAATTATTAACCTGCAACTCAGAGAATGAGGTGGATACGGAGTCGGAGGTTGAGGAGGCGGTGAATGTGGTGTTGTAGGTGGAGGCAGCAATGGAGGAGGAGGAGGTAGCCAACAATGTTTTTTATTTTATTTATTTTTTGGGGTAGGTAGCCCCCAAAATTTGGGGACAAATAAAAAAAAAAAGAAAACAAAGAATCATTGCACTTGACTTGAGTACAAGAATGTATGTTTGATGGTGGAGAAAATATCTATTCTGCACAAGGTACAGACAAGTCTGGCTGTGGACAGGCGGCTGTCTGTGATGACGTCCCCTGCCGTGCTAAACACACGTTCAGATAATACATTGGCTGCAGGGCAGCCCTGCACCTCCCAAGCGTAAAGGGCAAGCTCAGGACATGTGCCCAATTTGAAGCAGAAGTGGAAGGGGGCAGACCCGTAATTTAGTACGTGTAGGCGTGTGCACACATACTGCTCCACCATGTTGGTGATATGCTGCCTCCTGCTAAGACGTTCCATATCAGCTGGTGCTGCTGGTTGTTGTGGCGTGTTGACAAAGCTTTTCCACATTTCGGCCATGCTAACCCTGCCTTCTGAGGTGCTGGCGGTGCCCCAGCTGCATTGGTGACCTCCTCCTCTGCCTTCGCCTTGTGCTTCCACTGTGCCCCCACTGTCAGGTGGGAATGCCACCAGCAGCGCATCTACCAGCGTGCGCTGGTACTCACGCATCTTACGATCATGCTCCAGTGACGGAATTAAGGACGGTACGTTGTCCTTGTAACGGGAATCCAGCAGCGTGGCCACCCAGTAATCAGCACAAGTTAGAATGTGGGCAACTCGGCGGTCGTTGCCGCATGTAATCGCTCATGTGTGCCAGGCTGCCCAGAGGCAATGAAAAGCTGTCCTCTGTGGGAGGTGTATCATCTGTGTCCTCTGTATCCCCCCATCCACGCACCAGTGATGGCCATAAGCAGGTCTGGGTGCCACCCTGCTGTCAACATGGTTCCTCCTCCTGCATCTCCTCCTTCTCATCCTCCAGAACTGAGTTTGTGGGTGCAGGAACCCACCCTCGGAGCCACTTAGGAATGACTGGCCAGAAACCCTACGAAATGATCCCTCTTCCTCCTCCTGTGCCACATCCTCTTCCATCATCGCCAGGAGCGTTTTTTCAAGGAGGCATAGAAGTGGGATAGTAACGCTGAGAACGGCGTTATCGGTACTGGCCATGTTGGTGGAATACTCGAAACAGCGCAACAAGGAACACAGGGCTCGCATGGAGGCTCAGTCATTGGTGGTGAAGTGGTGCTGTTCCGCCGAGCGACTCACCCGTGCGTGCTGCAGCTGAAACTCCACTATCGCTTGCTGCTGCTCGCATAGTCTGACCAGCATGTGCAAGGTGGAGTTCCACTTTGTGGGCACGTCGCATATGAGGCGGTGAGAGGGAAGGCCGAATTTACGCTGCAGCGCTGACAGGCGAGCAGAAGCAGGGTGAGAACGCCGAAAGCGCGCACAGACGGCCCGCACTTTATGCAGCAGCTCTGACATGTCGGGGTAATTTTTAAGGAATCTCTGCACCACCAAATTCAGCACATGCGCCAGGCAAGGGATGTGCGTCAAACTGGCTAGTCCCAGAGCTGCTACGAGATTTTGCCCATTATCGCACACCACCAGGCCGGGGTTGAGGCTGACTGGCACAAACCACTCATCGGTCTGTTGTTCAAGGCCCGTCCACAGCTTCTGCACGGTGTGGGGTTTGTCCCCCCAAACAGATAAGTTTTAAAACTGCCTACTGTCGTTTACCCCTGGCTTTGCTGAAGTTGGTGGTGAAGCTGTTACGCTGACCGGATGAGGAGCTGGTAGAGGATGAGGAAGCGGAGTAGGAGGAGGAAGCAACAGTAGGCAAACTGAAGCACCCTGCAATCCTCGGTGGTGGAAGGACATGCACCACACTGCTATCTGCCTCAGGCGCAGCCGCCACTGCATTTACCCAGTGTGCTGTTATGGAGATATAACGTCCCTGACCGTGCTTACTGGTCCACGTATCCGTAGTCAGGTGCACCTTGCCACAGATGGCGTTGCGCAGTGCACACCTGATTTTGTCCCCTACTTGGTTGTGAAGGGAAGGGATTGCTCGCCTTGAAAAGTAGTGGCGGCTGGGCACGACGTATTGTGGGACAGCCACCGCCATAAGGCCTTTAAAACTATCCATCTCCACCAGACGGAATGACAGCATTTCAAGGGCAAGCAATTTAGAAATGCTGGCATTCAGGGCTAGGGATCGCGGTTGGTAGGGGGGTACTTCCTCTTCCTCTCCAGCGTTTGGGATATGGAGAGCTGAACGCTTCCGTGTGACATTGTGGAGATGCTTGGTGACCCAGGTGTTGGTGTTGCTGGCAGATCCTCTGTTTGTGGGGTGCCAGGTGGCACTGTCACTCCAGAGGTGGATGAAGAGGCCGCAACTGCAGCAGAAGAGGAAGCAGGAGGAGCCAGAGACCTTTCTTGGTTTTTGAGGTGTCCCCCCCACTGCAGCTCGTGCTTTGCACTTAAATGCTGGTCATGCAGATTGTGCTCAGGTTGAGAACGTTTATGCCTCGCTTCAGTCTCTGATTGCACAGCGTGAAAACCACTCGTGTCTTGTCATCAGCACATTGTCTGAGAGAACTGCCACGCCAGGGAACGCCTTGGAGCTGGCTTTGGTGTGCTCGGGTCCCCCTTGCTGCGGTGGGCAGTAGGAGGCATACTGTCTAGAGGACAGCCGCTCCGCTTTTGCACCCTGCTCCCTCTTCTGAAAAATCGCCAGGAGCGTCTTTTCAAGGAGGCATAGAAGTGAGATAGTAACGCTGAGAACAGCGTTACCGGCACTGGCCATGTTGGTGGAATACTCGAAACAGCGCAACAAGGAACACAGGTCTCGCATGGACGCTCAGTCATTAGTGGTGAAGTGGTGCTGTTCCGCCGAGCGACTCACCCGTGCGTGCTGCAGCTGAAACGCCACTATCGCTTGCTGCTGCTCGCACAGTCTGGCCAGCATGTGCAAGGTGGAGTTCCACTTTGTGGGCATGTCGCATATGAGGCGGTGAGCGGGAAGGCCAAATTTACGCTGCAGCGCTGACAGGCGAGCAGCAGCCGGGTGAGAACGCCGAAAGCGTGCACAGACAGCCCGCACTTTATGCAGCAGCTCTGACATGTCGGGGTAATTTTTAAGGAATCTCTGCACCACCAAATTCAGAACATGCGCCAGGCAAGAGATGTGCATCAAACCGGCTAGTCCCAGAGCTGCTACGAGATTTTGCCCATTATCGCACACTACCAGGCCGGGGTTGAGGCTGACTGATATTGTGCTGGTGGCTCTGTGCGACCACCGCCTCTTCCTCCGAACTACATCGGTCACTCGCGTGACCTTGATTCCATGTGGGGTCGAGGACCTCATCGTCTTCCACATCATCTTCCACCCAGTCTTCACCCCTGACTTCTTGTCAGTCCTCACACTTTTGAAGCCACCGCATTTGGCACCTGTGTTTTCGTCATCATCCGAGACGTGCTGCGATGGTCCTCCCATGTACTCATCTTGAAAAATAAGTGGTTGGGCACCGATGCACTCAATCTCTTCCACTTCTGGGTCAGGGTTAGGTGGATGGCCCTGAGAAACCCTGCTAACAGAGTCATCAAAAGCAGAAGAGACTGCTGCATGACTTGGGGCTCAGACTGCTTGGCTGATTTGCAAGGGGGTGAGGTGAAAGACTGATGGACATCGGCTGCAGGTGCCAACTGTGGTC